>NC_084739.1:24218337-24564016 GCF_033978785.1 Entelurus aequoreus | reverse complement strand
GCTTGGCATTGTCTTGCTTAAATAAGCAGGGGCGTCCATGGTAACGTTGCTTGGATGGCAACATATGTTGCTCCAAAACCTGTATGTACCTTTCAGCATTAATGGCGCCTTCACAGATGTGTAAGTTACCCATGTCTTGGGCACTAATACACCCCATACCATCACAGATGCTGGTTTTTCAACTTTGCGCCTATAACAATCCAGATGGTTCTTTTCCTCTTTGGTCCGGAGAACACGACGTCCACAGTTTCCAAAAACAATTCCAAATGTGGACTCGTCAGACCACAGAACACTTTTCCACTTTGTATCAGTCCATCTTAGATGAGCTCAGGCCCAGCGAAGCCCACGGCGTTTCTGGGTGTTGTTGATAAACGGTTTTCGCCTTGCATAGGAGAGTTTCAACTTGCACTTACAGATGTAGCGACCAACTGTAGTTACTGATAGTGGGTTTCTGAAGTGTTCCTGAGCCCATGTGGTGATATCCTTTACTCACTGATGTCGCTTGTTGATGCAGTACAGCCTGAGGGATCGAAAGTCACGTGCTTAGCTGCTTACGTGCAGTGATTTCTCCAGATTCTCTGAACCCTTTGATGATATTACGGACCGTAGATGGTGAAATCCCCAAATTCCTTGCAATAGCTGGTTGAGAAAGGTTTTTCTTAAACTGTTCAACAATTTGCTCACGCATTTGTTGACAAAGTTGTGACCCTCGCCCCGTCCTTGTTTGTGAATGACTGAGCATTTCATGGAATCTACTTTTATACCCAATCATGGCACCCACCTGTTCCCAATTTGCCTGTTCACCTGTGGGATGTTCCAAATAAGTGTTTGATGAGCATTCCTCAACTTTATCAGTATTTATTGCCACCTTTCCCAACTTCTTTGTCACCTGTTGCTGGCATCAAATTCTAAAGTTAATGATTATTTGCAAAAAAAAAAAAAGTTTATCAGTTTGAACATCAAATATGTTGTCTTTGTAGCATATTCAACTGAATATGGGTTGAAAATTATTTGCAAATTATTGTATTCCGTTTATATTTACATCTAACACAATTTCCCAACTCATATGGAAACGGGGTTTGTATATATATATATATATATATATATATACATATATATATATATATATATACAGCATATATACATATATATATATCAGTGGCGTGCGGTGAGGTTAATGTCTGGTGAGGCACTGACTTCATCACAGTCAGATTTACAAACATATGAACCCTAAAGAGTATCTTATTCACCATGCGATTGGCAGCAGTTAACGGGTTATGTTTAAAAGCTCATACCAGCATTCTTCCCTGCTTGGCACTCAGCATCAAGGGTTGGAATTGGGGGTTAAATCACCAAAAATGATTCAAGGGCGTGGCACCGCTGCTGCCCACTGCTCCCCTCACCTCCCAGGGGGTGAACAAGGGGATGGGTCAAATGCAGAGGACAAATTTCACCACACCTAGTGTGTGTGTGACAATCATTGCTACTTTAACTTAACTTTAACTTTACACTTACAAACTGTAGCACACAAAAAAGCACATTTAATAAAAAAAATGTTATTATGGTCTTACCTTTACTTATAAGTGCGGGAACAGTGGTGTTCGTGTTGGAAGAGTTGTGAAAGAATGAAATATGAAATCCGTGCTGCAGTCTGCAGGTGTACCTAATGTTGTGTCCCTGCGGTCGTTCGCGGCTCCTCCAGCGCGAGCATCGTTGTTTTTGCACTTTTTGGCTTCTTGTTAAGTGACTTTTTTTTGGTGGATTCGGTCTTGCACGTGGAGGGTTTAATAGCCAATGTTAGTCGCTAACCTTTGCCATATCTCTATCATTAGAGGCAGAGGTGGGTAGTAACGCGTTACATTTGCTGTGTTACATTTACTTATGTAACAGTTTGGATGAATTGTACTTGTCATCCATCCATCCAATTTCTACCGCTTATCCCTTGCGGGGTCGTGGGGGGTGCTGGAGCCCGGAGGGAACCCACGCAGTCACGGGGAGAACATGCAAACTCCACACAGAAATATACCAAGCGCAGGATCGAACCCAGGACCTTCGTATTGTGAGGCAGATGCACTAACCCCTGTTCCACCGTGCTGCCCAACTACTTGTCAGAGTAGTTTTAATGCCACATTTTCTTTACTTCTCCTTGAGTATTTTGGTGAAGAAAAAACGAGATGTTTTGTGACGATCTGTCATGTCAGGTGTCACATGGTCTGTTGCTTCCTTCGTTTTGAGTTTATTTCCTGGTCAGCGCTCTTATTTTGGTACCATTTCCTGTCTGTCTACCTGAGCGCCTTTTCCCCCTCACCTGTCGCTGATTTGCAGCCTGGCCACACCTGGTCGTGGTTGCCAATCAGCTGGCTTCTGTTTAGGCCTGCCTCGCCCTCCAGTCAGGGCTTAAGGATTGTTGAGTAGTTGATCTATGTTACTGACTGTGTTAGCTGCATCCTGTGTTCCTAATTGTTAAATACTTGTTTTAGCTTCACGTTGTCCGCCTGTCTCCTGCATCTTGGGTTCACAATAACAGCAGCCAGGCGAGTTTGTGACACTTTTACTCCGTTAAATTGAGTTTCATACATTACATTTAATTTATATCATCAATATATCAATTTACATTCCATTAATTACTGCTTGGAATGAAGTGTTGTTTTGGCTTGTCAGGGAGACTTCTTCCAGTGGTCACTGTCACATGACTCTGTTTCACCAATCCAACGCAAGCACTAGTCACGTTTGACCCCATTTTACAAATCAAACGGAGCCTGGCAGTCACATGACCTCACTCAAACTACACACTGTAAAAAGTGACATTTTCTTACAAACTGGAAAAAATAACTTTTATATCAAGTGCTGTCATTTGTGTCAGTAGAAATGTTTTCATTTCAGCCTATAAAAATTCCACCACTTCATCATTCCAAGTAGGTTTTATAATGTAACTACCGGTAAGACAATTGATACTTACTAAACCGTAACCCATGTGTAATGTCTGTAGGAGTGTTTTCATGCATATTTGTATGTGCTATCGTAATGTAATCAAGCTAGCGTTTTTACGGATTACTGAATATGCTAACACGTTTAGAGTGTCTGTGGTAGTATTATTAACTTACAATGGTTTTCTGTTTGCATTGTGTCAGTTTCGTAAATTTACCAAAATATCACTGTAGAGTTAGTGATTTTGTTAAACTGATTGGAGAGCTAGCTTCTGCAGCTAGTGGGTCCATGACGATTACTCGTGTTTTGTTTGATCAGCTGTTTTACTACCTTGTTACAGCCACTGTTTGGAAACACTTAAGGTATGTAAATAAACATTTAAAAAATCGTTCATACCTGTATATACAGTATCTGCGGTCTATGGTCCAGTGCGGCTAATGTGCGTAAAAATATTTATTTATTTTAAAATTTGGTGGGTGCAGCTTAAATACCAGTGTGCTCTATATTTCAGAGTTTACGGTATTTGGATGACTACTCTGTACTTTTAATTGAGTAATACTACCCTAAAAAACAGTACTTTTACTTGAGTAAAATTGCTTGCTACTCTACCCACCTCTGATTAGCTGGCAACAAACAAAGCTGTGTGTGTGTGTGTGTGTGTGTGTGTGTGTGTGTTACGTTGGGCGTAGTTAACATGCTCAAAGCTGGGAGAGGGTGGGAAATAAGGCGGGAAATAAGGCTTACTTATTGGAAGTTAAGCATCTGCGTAAAGGTTGCAAACAGCCCCTTGAAGTATATAAGATGAAAACATGAAAAAACACATCATTTTTTTGCAGTAAGAGATTAAGAAGATGAACAAGGACCGTTACTGACCTCCATAAAAACTCCTGCTATCCCAGCTTGGCAGGAGCCGTGCTCTTCCCCATACTTCTGCTTATAATCTGGACCCAAGAAAAAAACAAACCACAAATTATTTCACTGTGTGCTTGATCCAGCATTTACTGGAGTTGTCGCTCTCCCTTGCATTCCATATGGAGCTACTCAAAGAGTTAGTCTCTTCCAAGACAGTCTGGGGGAGCAGAAGCGGAAAGGAGCGGTGCAACATCCAACAAGACCTCTGACTCTGAGGGGGAGGCTCTCAGGTTACAACAAAACTGAAATTGCAACACAGATCCCGAGTCTGGCAACTTATTGTAAGAAATGGGATGTGACACTGACCAGGGAGCACAATCAACATCATTAGCTGTACTAATTAGGTCAGGGGTCTCAAACTCAATTCACCTGAGGTCCACAGGAGGTAGAGTCTGGGTATGGCTGGGTACCACAATAAGTATTTACTTCAAAATCCCGTTTTAACTACGTGACTAAATGTGTTGACTCCTTCTACCAGCAGCTATAGTGACCCTATGGTAGGCCCAGTCATTACACATGTAATATTGAATGTAAAAATGGTATATTTTGTCATTGTGGAGTTCACGAGGAGATTACGTCGATCGCGAGCTACCGGTCGATCGCGGACGGTGTGTCAGTCGATCGCCAGCCAGATTATAACCTAAAAATTTGCAATCATCAATCTTCACTAAAACGTAATTTTCGTCACTTGAGTCAGTGGTCCCCAACCTTTTTGTAACTGCAGACCGGTCAACGCTTGAAAATTTGTCCCACGGACCGGGGGGAGGTGTTTTTTTGTTTTTGTTTGTTTTTTTTGTCATAAAAAAATACAATCATGCGTGCTTACGAACTGTATCCCTGCAGACTGTATTGATCTATATTGATATATAATGTAGGAACCAGAAATATTAATAACAGAAAGAAACAACCCTTTTGTGCGAATGAGTGTGAATGAGTGTATGGGGGAGGGAGGTTTTTGGGGTTGGTGCGCTAATTGTAAGTGAATCTTGTGTTTTTTATGTTGATTTAATAAAAATAAAACAATTTAAAAATGTTTTTTTTTTTTTTTTCTTGTGCGGCCCGGTACCAATCGATCCACGGACCGGTACCGGACCGCAGCCCGGTGGTTTGGCACCACTGACTTGAGTGACATTCACGGCACCTGAGGATCTGGCTGCTGCGAGATCATTAAGAAAAAATGACCGACAGGAAGGCGAGAAACACTTTTTATTTCAACAGAATCTCGCGCCGTACCTGCTGTTAAAAGCCTAAAGACCGACTGCACAGTTCCTGTCTTCACAATAAAAGCGCTGCTTCATCCTGCCTGCGCTAACGAAATAAGAGTCTCGGAAAGCTGGCGTGCACAAGCTAGCAAGCTATGGAGTTTGCCGCAAATTTATTTCTTGTAAAGTGTATAAAAAGGAGTATGGAAGCTGGACAAATAAGATGCCAAATATCAACCACTTTCATGTAGTATAGGACAGAAAGGAGGACTTTTTTTCTCCTCCATTTAAAAATGCGAACGTTATTATCACTCATGTCTGATTCCAATCAATGCAAGTCATCAGAATCAGGTAATACACCAACTTATATTCTTCTCTTCATGAAAGAAATGTGTTATGTGTTAAACATGCTTGTATTATCAATAAACACCTTTAACTTGTTAACAAAAATGTATATTTCATAAATAAATACAAATAAATTATATATATGAAAGAGGTAGATCCCCTCGACTTGGTCAATTGAAAAGTAGCTCGCCTGCAGAAAAAGTGTGGGCACCCCTACTATCGACACTTCAGCTTGCTTACAGGAAGTTTCTTTTTGTGTTGCCCAATCCCAGCAGGCACAAGACATTAAAACAACGTTGAGAACGTGTTGAATTAGGTCCTGACGTTAAGCAAATCAAACATAACGTTGACACGACATGCTTTTTAACAGCGTTTAATCAATGCTGGGTTCTGATGTTGATTTGACTATTGAATTTTGGTCATTTCCCAACCAAAGTTCTGCAACACAAATACAACGTTAAAACAACATACTTTTTGACGACGTTTATTCAATGTCAAGTTGGGATGTTGATTTGACCATTGAAATTTGGTAATTTCTCAATCAAAAAAAGTGAATCCAATGTTGGACATCAACGTTGTCTCAATTTATAAATTCATCTATTTGGCAATGTTGTTTCAAAGTCATTTTGAAAGGACATGTATGTATACTCAACATTGTATCAATGTCTTGTGCCTGCTGGGATATGTTTGCCGTGGTGTCATTTTTGTGTTTGCACCATCATTGTAGTTATTCTCTAGTGCAGGGGTGTCAAACGTACGGCCCAAGGGCTGGATCATGCCTGTGGAAAGGTTTTATCCGGCCCACGGGATGAGTTTGCCAAGTATAAAAATTAACCTGCAATTTTTGAATGAAAGAAACAGCTGTTCTAAATGTGTCCACTGGATGTCGCAATAGCAATTCTTTGTATCTTTGTAGATGATGCTACATATGTACAAAATAAACCACATGATATTAGTACATCAGTCAAGGAAAATGATCAAACTACATTAATAACACCTGTAATTTGATTTTGATATATATTTTTTTTATCTTGATTGAAAATTAACACCAGTTGACTGATAATTTATTCAGAAAATATAAATAACGACAAATAAATTAAACGCAACATGTAAGTGTAAAAAAAAAACTAACAACATTATGATTTGTACATTTTCAGAATGTGCTTGTTCTATTTTTAAACAAAGAAAACAATCTGAAGTTGTCTTTATTTTGAAGTTATCGTGCCGTGATTTTACCAGTCCGGCCCACTTGGGAGTAGATTTTTCTCCATGTGGCCCCCGATCTAAAATGAGTTTGACACCCCTGCTCTAGTGGGATTCAAGATTACTATCAAATGGACCGCAACTATGCTAAACTATGCAGGTATGGGCCTGAGTGCCACAGAAGGCCGGAGTTTGAGACCGTTGAATTTGATAACCAGTGACTCAAGTAAATTCCTCACATTTCATTTGATTATACTATTGAGGGACGTGAAACTTATTCTCATCATGGGCCACATTGCATTTACGGCTGCTCCCAAGGGGCCACTTGTAACTGCGGAACATAGAAATGTATTATTGCTGCACAATATTATTACATATCTTCTACATACGCACTATACTATAGAAATAAAAACTGGATATACTGTATAGTAGTCATTGTACAGCTTGTATAGCAGTATATGTAAATACTGCCCTCTGAAAATGAGTCAACACAGCCATTATTGTCTAAATCACAGGTGTCAAACTCAAGGTCACATCTGGCCCGCCACTTCATTTAACTTGGCCCACCAACCCAACCTGGAGATAATGTGCATCGAAAAAGTGTGTCATCTTTTTTATTACATGTATTTGTTCTTTCAATTTTGACAGAAAAATCCTGTCCACTGCTATGGATTTTGTTTTGCTAACGGCTAAATTATGGATTGGATTAAGCAACGAAATAAACAATGCTCTAAAATGATTTGCTTTAAGAAACTGTTCAGACTCAAAGTGTTTGGTACAGAGAAAAGGAATCCTGATAAGCATCTTGAACCTTGTTAAAACAAGGAGAACATTGTATTCATTTTATAAAGGATAAATAAAAACATCGATGACAATTCTGTTTTGTTTGATCAGCCGTTTTACTGCCGTGTTATAGGCACAGTTTGGGATCAATTAAGGTATGTAAATAAACATTTACAAAATCTTTCTATGTAAAGATCTCATTTCACAACATATACTGATATATATCTGCGGCTAATATATGAAGAGGTCTTTTTTTCTTCTAAATATTAGTGGGTGCGGTTTTTATACCGGTACGGCTTATAGACTGGAAAATACCATACGATATCATTGTACATTTATATTCATTTATATTTGCTGTTACAAGCCGCCCTCTGACGGCGGCCATAACTGCGATGTGGCCCTCAATTAAAAGGAGTTTGACACCCCCGGTCTAAACAGTTGGAAACATAAGTTAGTAGCAAGATAATTGTGTCTTGCCCACAGCCAAGCATGGTGGCGGTAGTGTCATGAAGTGGGGCTGCATGAGTGCACTGGGGGGCTGCGGTTCATTGAAGAAAACAAACTGCAGCATGTATTGTGGGACACGTTTGACGGAAATGGGGCGCATGGCACTTGTATAACCCGATAAAGAGCCCAAACACACCTTCAAGAAGACAAGGTGATAATTGGGCACCCCCAAGTGGAGGGTGGAGGAGCGCAATTCCAGCAGCTGTGTCATGGTGATGTCATCATAGTAGAGAGAAGAGGATTCTAGTGACAACCTTTGCAGGTGTGGTGAATTCCCAAGAGGTTTAAGGCCCTACTGTGTATAAAAGAGTAGGGGTGGCAAACTCTTTTTCATTGAGGGCCACATCGTAGTTATGGCTGCTCTGCAGGGGCCGCCTGTTACAGTGAATATGTATGCATTTTAATATACAATCTCCTCATGATATTATAACACACATACTTATGCATTTGATTGTTCATATTTTTTATGTACAAATTGATGTATAAGATACTTGCTTTTGAAATCATAAGTCAGGGGGACAAGCATTTTATTGTAACAAAAAATATTTGGAATGTAATTAAGATAGGGGTGTCCAAACTTTTTCATCGAGGGCCGCATACTTTAAAGTCAAAGTATGCGCGGGCCATTTTAGATATATCTTTGTACTATAAAAATAAATGTTACATTACCTTTACATTTATAGACAAACTTAGTGTCAGCTTTTACAATTATTAATTATTACAGGGGTAAAAAAAAACAACAGTAAAATTGTACCCAAAAAAAAGAGAGCAAAAAGACGTAATATAATGAGAAAACGCTGACGTTTTGATACTAGTAAAAAATAGTAAAACACAAAGCTGACCCTAGCTTTTGTCTTTAAATATATATGTCAGTTTTTATCTTTTTTTTTTTTTTATTTCAAAATGGCCTCGACATATTTTTCAGTATGCGACCCTTGGTGGAAAACGTTAGGACACCCTTGTTCGACATTGTACAAACAAAAAAGTCATGGTGTAAAATTGTCTCTGCAAACATTATTTAGGCAACATTGTGACAAGCAGACCAGCCCACAAGACTCGCCTTCGTATGAAATTGTCAGCTTTTTCCACATTACATCACAAATGTTTGCATTTTTTTTAATTTTTTTTTTTACATTTTTAGTAGTATTTTTTAATCCCAAAATTTGCTGCGAGACACACTTTGGACACACTTTTGTAACCACCATATTTCTTTGCATGGTCAGATAATTCTGACGTTTAAAAGACATGCAATTGTATGCAATTTTTCCTTCAAATTTAAAAGAACGAATATGTTTCGTAAGAAAGACAACGTTTTTTTTATTTACGTACTTTCGCTTTTGCAGGCCACATAAAACGATGTGGTGGGCCAGATCTGGCCCCCAGGCCTTGAGTTTGACACACGTGTGATAGAGGATGCAGGTTATATCGTGATGGTGTGGCGCTGGTATCTCCATCACTGTACACGTGAGGCTTATCCTCATTGAAGCAAGGCAGAGAAATATCAGGATGAGATTCAGCAACCCCATCTCTCCTCATTGGACCAACGCTCGCCCCACAGAGCGGTGTTAAAATAAATGATTTTGGAAATAGGATTAACAGAGCCCTGGCCTCAACCCAACTGAACTTGTGAGTGACCAACACAAAAAAATGAGGACACTTGGTTGGGGAGTGGAATGCCGTCCCACAGCAGTGTGTGACCAGCAACAGGAGGTCGTATGTGACATTGACCCTGACGTCAATCGACAAAGAACACCAAACAAGAGTCAATAGCAACAGCACAATAAGCTGTTTGGCACATTTGACATGGGTGTAACACACATACTCAGTGGTGCTGCTCATCACAAATACAAACACGCATGCTCCTTGCAATCTGGGCTCCATTTAAAAGGCAAATAAAGCCAGTGGTATCAAAAGTAAAAGCAAGAAGCTCAGATGGGCCTTCAAATCATGTGTTTATCTTTTTAGAATAGTGGGCGAATCTCCGAGCTGGCCAAACCGACACTTTTTAGGCGTACTTATGTTGGACATAAGAAGGGGAGATCACACTTCAAGCTACTTGTTTTGAGAGGCCCAGAAAAAGATGTGTGGTTACAGGATGGTTCCATACACACGACTCACATGACAACAATGTACTATCTACACAATATAATATTTAGCTCCCATTGCTTACGCCAGGGGTGTCAAACGTACGGCCCATGGGCCGTATCAGGCCCGCGAATAGGTCTAATCTGGCCCGCATGACGAGTTTGCTAAGTGTAAAAGTGAACTGCAATTTTAATGAAAGAAACTGCTGTTCTAAATGTGTCCACTGGATGTCACAATAGCAATTCAAGTGTAACCCACATTACACATGATACCGTTTTAAGATAACGTGTCAGCTGACTTTAAGTGCCCTCTGGATTGGCTTCCACTACTCCATTTAGCGCAGGTGCAAGCAATCAGCTGCTTCTGTTTTGGCTGGCAGCAGATGGCGGCAGACTACCGCAGTATCGACGCACAATACCTTCTTTCATTGTAAATTATCCACTCAATGGATAAAATAACAAAACAGTAAGGTGCAAAGACTTAAGTCAAAATGACCATCATTTATGAAGCACTTAGAGTTCTGTGCAGCGCTCGCAATTAGTTGATGGCGCAATGTGCACCCTGAACTCCATTGTAAAAATGTGTGTTTCTACATTTGTTGTTTGTTCTATTTTTTTTAATGCTTAAATCTATGATGTTCACATTGATTGAGTTTGTAGTTATGTTACCTTGATTTCGGCTATGGTGTCATGTTGATAATTGTTTTGTTTGGATGATGATAAATTAATCTGTTGTGGCAGTTGCGAATGTCACCAATGTGGTGGTTTGAGAAAACACTTGGTTGCTTTTCCAAACACGTCATAAATGCTGATCTGCCAACATGAGAATGCTAAACAGGAAGTGCTTAAAGTTTAATGGTTTTCTAAACACACTGAAACAAAGTTCATTATGTTCTTGAAAATGCACCAATTTTTTCCTCAGAATTTTCAAATGTTTTGTCAAGTGGATTATTTGTAATATGTAGATTTTCAGAATGTGCCCGTTCTATTTTTTGTAAACAGGGTAAAACACAGAAAACAATCTGAAGTTGTCTTTACTTTAAAGTTATTATGCCATGATTTTACCAGTCCGGCCCACATGGGAATAGATTTTCCTCCATGCGGCCCCTGAGCTAAAATTAGTTTGATACCGCTGGCTTATGCTTTTAATGTGTAGCATTATGACGCAATGTTGGGCTCTCTCTGCTAAGTGATGACAACATAGTGTGGCAAATAAGAAGAGTAGGAGGTACCGCGACCATATAAGGGCTCAAAGGTTCCACTGTACCTTCATAACAAGGAATGAGGGGCCGCGTCCTGCCCTGGAGATTCGGCTGAATGATGGAGCAGTACCCATGCGGCATGATATGCTCCAAGTCGTAGTAGACGTTTTTCCAGCGATGGGCACACGCCTGCAGGAAATAAAAGAACAACTTTCTGTCAGTCCGTGCACAGCATCCAGATTGACCTCAGCTGCACTGTGTTTGTTCAAGACTGCTCTCTCGCTGGGCTGGAGTCAGAGCGTCTCAGTGGATGTGGAACCATCTTCAATGAGCTGCCGGCTACACTCCACAGGGCGCATGTCTCAAATGCAGCCCCGACGACGCTGTGAGCAGATTTGGGTCCATTTTAAGAAACACATACTAAAGCAACTGTGTGTAACAATATGACCTTGAATGACAACGTTTAAATCCTTTGGTTTATACGCTGGTGTGTAATAAGGACATAACGTAGTAACCCCAGATAACTAGTTTCAGTAAGTCATAGTAGCAGTACATTGGTGGACCAGCCAGGACACCTTTCACAATGGGTTAGCGCAAGCATTTGTGCTAACTTTGCTGTTCAGAGTTGTATGCAGTTCATTTCTTCAGTCAGATATCACCAGAGGCTCACTGTAATATGAATTATCAAAAATACTAGAAACCCAACAATTACTGTTAATACAATAGATATGTTAAAAGGTTGCTTCCTTGGCAAGCCTCCTTATTGAAATACTGTAATTCACGGGTGTCCAAATAAGGCATCTTCAATTTGGCCTGCGAGACGGCACAAGTTTAATACACAAATTGACTAGGAACGATGTATCTATATCATATATATGGACATATCCAGTGGTCTGAATGCTGCAATCCTGTCAACATCCTGTGCCCAATGAAAGTAACTCTGCCATTAACAGTACTTTAAAGACAATAAAGCAGAGCATTAACTTGTATGATCCAATCCAAACAACATTCCCTAGTCACGGTGCAAAAAAAAAAATCAACCAGTACAAAAATTCAACAAACATGGTCACATTGAAATGTCCTTATTTTTGAAGGAAAAGCACTGTACTTTTCAATGAAGATAACTTTAAACTAGTCTTAACTTAATTTATAACTTTAAAGAAATACACTCTATACATTGCTAATGTGGTAAATGACTATTCTAGGTGCAAATGTCTGGTTTTTGGTGCAATATCTACATAGGTGTATAGAGGCCCATTTCCAGCAACTATCACTCCAGTGTTCTAATGGTACAATGTGTTTGCTCATTGGCTCAGAAGGCTAATTGATGATTAGAAAACCCTTGTGCAATCAAGTTCACACATCTGAAAACAGTTTAGCTCGTTACAGAAGCTACAAAACTGACCTTCCTTTGAGCAGATTGAGTTTCTGGACCATCACATTTGTGGGGTCAATTAAACGCTCAAAATGGCCAGAAAAAGAGAACTTTCGTCTGAAACTTGACAGTCTATTCTTGTTCTTAGAAATGAAGGCTATTCGACAAAATTGTTTTGGTGACCCCAAACTTTTGAATGGTTGTGTATATATATATATATATATATATATATATATATATATATATATATATATATATATATATATATATATATATATATATATATATATATATATATATATATATATACATATATATATATATGTATATATATATATATATATATATATATATATATATGTATATATATATATATATATATATATATATATATATACATATATATATATATGTATATATATATATATATATATATATACGTATATATATATATATATGTATGCCTTTAAAAATAAACACCAGTTTGCTGCCTGGATGCAATAATTATCAATATTCTATTTATCCATCCATCCATCCATTTTCTACCGCTTGTCCCTTTTTGGGGTTGCGGGGGGTCGCTAGAGCCTATCTCAGCTGCATTCGGGCGGTAGGCGGGGTACACCCTGGACAAGTCGCCACCTCATCACAGAGCCAACAGTAAAATTGTAATCAAATACAATACAAACTAAAATAGTAATCAAATTAAATCTAAAATAATGGTACTATAATTTAGAAACTACTAAAAAGAAATTGAATTAAATAAGAAATAATGGGACTATAATTTGGCAACTACTAAAGTCAAATCAAATTAAAAATAATGGCACCATCATTTTGCAACTACTAAAATATAATATAATAAAATAATAATAGTGGCATAATTTTTTGAAATCACCGTTTTACAAATACAACAAAATGGTTGTTGCATTGTTCAATATTTTACAGTATTTTGACACATTACATTACTACGTTAAATTGCCAATTTATTAGGTACACAATCTCACGAGAACAATACAAAAAATGTATAAAAAACAATGCCTTTATAATGCATATTTATATATATATATATATATATATATAATTTTTTTTATTTTATTTTTAAAAAAATATATAATTGCAAATTACAACCACTATAAGAAACATGTTGTTCCACTCTGACATTATTATCCTGGCATCATTTGCTTGTATTGGATCTCATTAGATTTCGGATAACATACAATTTTAGTAGATTTCTGGAGCCTTTAGTTCAACCCCAAACTTATCAGACTGAAACAGGCGGTCAAATTGAGTGTAAACCCTCGATGCCAGTGTGTGTGTGTGTGTGTGTGTGTGTGTGTGTGTGTGTGTGAGAGAGTGTGAGCGTGTGTGTGTTTGCACGCACACACACACAGACCAGGAACTAGTGTTAGAAGAGAACGACTTAGCAAACACTCAACATAAAAATAGGTAATAATAAAATGACCTGAAGCTTCGAAAAAAAAGACAACAATGTCGGTAGTGCTATTGTTATGCTCTTGCTGAGTGAGAGCAGAACCTCAGAAAAAAAACATCTGCCAAGCAGCCGCTTCTCTTCCACCCTGTGGCGCTGTAACGTGAGCTTGTTTCGATGATGACAAAAAAATAACAGTATTAAAAAAAAAAAAGCAGACTAGCAACACGTGGGCTATGAAAAGTCAGCACCTTTTTTATTCTACACTTTTGAAGATTGCACAACATGTTGCAGCCAAAAGGTTATGTAAGTTCTCATTTACATTCCTGACAGCCAGGGTGAGTAGAAAAGTAGGGCCGATAGGTTCACACAAGTGTGTATAAAACACATCATACATGGTCAACAGGTCCCCAAATGAACTTTGGCATCTTCAAAAATAGATACCTGTCATGTTTCCTCTCGGAAGAGGAAGGCAGTCGGAAGCTAAATAGTGTTTACTGTAAATCTTAGTGACTCAAGAGGATTTTGAGACTTGTTTTGGTTCTCTTATAGTGTAAGAGGTGCTTAGTGGGTCATAAAGGGACACTAAATAGACCTGCTTACTGTACCTATATTGTATATAACAATATATGCATTAAGTTGTGTCATTTTTTTCTATTTGCACGCTGTTAGAGATGTGTTTTATATCATGTAAATTGTCAGTAAAGTTAAAACTATTGTTTTTTTTGTTTTTACAGCAATGGTTCACTTCTTTGTATGTTAAATAAGAATGACATAGTGTATCACACCTTTGTTTATCGTTTAGGTCACTGGTGTCCAAAATTTTTCCATCAAGGTCCGCATTGTGAAAAGTCAAATCATACAGGGACATTTTGATATATATTTTGGTATTTATTTTTTATTTGTTTTTGTATGAATAATTTAAAAAAGCTACATGCAGATATTTAAAGACAAAACATTGTGTCAGTTTTGTTTTTGTAGGTGCCAAAGCGTAGCATAATTAGTTATTATTATCAAAATTTCAGCTTTTTCTAATTTTTTCTTGGATTTTTACTACTGCTGTCCAAAGATTAATATTTTAAATCAGATTAATCAAACTTTTGAATTGTGACTAATCATGATTAATCACAGTAAATTACTTGCTTGCATAATTCAAATAACTTAAAAAAATACCCCAATATGTTGACACAAATGCAATTTAATTGTCAGCATACACAAACATTTTTTTTCATGTTTATACCAGTTAGTGAGTCATCTTTGCACTTGCGTATGCATTGACCTGATCATTGCCCTATAACAACTCACACCACATTTAAGGTAACTATCCTCGGTTAAAGTAAAGGAGCATGTGAGATCCAAATAAATTGTGTGATTAATCTGCGTTGAGACATGGTCACTGTCAGGGACGTGCACATGATTATAGAGGGGCAGGGGCTCAAAGTCAGAAAAGGGCAGGAATTTTTTTTTTGGTCCTTTACACAATATGGAAATTAATGTCAAATTAAATTTGCTAATAGGAAGCTAACTACTTAGCTGTGTGTCCTTTGTAGGTAAAAGTGATTGCCATTTCTAATGTGTCAACAAATTATGGTCATAATGAGTTAATTCACATTATCATAGGCTTGGAAGACATGAAAAGCAACAAAACACTGGTTTATTATTAGACTATTTATTGTTAAAGATAAGCACTTTAATATTGAACATTGAACAGTGCAACATGAACTTTGAAAAAAAATACAAAAATAAATACCCAAATGGAAAAAACTTCAATGTGAAAATCTGTCCTTCTTCCCTTAACTTGATGAAAACACCATCAAGTTGTAACTTATGGTCTATCTCACTTAATGCTCAGACTAAACAACTGAAACGCAATACAGGGCCAAAAATATGGACCAGGGGCCAGTAGAGGGCTGTATCCTTTCTTTTTTTGGCATTGTGCTGCAGGCATAATCAACATGAATCAAGTTTAAATACAGATGGCAATATTCCTAACAGATAACCTACATCTTATATCGCCAGAATGCTGAAATTATTATTATTATTATTAATAATAATAATACAAATTATTATTATTATTATCATTATCATTGTTCTTCTTATTATTATTGATATTATTATCATTATTATTATTATTATTTTGTTAACCCACACAGTAATAGCAAAGTCACAATAACCTTATATCTAAAACTCTACCGTGAGAGAAATGTGATCCGCCGTAAACACAGTGCATTTTATTTTGAAAATTAACCCGGGGTTTTATTTTGTATTTTGTACATTACTTCCTGTCCCGCACGATCCGCTCTGCTCTGTGCGGACTTGGTGTGCCGTGCTCAATTGATGCGCCGTGCTCCGACGTCCGGCAAAAACAGAAGCTGACACATAGACTAATAGAATAATACAGCGTTTTTCTGAAATTATACCCATATTAGATGCTGAATAAGTGGACGGCGACTAGACCATAACTCACAGGTTCAAGTTGCTCCACTGTCACGTCTCAGGGGCGCAGTAACTTGGCTCTCTCTCCTCTCACTTTTGTTTTTGTTTTACATTCCTGACAGGAATTTATTAATGTTGTTTAAAGAAAAAAAAACAAAAAACACACACACAGGCAGAGGGCACTTTTTAAGACGAGGCAAAAAAGGGCAGGGGCTCAGGCACCCATAGGGCCCTATGTGTGCACGTGCCTGGTCACTGTGCTATTTTTTGTGATTAATCACATGAGTTAACGTGTTGAATTTGATAGCCCTATTTTTTTACTGTTGTTTTTTTGTTTGATTTTATTTCCACAATGTGCTGTGGGCCAATAAAACTCAATCAAAGGGCCGCAAATGGCACTAACTCGCACTTTGGACACCCTTCCCAGCAGGAACAAGACATTGATACAACGTTGATTATACATACATTTCCTGTAAAACTGACTTTGAAACAAAGCTGCAAAATAGTTGCATTTTGTAAATTGAACGTTGGTGTCCAAAGTTGAATCCACTTTGTTGGTTGGGAAATGACCAAATTTCAATGGTCAAATCAATGTCACAACCTGACATTGAACAAAAGTTGTCAAAAAGGATGTTGTTTCAATGTTGTATTTGTGTTGGAAAATGACCAAAAGTCAAAGGTCAAATCAATGTCAGAACCCGACATTGATTAAACGTTGCCAAAAAGCATGTTGTTCCAACGTTAAGATTGAGTTGCGCAACGTCAGGACCTATCTCAACAAGTTCTCAATGTTGTTTTTAAGTCTTGTGCCTGCTGGGTTAGGTTGGGACTGTGTTACACTTGTATGACCATTGAGAATGTAACAATGGCACCAATAATGCAGGTTGTATGATATACAGTGAAACCTCGATTTAAAAACCCCTCTATTTGCGAACTTTTTGATTTACGAAATTTTGAAATGGCCCAACCATGTGTCCGTGACAAAAACCCAGGGTGTGTCAATGTAGCGGAGGTGAAGCCTACCACTCACTTTCTGCACAAGACACAGTCCCGTTTCAGCGCATCATTCATAATGTTTGCCTTTTGTGTTTTGTTCCCCCTTTTGACTAGTTTTGTCCATTTTGCTAACTCAAAATGAGTCCCCCCCTCAAAAAGCAGGGAATGCTTGTGGATTAAAAAAGAAAAGAAAAAAAAAAGACTATTTACGAGGAGTCGAAAATTGTCGAAAATCGCTTTGACACAACAAGTTTTAATTGGGAAGAAACCTGACTTTTCTGGAAAAATATGCCAGAGCAGACTTATTGCACAGTGAGGAAAAGATATGACAGGTACTACTCCTAGTTTTTCTCTCTCCCTCTGTCTGTCTGCTTCTTTCATTCAGCTCCTTGTCGATGTGGGTGGACTTCACTTTTATACATGTTTATTATTGTAGCAACATGGTTAAGGATTTCTGATCGTTTGGGAGGGCACCATAGTGGCTTCAATGTGTGTGCGCGTGTTGGCAAAACGGCACATACAGCACCGATCAGCTTGTTTTTTAAATAGAAAGTGGATCATCACCACCTTGTCATGTTTGTTTGATACACAGTACTGTATAGTACTTTATATTGTTTTCAAAGTGTACGAACCTTAACTAAAATATGAACTTTTGTCAAGGCTGGAACTCATTATTTATATTTACAGTGTTTCTTATGGGGAACCATGTTCAAGAACCAATGAAGTTCGTAAATTGAGGTATATTCTAGATCTAATTTTTTTTTAAACTGAAGGGTTTCAATGCCTTGCTAAAAGGCACTTCAAACAGCAAATTGCCATATTTTTGGTCTTGTCACATACGATCCACAGCTCCAGCTTTAGTGCTTAAAGACCACAGTCCTTCTTCTGCTCCGTGTAAAAAAAAAAGAACTTATGTCATAAATTGATGATATAGTACATAAATAAAATAGAACTAGTGGCGCCCAAGGCATACAATGAGCGACTAAAGGTCACATGATGGTACTATTTTTGAAACAATGATGTTGTTATAATCAGACCCAGTTGTCATTCATCAACTCACCAGTATTCTGCCGTCGGCTCTGTTCTGGCGGGCCAGGCTTACTCCCATCCACTCGTCGTCTCTATCCCCTTGGCACGTCTTCCCACAAGACTCTCGGGGCCTGTTTCCTAAAGAACAATGAGAGCAGTTTGTAGACGTCACGGCGTCAAGACAAAGGTTGAGGGGAAAAGAAACGTGTCTGCTATTGTCTAACTACGTGCTCCTGGCTCGTCATTTTGGCAAACACTTTGAGCACAGCTGCAGGACGCTGAGAGAGCACGACATTAGATGTTTGCATGTGCTCAGGTAAAGTCCAAGGAGTGCTTTGCTGTGTTTAAAGGACAGGCTGTACTGCAAAAAGGTTAGTCAAAGATACTTTAATGCCAGGCATGCGCTGCTTTATTTAAAGGCCTACTGAAATGAAATTGTTTTATTTAAACGGGGATAGCAAATCCATTCTATGTGTCATACTTGATCATTTCGCGATATTGCCATATTTTTGCTGAAAGGATTTAGTATAGAACAACGACAATAAAGTTCGCAACGTTTGGTCGCTGATAAAAAAAAAGCCTTGCCTATACCAGAAGTAGCGTGACGTCACAGGAGGAAGAATTCCTCACAATTCCCCATTGTTTACAATGGAGCGAAAGAGATTCGGACCGAGAAAGCGACGATTACCCCATTAATTTGAGCGAGGATGAAAGATTCGTGGATGAGGAACGTTAGAGTGAAGAACTAGAGAGGCAGTGCAGGGTGTATCTTTTTTCGCTCTGACCGTAACTTAGGTACAAGGTCTCATTGGTTTCCACACACCCTCCTTTTTCTATTGTGGATAACGGATTTGTATTTTAAACCACCTCGGATACTATATCCTCTTGAAAATGAGAGTCGAGAACGCGAAATGGACATTCACAGTGACTTTTATCTCCACGACAATACATCAGCGAAGCTCTTTAGCTACTGAGCTAACGTGATAGCATCTGGCTCAACTGCAGATAGAAAGAAAATAAATAAATCCCTGACTGGAAGGATAGACAGAAGATCAACAATACTATTAAACCATGTACATGTAGCTACACGGTTTATAATTCTCAGCCTGGCAAAGCTTAACAATGCTGTCGCTAACGACGCTGAAGCTAACTTAGCAACTTAGCAACCGGACCTCACAGAGCTATGATAAAAACATTAGCGCTCCACCTACGCCGGCCAGCCCTCATCTGCTCATCAACACCCGTGCTCACCTGCGTTCCAGCGATCGACGGCGCGACGAAGGACTTCACCCGATCACAGATGTCTGCTATCCAAGTAAGTCCTCTTTGTTGTGTCGCTACAGCCAGCCGCCAATACACCGATCCCACCTACAACTTTCTTCTTTGCAATCTCCATTGTTCATTAAACAAATTGCAAAAGATTCACCAACACAGATGTCCAGAATACTGTGGAATTGTTCGATGAAAACAGAGCAGTTTGTATGGTGACACATTGGGTACGAATACTTCCGTTGCCGTCGTGACGTCACGCGCATACGTCATCATACATAGACGTTTCCAACCGGAAGTTTAGCAGGAAATTTAAAATTGCACTTTATAAGTTAACCCGGCCGTATTGGCATGTGTTGCAATGTTAAGATTTCATCATTGATATATAAACTATCAGACTGCGTGGTCGGTAGTAGTGGGTTTCAGTAGGCCTTTAAGGACCTATTACAAAAATGCTTGGCAAAGATCCTTTATACGTCAGAAGCGCTGTGCTTTTTTTAAGGGCCTACTCCAAAAACACTAGTCAAAGATCATCTACATCAGTGTTTTTCAACCTTTTTTGAGCCAAGGCAAATTTTTTTTTTTCATGAAAAAAATACGGAGGCACACCACCAGCAGAAAAGGTTAAAAATGAAACTCCACAAGGTTGTCGTGCCTTATTTGAGTTTGTTGTTGTTTCCTGTGTGTAGTGCTTTAGTTCCTGTCTTGCGCTGTTATTTTGGTGACCCTTCCTGTTTTGTTGGTGTTCTCCTGTAGCAGCTTCACGCCTTCCTTTGAGTGCTATTGCCCGGACCTGCTTTGTTTTCGGAATCAAGACTATTTAAGTTGTGCGTACGCTATCCTTCTTTGTGGGGACATTGTTGATTGTCATGTCATGTACGGGTGTACTTTGTGGACGCCGTCTTTGCTCCACACACTGTAAGTTTTTGCTGTCGTCCAGCATTCTGTTTTTGTTGACTTTGTAGCCAGTTCAGTTTTACTTTTGTTTTACATAGCCATCCCTATGCTTCAGTGCCTTTTGTTGATTTTTGGTTTAAGCTTTACATACCTTTTTACCTGCACACTGTCTCCCGCTGTGCTCTGCATATTGGGAATTACGACAAACCATCCTCGACGCGTTCCGACTTCTACAAAGCAATTAAATTAAATTAACTACCTGCTGCCACCTACTGATATGGAGTATCACAAGATTACCCTGCCAAGCTCTATACAGCACAGGCACTAGACAACGACACATTATTATGATTAGTGATTTGCAAAAAATATTTTTTGGACCAATTAGGTGAAGTTGCATAGTTTTCCACGGCACACCAGACAATATCTCACACAGTGGTTGAAAATCACTGCTCTACATGTCAGGACTGATCAGTTGTTTTTAAAGACCTACTGCAAAAACACTGGTAAAAGATCCTCCACATGTCAGGAGAATTTCGCTGTTTTTGAGGACCTACTGCAAAAATGCTATTCAAAGATCCTTTATATGTTATGCACGCCCTGTTGTCTTTAAGAACCCACGGCAAAAATGCTAGTCAAAGATCCTCTACACGTCAGCAACATTTTGCGGTTTTTGAGGACCTAAAAATGCTAGTCAAAGATCATTTGCATGTCAGTAGCATTTTGCTGTTTTTGAGGATCTAAAAATGTGAGTGAAGGATGTTGTACATGTCAGAAGCGCTTTGTTGTCTTTAAGGTCCTACTGCAAAAAAAGTTAAGCAAAGATGCTTTACATGTCGGGAGCATTTTGCTATTTTTGAGGATCTACTGCATAAACACTATTCAAAGATTCTCTTTATTTCAGGAGCACTCTGCTGTTTTTGATGGCTTTATGCAAAAACGCCAGTCAAAAAACATCTACATATCAGGAGCCTCTTGCTGTTTTTGTGTACAAACAGCAAAATTACTAGTCAAACATCCATGACATGTCAAAAGCATTTAGCTGTTTTTGAGGACACACAGCAATAATGCTAGTCAAAGATCCTTCATATGTCAGGAGCACTCTGTTGTCTTTAAGGACCTACTGCAAAAAAGCTAGTCAAAGATCCTCGACATGCAGGAACATTTTGCTGTTTGTGAGAACTGACTGCAAAAATGTTAGTCAAAGATCCTTTATATGTCAAGAGCGATCTGTTGTCTTTAAAGACCTATTGAAAAAAAGCTAGTCAAATATCCTCGAAAGGTAAGGAGTGTTTAGCTGTGTTTAAGGTGCTACTATAAAAATAATAGTCAAAAAGAATCTTTACGTCAGGGGTATATTTTTGCTGGTCAAAGATCCTTTATATATCAGGAGAGCTCTGTTGTCTAAGGATCTACGGCAAAAAAGCAAGTCAAAGATCCTCGACATGTGAGAACTTTGCTTTTGTTAAGCTGCCACAAAAAAAATATCTTTACATCAGGGGTATTTTTGCTGTTTTTTGGAAACCAACGGGAAAACACATTTCAAAGGTCCTTTATATGACAGGAGTACTCTGCTGTTTTTAATGGAATTCTGCAAAAACACTAGTCAAAGATGATCTGATTGCTGTTTTTCAGAACACACTATTCCTGTTTTTGAGGACACACTACAAAAAAACTAGTCAAAGATCCTTTACATGTCAGGAGCATTTGCCATTTTTGAGGATCTGCTGCAAAAAAACTAGTCAAAGATTCTCTTCATGTCATGAGTATTTTGCTGCTTTTTTAAGGATCGATTGCAAAAAAAGCTGGTCAAAGATCCTTGACAAGTCAAAAGCATTTTGCTGTTTTTGAGGACACTGCAAAAATGCTAGTCAAATATCCTTTATATGTCAGGAGCACTCTGATGTCTTTAAGGACCTACTGCAAAAAAGCTAGTCAAAGATCCTCGACATGCAGGAACATTTTGCTGTTTTTGAGAACTTACTGCAAAAATGCTAGTCAAAGATCTTTATATGTCAAGAGCGATCTGTTGTCTTCAAGGACCTACTGAAAAAAAGCTAGTCAAAGATCCTCGACATGTAAGGAGCGTTTTGCTGTTTTTAAGGTGCTACTATGAAAATAATAGTCAAAGATTCTCTTGACGTCATGGGTATTTTTGCTGTTTTTTGGGAACCAACGGGAAAACACACATCAAAGGTCCTTTAACGACAGGAGCGCTCTGCTATTTTCAATGGAATTCTATAAAAACACTAGTCAAAGATTATCTACAAATCAGGAGAAATTTGCAGTTTTTGAGAACACACTATTCCTGTTTTTGAAAACACACACCAAAAAAACTAGTCACAGATTCTCTTCATGTCAGGAGAATGTTGCTGCTTTTAAGGACCGATTGCACAAAAGCTAGTCAAAGATCCTTGACATGTCAGGAGCATTTTGCTGTTTTTGAGGACACACTGCAAAAATGCTAGCCAAAGATCCTTTTATATGTCAGGAGCAATCTGTTGTCTTTAAGGGCCTACTGCAAAAACGCTAGTCAAAGACCCTCAACATGTAAGGAGAGTTTTGCTGTTTTTTAAGGTGCTACTATAAAAATACAAGTCAAAAAGTATCTTTACGTCAAGGGTATTTTTGCTGTTTTTGAGAACCATGGGAAAACACACATCAAAGGTCCTTCATATGACATGAGCGCTCTGCTGTTTTTAATGGCGTTCTGCAAAAATACTGGTCAGAGATCATCGACATGTCAGGAGCAAATTGCTGTTTTTGAGAACACACTACAAAAATGCTTGTCAAAGATCCTTTATATGTCAGGAGCGCTCTGTCATCTTTAAGGACCTACGGCAAAAAAGCAAGTCAAATATCCTCGACATGTGAGAATTTTGCTGTTGTTAAGCTGCTACTATAAAAAGGCTGCTCTTTACGTCAGGGGTATTTTTGCTGTTTTTGAGAACCAACGGAAAAACAAACATAAAGGTCCATATGACAGGAGCACTCTGCTGTTTTTAATGGTGTTCTGCAAAAACAGTAGTCCAAAGCTCATTTACATGTCAGAAGCATTTTGCTATTTTTGAGGACACACTACAAAAAACTAGTCAAAGATCCTATACATGTCAGGAGCATTTTGCCATTTTTGAGGATCTACTGCAAAAACACTAGTCAAAGATTCCCTACACGTCAGGAGAATTTTGCTGCTTTTAAGGACCGATTAAAACAGAATAAAATGATTTGCAAATCCTTTCCAACTTATATTCAATTGAATAGACTGTAAAGACATGATATTTAATGTTCGAACTGAGAAACATTTTTTTTTTGCAAATAATCATTAACTTAGAATTTAATGGCAGCAACACATTGCAAAAAAGTTGGCACAGGGGCATTTTTACCACTATGTTACATGGCCTTTCCTTTTAAAAACACCCAGTAAACGTTTGGGAACTGAGGAGACCCATTTTTGAAGCTTTTCAGGTGGAATTCTTTCCCATTCTTGCTTGATGTACAGCTTAAGTTGTTCAACAGTCCGGGGTCTCCGTTGTCGCATTTCACGCTTCATAATGCGTCACACATTTTCAATGGGAGACAGGTCTGGACTACAGGCAGGCCAGTCTAGTAACACTCTTTTATCATGAAGCCTCGCTGTTGTAACACATGGCTTGGCATTGTCTTGCTGAAATAAGCAGGGGCGTCCATGATAACGTTGCTTGGATGGCAACATATGTTGCTCCAAAACCTGTATGTACCTTACAGCATTAATGGTGCCTTCACAGATGTATAAGTTACCCATGCCTTGGGCACTAATACACCCCCATACCATCACAGATGCTGGCTTTTGAACTTTACGCCTATAACAATCCGGATGGTTCTTTTCCTCTTTGTTCCGGAGGACACAACGTCCACAGTTTCCAAAAACAATTTGAAATGTGGACTCGTCAGACCACAGAACACTTTTCCATTTTGCATCAGTCCATCTTAGATGAGCTCGGGCCCAGCGAAGCCGGTGGCGTTTCTGGGTGTTGTTGATAAATGGCTTTTGCTTTGCATAGTAGAGTTTTAACTTGCACTTACAGATGTAGCGACAAACTGTAGTTACTGACAGTGGTTTTCTGAAGTGTTCCTGAGTCTATGAGGTGATATCCTTTATACACTGATGTCGGTTTTTGATGCTGATGTTTGAGGGATCCAAGGTCACGGGCACTCAATGTTACGTACAGTGATTTCTCCAGATTCTCTGAACCTTTTGATGATATTACCTACCTTAGATGGAAAAATCCCTAAATTCCTAGCAATAGCTTGTTGAGAAATGTTGTTCTTAAACAGTTCGACAATTTGCTCACGCATTTGTTCACAAAGTGGTGACCCTCGTCCAATCCTTGTTTGTGAATGACTGAGCATTTCATGGAAGCTGCTTTTATACCCAATCATGGCACCCACCTGTTCCCAATTAGTCTGTTCACCTGTGGAATGTTCTAAATAAGTGTTTGACGAGCATTCCTCAACTTTCTCAGTCTTTTTTGCCACTTGTTGCAGGCATCAAATTCCAAATGAGCTAATATTTGCAAAAAATAACGAGTTTCAGTTTGAACGTTAAGTATCTTGTCTTTGCAGTGTATATAGTTGAATATAAGTGGAAACGGATTTGAAAATCATTGTATTCTGTTTTTATTTACGGCTTACACATCGTGCCAACTTCACTGGTTTTGTTTTTTGTACATCCGCATTGACTACTTTCTAGTTGATAATAAATTACTTTCATTTATATGCAATAAGGTTTTGGGGTTTGTACTTCAAAAAGGTAATCAAAGAACCTCTACATACATATAAGGAGCATATTGCTGTTTTTAGGGACCTACAGCAAAACCACTGGTCAAATATTATCTATAGGTCTGTTTTAAGAAAAAATAGGAAAACACACATCAAAGGTCCTCCATAAGACAGGAACGCTCTGCATAGTGCTAGTCAAAGATCCTCTACTGTAAATAACAGTAGGAAGTGACATCATCTCGGAATATTTATCACATATAATAAAAAAAAACACAATGATCCACACAGAGCAGAATTGGTGAACTGTGGGTGGCGGAAGTTGGACTTTTTTTTTGATCGCGTACTTCATCCATCCATTTTCTATCGCTTGTCCCTAGAAAATACATCCAATGTACCCAAACAACAGCCTTGTCTCATGTGAGTGCTGCAGGTTGTCTCCTAAAAAGGCTGTATTATGCTTGGCTAAAACAGACATTTGGGGGAGTTGACACATGGATCTTGGACTAGGAGTAACTTGGATGCTGCAGCAGCAGAACTGACTGACCTCTTCCCAAGTCCATCTCTGTGCAGCGACGCTCAGGGTTGCTGTGCAGCCGACACTTGAACACAGCACCAGGAGAGTGCACCGACATACTGTAGGTCGAGTTGGCCCTGGGGGCCCCGACTATGACCCTGTGCACACCAAGAGAGGACAGGTCACACCAAGCCATTACAAAGTCACGTTCTGTGAGCAAACATCAGTGTTTTTGTGAAAAACATGGACTCACCAGCGTGTGTTGTCGTGGTAATGCTCCAGCACAGAGTAGCCAAAAAAACTCGAATTAGGTCCACGGAATACCACGGGATGTTCTAAGTCTATATTGTAGGAAAGAACCACTGAAATAGAAAGGCAGACATATAAAACAGCTTGGACTCCTGTTTTCTGTCTTCGACGAGAAGCCATCCTTTTGCGCATCGTGCGTAATTACGCAGTAAAAGTGTCCAAAATAGGGGAAAACAGCAGGAAAGGAAATCAGTCGCCGGGGCAAAAAAAAAAAATCCACAACTAATGTTAAGTGATTTCCCCGCTCTTTTTGTAGTATGTGGACTGAAACGGGAGGAGAAAAGTTAACGGTCCGGAGAGTAACGGTGCGTCAGTTTGTCTCCATTCTGCGTGTGTCCGTCTGACAAAGTTGGAGGCTGCACTCTGGCTGCTTGCCGCCGAGATTACGGAGTGGTTATACACAGCGGCAAGCTAACGGGGCTTAGCCCAGGCGGGACAGGAAGCAGCTAAAATGGGCGACAAAATAAAAGCGCGTGTTGGTAGTGACGGTGAAAGCAGCTGGTGTTTTATGATTGATTGGGACTTTTATTAGTAGATTGCACAGTACAGTACATATTCCGTACAATTAACCACTAAATGGTAACACCCGTATAAGTTTTTCAACTTGTTTAAATCGGGGTCCACGTTAATCAATTCATGTATGTACTGTAAAATGACTTTTGTTGTGAAAGGAATTGTTACATTTCACGCAATAAACTAATTATTTTGACAAATGAAATGAGGGCGGACTGCTGCCCTCTAATGGCGGCTCACCGATGCTAAATAGTTGCAAATTTGTAATAAATTAAGAAAATGAGTACTTACTCCAAGCATTTTTGAGAGAACAGTTATAAATTATGTCGTAATTAAAATGTATTTAACTGAAACCAAGGATTATCTCCTTTGCATTTGAAATGTTTTTTTTCTGTACTCTTCTTTTTAAATCCATCAGTTTTCTACCGTTTGTCCCTTTCGTGGGTCATTGGAGCCTATCTCAGTTGCATTCGGACGTAAGGCGGGGTACACATTGGACAAGTCGCCACCTCATCGCAGTTAAAGTTAAAGTACCAATGATTGTCACACACACACGAGGTGTGGTGAAATTTGTCCTCTGCATTTGACCCTTCACCCTTATTCACCCCCTAGGAGGTGAGGGGAGAAGTGAGCAGCAGCGGTGGCCACGCCCGGGAATCATTTTGGTGATTTAACCCCCAATTCCAACCCTTGATGCTGAGTGCCAAGCAGGGAGGTAATGGGTCCCATTTTTATAGTCTTTAGTATGTCGGCCGGGGTATGAACACACAACCTACCAATCGCAGGGCCAACACAGAGACAAAATTCACACTCACATTTACACACTAGGGTCAATGTAGTGGTGCCAATGAAATCACTTACAAAAAATAAAATGGAATACCCCCCCCCCCAAAAAAAAATGTGTTTGGGGTCTAATTATTTTCAACACACACTTGCTACAAAAGCTTTATGTGTAGATTAATATCGTCATGCAAAGTTTCCCGCCGCTGTGTGTAAGGCAGCTGAGACCAAAGCCAAATTCTCTGAATGATGACAAGCCGTAACAAGGGTCCTTATTTAAGCATAATGAAAAGTGGTTCTCATGTGGGAAAATGTGCCCTATTGACCACATGACAACAGTGCAATGTCAGCATTAATTTCCATAAAATAGATTGCTATCATACTTTAAACCCGTGAATGACAAACAAAAGAAGAGGATGAAAGCCGACACTTGTAAATAAGATTTAATTTGTTATACAGAAAACGTATAGCAAGTCATATAGAGCCCTATAGCACAGTTTCCATTTTCTAATACAAATTAGTGTGTTTTGGGGCTGGAAAACAAGAAGAAAGGTCCACAGGGCACTAACGTAAATGTGTAGTGAGCACATGGTTAAAGGGCCATTTACAGGTTTGCAAGGAAAGTTATCCAGACGACAGCACAACACAAAGAAAAACCTATAAAGCAACCGTCAGCATCGATATGTTTATCATTTATTGCACACGCCAAACCTCATAAACACATTCAAGAATAAAAAGTACCCCGCACCTAACCCATCATAAATTAATTTTAAAGTAAAGATGCGGATTCATGGAAGATTTGTGATTCTGATATATTTGAATTCCCTCATACTGTTTAGTTTTATTCACACACTGCATACTTAAAGCCATTCGTACGTTCATTCATGCACACACAGATATACTGTATAAGAAGTAACACGCAGAGAAGGGTTTGATGAAATCCTTGGCAGTCTCCCCTTTCAGCAGCAGCAGTATAGTTTTCATCTCAAAGCATCGCTCAGACGCTTAACCAAGGCTGAAAGAAAAACATGGACACATTTGTTAATGCAACATTTTATTCACTCAATATCAATATAACAGTCTACCAGGATACAATACAGGAAGTTCAAATGTTACATCTGTAAAGCTTCACTTTTCCCACATTTTGTTATTTACAGACTTATTCCAAAATGGAATACATTCATTTTTGTCCTCAATATTCCACACTTAATGCTCCATAATGACAATGTGAAAGTTTTTTTTTTTTTGGTTAATTTTGGTATATTTATAAAAAAACAAGAAATTATATGTGAATAAGTATTCACAGCCTTTGTTCAATACCTTGTTGATGCACCTTTGGCAGCAATTACAGCCTCAACATGTTTTTAATACAATTCTACACCCTTTGCACAATATTCTTTGGGCAGTTTCGCCCATTCCTCTTTACAGCACCTCTCAAACTCCGTCAGGTTGGATGGGAAGTGTCCGTGTACAGCCATTTTCAGATCTCGCCAGAGATGTTCAAATGGATTCAAGTCTGGGCTCTGGCTGGGTCACTCAAGGACATTTACAAAGTTGTCATGAAGCCATTATTTTGATATCTGTGTTGTGTGATTAGGACCTTTGTTTTGCTGAAAGATGAACCGTCACCCCAGTCTGACTTCAAGCGCACTCTGAGGCAGGTTTTCATCCAGGTTGTGTCAGTACATTGCTGCATTCATCTTTCCCTCTATTCCAAGTAGTCTCTCAGTTCCTGCCGCTGAAAAACATCCCCAATGCATGATGCTGCCACCACCATGCTTCACTGTAGGGATGATATTGGCCTGTTGATGAGCGGTGCCTGGTTTACTTTAAACATGATGCCTTTGTCTCATCAGACCAGAGAATTTTGTTTCTCATGGTCTGAGAATCTTTCAGGTGCATTTTGTTGAACTTTTACAAAGGAATGGCTTCCGTCTGGTCACTATACCTTACAGGCCTGATTGGTGGATTGCTGCAGGAATGGTTGTCCTTCTGGAAGGTTCTTCTCTCTCCACGGAGGAATGCTGTAGCTCTGACAGAGTGACCATCGGGTTCTTGGTCACAACCTTGACTAAAGCCCTTCTCCCTCAATCGCTCAGTTTAGACAGCCGGCCAACAGCTCTCGGAAGTGTCCTGGTGGTTCCAAACTTCTTCCATTCACGGATGATGGAGACCACTATGCTCATTGGGACCATCAAGGCAGCAGGTATGTTTTTCACCCCCTGGGAAGTGAGGGGAGCAGTGGGGAGCAGTGGGCAGCAGCGTAGCCGCGCCCGGGAATCATTTTTGGTGATTTAACCCCCAATTCCAACCCTTGATGCTGAGTGCCAAGCAGGGAGGTAATGGGTCCCATTTTTATAGTCTTTGGTATGACCCGGCCGGGGTTTGAACTCACAACCTACCGATCTCAGGGCGGACACTCTAACCACTAGGCCACTGAGGGAGCGTCTCACGGATGATCAGTTGAAACAAGATGAACTCATGTTTGAGCTTCATGGCAAAAGCCGTGAACATGTGATTTCTTAGTTTTTTATTTTTGATACATTTGCAAAAAAATTCGAAAAGCTTGTTTGCATAGTCAATCTGGGGCATTGTGGGATATTAGAATTTGTTAAATTTTAGAATAAGGCTGTAAAATAACAAAATGTGGAAAAACTGAAGCATTGAATAATTTCCAGATGCACTGTAAAACATTGCCCTTGCATTTTCAAAGATGAGTAGTTTTATTTTACTGTAACTGCAAGTTAACTTCTCTTTATCTATCCATCCATCCATTTTCACTTCCGCTTGTCCCCCTCGAGTACTTAAGTCAAAATATTACCTAAAGCATTGTGTTTTTGAGTTGTTTTATTTACATTATAACAGTGGTTAGCATCTATTTATACTTGTCATGGCAGGTAGTAAGTTAAGTTATTGCCTGTGCAGATAAGCAGGAGCGTAGGACCAGCTTTAAAAAACGCACCTACAAACCTTAATTGGGTTTTTGACCTTTTTTAAAAAAAAATGGGATTAACATCTTGAACATATCTAGATAAACCCCTGAATATTTTTGTTTTGTTTTGGAAAAAAAATAGTTTTTTTACCCACAAAAAACCCCAAAATATTCTATATAAAGTGATTAGAATATACATTTAAATCATCATATAACCTGTCATTATTCACTTAAATATAATCGTATATCTGTTAAGTGTTTCTGTACTTCAGAGTGTAAGGTAGAAATTAGTTGATGCACATAGGATTATCATCATTGGATAATATGAATCATAATATTGATTATATAGTATTATCATTATTATTAATGCATCTGCTAGGAGTCAAGTCCCCCCCTTTCTTTAAAAACTACTGACGTCTCTTTTTCTAACTTTAATCAAGGGTCTTTGAAAACAACATGGGCAAAAGAGATGCAAAAGTGAAACTAGTACATAACGTTCTCTAATGCTTCCACAGATAGATGTATTATAGTTTTACCTTTTTTTTTTTATCGCCTTTATTTTTGTTACAAAATGCAGGTGTTGTGTGTGAATGCCTAAAGGTGAGCTTTGATAATGTTACGACGTCTATGTTTAGTGAAGTGTTCTATGCTAGTTTTGATGCTATCCATGTGTAACGAACAATGTTGTATTTTTTAAAATCGGCTTTTCTAGGTACTTTTAGATTCTTAGCTTAATTCAAGCAATTGGCTATTTTAATGTTATATTACAACGTCTTTTCTTGATAAATTACATATTTAAATGGCAGGGGGAAGTAAAATTCAAACTGCAGCTTCCGGTAAATGTACTTGTCAACTAGCAAGTGGGACTCTTTTGCAGTGCTTCAACAAGTGCTATTCTAGATGACTTATTTGACATTTTATGTACATTTCTAACAGGACCTCATAAAGTAAAAAAAAGAAAATAAAGTTTTACCATTACTTTTGACTCCTCTTTGTCCAAAACCTTTTGAACCTGGTCTGGAGGAAACTTGAGCATGGAGGTAATCACTTTAGCCATCGTCTGTAAATGAAATCAACAAAAAGTAAAGCGAGTTACTTTTCTATTGTACACACACACACACACACACACACACACACACACACACACACACACACACACACACACACACACACACACACACACACACACACACACACACACACACACACACACACACACACACACACACACACACACACACACACACACACACACACACACACACACACACGCCAGATAAAGGGCAACAGTACCTGTGAGATACACACAACTCTAATCAAAAAGGGACGACCAAGTAAGAGAAAAAAAAAATTGCATAATCAACATCAGGACAATGTGCCTGGGTGCCTGCACTAAGCCATAAACTCTGCGATAATCAGAAACAGGGCTGCTATACAGAGAAACCCAACCGCTTAACTAACAATAAACAAGGCCGGTGTGTCTTTAAATGTGTGCGTCATGCAACACATATGTGCTGCGCAGCTTGCCTGCAGGACATCCTGCATATGGAGAAAGGCTGCCGTGTTGCTATTAAAATCGATTGTTGGGAAGCTGCTGGGAAAATCCTGCTGACTTTAGGACCATGTGAACAGCACTGTTAATTAAGGAGATCAGTGTTCATTTAGAGTGGCCATATATTTTGTGCAGACAGCCATCAGGGGGCAATTAGGTAGTGTTCCAATAAGGTCGTTTCAAGCTGCGGCCAATGACCACAACATTAGGAATATCTTCTGAACGCTGCATCAGAAATTCTGCCAATGCAGCGATAAAAATACATTCAACACTCCTTTTTTATTGGATGTCATTAGACTGAAGGACTAAGTGTTTTAAAAATTTCATGCAGTCAAATTCATATTTATTTTAGTGCTGTCAAATGATATATATTTTTTAAAATCAGCTTAATCACACTTTTGAATTTGGATTAATCATGATTAATAACAGGTTACTACTCACTTGCATAATTTAAATTAACTTAAAAAAAAGAGCCCAATGTTTCCACAAAGATTACATTTTACTGTCAGAATGTCATACAGGATTTTTTTTTTTTAAAGTGTTTTGATAAATGCATGTCATTTATGTCCTCAAAACCTGGTAACAGTTTTAGCCAAAGTCCAGTCTGTGTGTATTTTGGAGTGAAATCTGCCAGCGAACACACCTGTAGAAGTTTCCTCATTCATTTTTGCACTGACATATGCATTGACCAGTTCACTGACCATTTAAAAATACATGCTGCCTTTCAGTTACCATATATATATATATATATATATATATATATATATATATATATATATATATATATATATATATATATAAATAAAATATATATATATATATATAAAATATATTTATTTATATATATATATATATAAAATATATTTATTTATATATATATATATATATATATATATATATATATATATATATATATATATATATATATATATATATATATATATATATATATATATATATATATATATATATATATATATATATATATATATAGTATCTTGCAGTTAGTAATTTAATTACATGTTTTCCTCATGATGTGGATTTTCCATACCACAGCACACATAACATAAAAACAAATGAACCGAAGAGGTAGTTTGCATTAAGTGGGCCCAGCGGGGCATTTTTTAAACTTCCATAGTTGTGAATGACTTGGTTTATTTCAAATATTTTAATTGCTCCATAAAATGAAGCAAACCACACTTTGGCAAGATCTGTGTGAAGAAATCCAGCAGCAATTTGCGGAGACAGAAAAACGCATTCAACATTGCATTTATTACCATTTTCTGTGTCTTTTAAAAATAAAAATAAAAAGACAAACATACTTTTGTTTCCCGTCCCATCATGTACTCAAACAGCACCTTCCTCAAGTACTCCATCTCAGTGGCTTCTGAGAGCGGTTGCGGTATGTTAAATGCAGCATCTGTGAAGAAAAAGCAGGTTACTCAATCTAGACGTGTGAACAGTACGTGACCGAGACTAATAATGCAATGACATGGCTCCAGCTGGTACACATTTGGCTTGTTAATAGAGCCCCTCCACCATAATGGAGGCATTTTGCACAGTGGCCCGGTTGCAAATTAGACACTAAATAAAACATGCAGGTTAGTGAGTCAGGCAGAGTGAGCATAAAGAAAGGTGTAACAAGATTACATCCTTCACAATCAATGACTAGAAAGTGTAATAATATGAAGGGGACTTTTACTATTGACAGATCTCCATTAATGACTTTACTCAGGAAACATCAGTGCAGCTTTACGCCTGTCTGGAATAATCATTGAGACAACAAATGTGCAATGAGAAACAGTTCGGTTGAAGGACAGAAAAACGAGCAAACAAGTCTTTGATCTGTTGGCGTGCAGTAATGGCTGACCAATAAATCTCTTATAGCCTCTGTCCTCCTGACCTCACACTGCCCTACACACACACTACTTTATCTACTACCTGAAAACACAGCTGACTAATGTGTGGAGCATTTATGCACACTGGCCACACCATTAGGTACACCTGCAGGAATCTAATGAGTTGTACCCAGTATATGTAAACATTGGCACAAAGGTTATTAGTGTCCATTGTAGTGGCAAACCTACTGGTTACCTATTGAGGGAGAAAATCTAAGAAACACTATTTTACAGTACACTACTGAAATGCACAACAAATATTGGTCATAGACAACCACAGTGTACTCCTCCACTTGTTTACAGTAGACTATTACACATATACAATAAAACTAAATATATCTACAGAGAAATCTGACTCCAATATTATAAATAAAGCACTACAAGATGATACAATAACAGCTTTATTTTTACTAAATGATTATTCCTTGCATGGACCAATAATGAAACCATAGCCATTACATTTTTTAACAGCCAAGTAATGTGCATTAACGTGACTTTGTCCTCACATTTTACATTGAATGCATAAAAAAAAACTAGAGATGAGCATTTTTTCAGCCCATTAATATCTAATATACAGTTAACAACACAAACATGTGACTATTTTCCAATAAATGTGTTCTACATACAAAAACTTGCGACAACTAGGAATTATAGCAATCCCCAGTGTGGGCTACAATAAACATTATATAGTGTAGGTGTACCTAATACATTGGTTGGTGAGTGTATAATGAATGAAATACTGCTGTGATAAAATATGTGCAAAGGAAATAGGGGATGTGAGAACCAAGTGTGCTGCGTAGGACACACATTAAGAGCCCAGCCTGTAAAAGCCATTAGATCCAAGGATGGCTGCTTTACAACCCCCCTCCCTTCTGACTTCAGCTTCACTTTATTTCAGAAGCAGGGAAAGTTTAAAAAGGGAGGATAATTCACTTTATCCCATGATGGGTTTATAATACTGCATACATGAAGATATGGCGCTGACTTACAATCTCGTGGGGTTAACCACAGCTCTTACATGTCAGACCCTGAACCTTATGCTCACCTTGACCAAAGCCCAGTACAAACCATAGAGCTCATCCAAGGCATAAATCCCATTCAGCCATATTGTTCTGTAAAGCATAGCTAAAGCAGAACACACGGCCACATGCTACAACGCCCCCAAATGGTCCCTCTGCACATCCTGTGCCCCGTCTAATGTAGGAGTAGTATACGGAGCTCGTGGCAGATAAGTTTGTATGCACATGGGCTAGGATAGAACTATTCAACCAGCGGCCCTGGCACAAAATCCGGCCCGGGAATGGCACCATACCGGCCCCTGAGTTCAGATGAAACCTTGGAAGACAGACATTTCCTAAAAATACTACAGTGTTTCTGTTGAGTAGACAAACTTGGACAACTGTAAACACATTGGCAGAGCCGTGCATTGACATTTTAACCTTGCTAGCAAAGATAGAACACTGGGGCCAAACTTGTGATTTACATATCTGAGGCATACCTCAAGGCACCCATTTAAGTCCTCTCCTTTTTGGTAGTTACAAATGTTTTTATAAAGCAACGAAGGTGTTGCTGGAGCTTGTTTACTTCAGATGCAATCAGTAGACATGTGCTTAAGTCATTTGATATTTAATATACAAGGAGTGTTCCTCAAGGTTTCATTATTTTTTTCAGTTCAGTTCAGTTTCAGTTTATTTCGAACATGCACACAAAGGTTATAGGTTCTCTCTTTTTCTCCATTTGGGCTATTCACCTGGTGGTTTGCTAGTTAAAGAGAAACTGCACTATGTGTTTTTTTGTGTGTGTGTGGGGCCTATCATTCAAAATCCTTATGAGAGACAAGAACACATGTTTTTTTATTTCTTTATTTGCATATTAATTTGTAATAATCGGCTCGTTCTAGGTTTCTAGTAATGCAGCTTTTGGGAGTAATCCATTCTGCCCTTAAATCATCTTCAAAATGTGTCCAAAACCGGTAGAGTCATTTACGTTTCATAACCTGCATAATAACCAAGCTGTAGCGACATTGTCATTGTAAGTGCGAACACTGAAAAAATATTTTTCTAGCGTAGTAACATCGCCTTGCTCACAGAGACACTTACACTGATACGGCATGAGCAAGAGGTAAACTAGCTTCTACGTCAGCATCTGAATCACTTTTAGACTTAGACTTCCTTTTTATTGTCATTCAAATTTGAACTTTACAGTACAGATAAGAACAACATTTCGTTGCATTAGCTCATGGTAGTGCAGGATAAAAAAGCAATAAGGTGCATATATAAATAAATAGATTACTGTACAGATAAATATATTGCACTTTTTCATATGCATCCACGTTTATGGATGTATGTTATATTGTCTTTTTATTCCAGCGAGTTAATCCATTTTGGGGGGAATTTTGAGTTTGTACTAGTAAATGCTAGATTATTAATTCTGCCTCGCACTGACCAAATTGTACAAGGTTGTGGTCATAAGCCAAAAAAAATTGGACATTGTAGGTCAGAGTCTTCAGTGGTTTCAACAAGTCAAATTTAAGACTTTTTAAAGACCACATTGAAAATAATTTAAGACCATTTCACATCCATTAGGACAAAAGGTACAAATACAAAAATCAGAGGGCCAGAATGAATTGTAAATATATGGATTTCTTCACTGCTCTTTCACATTGGAAAACAAAATGGTTAAACTAACTAAATACACCAGAAGCTTTTCTACGGTAATTTAAAAAAATCTTAGCAAACATCACAACAGCCATTTATCAGATTTGCCATAGAAGGATTTTCTTGCAAAAATGTAGTGTGCTTCATATCAAGTGTTTTCATGTAACAACAACCAGAATGTCAGCAATGATGGAGGAAAGCACAACAACATATTGTCTGTGAAAGGGACTCTTAGCGTCTCTGTTAAAGCTAAAAGGTTACATTTTGCAGTCTTTTTGCGGCTGTCAGGATTGAGCAGACAGATAAAACATCTACAGTACTACTTCTGTATCTGCACAAAGCTGTGAAAAAATTAGAGTGAAGTCAGAGCGATTGCTTAAAAAGAAAGAAGGCAATTATGGCTTGCAAGCCTCAAACAGAATTTGGATGTGAATAATGTGGATAATATTCAAGTTTGCTCAGCTTATTTTGTATCTGGTATGTATGAATACATTTACCTGTTTTTGTGACTTTTGTGAAAACATGTTGCTAATAAACAAGGACTAGTTTTTATTTAAGCATAACAACCTTTATAGATTTGAATGTCAGTTGCTGTATAAACTTGGAGAAAAGATTAGGCATGAGAAGCTGACCTGAAATTATTGCAATAAATAATATAAATAACATAAGAGAAATATGTCTTTTTTATAGTTTTATTGCTGTGAGTACACTACTAGCACAGAGAAATTAGCATGTGCTTACTGTATGTGATAGTATGATTTCACTAGTAAACATCTCATATTGATGTCCTTCAGTAATTGGCGCCACTTTACCCACATAATACTCCTTTGGGGGGTTAAGTTGATCCTTATATAGTTGTGCAAGTGTTTGTGGCGTTTCACCATCTTTTGACACCCACTTATCCCCAATTTTTGACTTTTACATTATTATTCCACTCACTTTCATCGCAATGTTTACAATCGATTTCCTTCCTAAAAGGCTCTACGTGCGGGTCCGAAACACTTTGTACGTTTCTATCCAACAGCTTCAAGCATGCGTTAAATTGATCATTCTGGAGCCATAAATCGTTAGACTTGCATTTACCCATCTTATGCAAGTAATTCGGCTCAGTTGTGGGCATTTGTTAAGTTTTCTTCGCTTCTATGCTAAGCTGTAACAAGACACCGCTGTGCACACATAGCAGACTAGGTGATGGTGCGCGATAAATTCCGACCGGGGCAGCACAGGTAGAATACTTTGGTTACGTTTTGTAGTCACGTTATAGCGTCCTCAAAAATCTAAACATTTAAAAGACTGAAGTTTATACATGTTTTTAATAAAAGTAACGTTAATAGATTTTTAAGACCTTTCAAAATCATATTTAAGACCTTGTATGAGATTTTAGGAAATTGTTTTAAAATTTAAGGCCTTAAATTTCAATGATTGGGTTTAAGATTTTTTAAGACCCGGCGGATACCCTGGTATCACTAACAGTGTATCTAGTTGTTAACAAGCATGATGTGCTGCATGTATCATGAGCAATATTATAGTAATATACTCGGTGGACAGTTGTTCGTTTGGTCCAACTGATTATGGGGAGGGGGGAAGAAGTTTCTATCACTGCAGGGTTTGTTAGCGCCAACAGTTCGTCTTTCGTTGTGATGCAGTCTCTTTAATAATAACATTGTGTGCAGTAACATTGTGTGCACTAGATGCAGCTGAAGCACTCCATTTCTGTCGGCATAGCTTAGCAAGCTCCACATTTACACCAAGTCACGCCGGTACTGACTCTCTCGGCCCCCGTCTGCTCCAACGTTTCACCCTCTCTTCATGCCTACTCAGCTTCTATAACCAGTATTACATCCTCCGCATATTCCGGTTCAAAAAGATAACAATGTGAATCCTCAGTCCAAAAATTGCTGTCTTAGTCGTCTATTACAAAGTTTGCTGTGATTAGTATTATTGGTAGCAAACACACACGTTTGTTGATGGAAGTAGGAAGTACGTTGCTATGAGCACTGAAATCAATACACCCAGGAGAGACGTTTTGCAAATGCGTACAATGACCAAAATCCGATAAATCCATTCATCCCATTTGACATCCCACTGGGTTGTGAGTTTTTCCTTGCCCTTATGTGGGCTCTGAACTGAGGATGTCGTTGTGGCTTGTGCAGCCCTTTGAGACACTTGTGATTTAGGGCAATATAAATAAACATTGATTGATCCATCCATCCATTTTCTACTGCTTGTCCCTCTCGGGATACGGGGTTGGCTGGAGCCTATCCCAGCTGCAATTGAGCTGAAGGCGGGGTACATCCTGGACAAATCGCCACCTCATCACAGGACCAATACAGATAGACACCTCATCATAGGACCAATACAGATAGACAGACAGACAACATTCACACTCACAATCACACACTAGGGACAATTTAGTGTAAATATTGTACATATTACATAGTGTTATGAATGTAGCTGGTACATCATTATATACATGCTTAAAGCATTGATGGAGGTTATTGAAGTTGTTTTACAGGGCTTTGAAGACAAGTTAGGCGACTGCCATTGGCTGCAATGTTAATCGCATCTTGTGAGCATTTTTTTATCTTTAGAATCCTGAAATAAAAAAGAGGTGTGATCTTGTTTTTCATAAAGATTGTGAATATGTAAAATAAAAAAAGTGCAGTCCCCCTTTAAGTTAAAAAACTTGACAGATTTGTGTAGCAGATTCTTAAAAACACTTGAGTGCTGCCAGATAGATGATCTTGAAAACAGCAGAGCGCTCCTGTAACTGACAAAATAGACCAAAATCAAATGTCCATCATAGAGGACAATGGTTCTCCGGTACATCCAAAATAAGAACAATAGTGAAGGAAGAAGTCCAGCCCTCCGGTCCTTAGCTTTCCGGAAATGTGGCTCCAAAAACATTCAGTTGAATATCCCTGCTCTAGGTGCTGTGGTGCATTTTTAGACACTTTTGTGTTGCCAAGAAGCGGGGGAAAAAGAAATGGGTTCCAGAAGCAGAACTAAGTGATTCATAGAGTTACCTTTGTGTGTGCTACCAAGATGAGTTACGACTGCGTTCCGGTGGAAACATTTAATCTTGTCCTCAAGCGAGTGGATCTAAAAAAAGCAGAGAATCCTAATTAAAAAAAGGCATTTGAGCCCAGCAGGTTAATTTGCTCCATTAGGCTAATTGATAAGTGAGACATGTGATTTTATCAAGCATCCTTTGGAGGTTGTGAGAAAAATGATCAATGGTAGAGAAACTGTGGGAGGCGTTGCTCTGATTGTTTATTGGGCTAACAGCAAATGTAAACAGATGTGCAGTGTAATTAAGTTGATACAGCAGAAGGCTACAGAACTATGGGAACACACGACATGAGATTTGCTGTTCCCCTGTCACCGCTAAAAGTGCACATCGCCGTACCGGTTACTCACCCTCTCAACAAAGCCCTGCTCCTTCAGTCGAGCTTCACTCAGCAAAGTGGTCTTCTCAGCCAGCTGAACCTGCCATGCAAAGGGATGAGAGGAAGGAAGCTGTGAGAACTGCAGTGGAACAGGAAGCAACGCTGTGTGTGTTCTTATAATCATGCTTATTCATTGATGGAAAACATCAGCCTGACAGGCCAAAAAGCTATTTAAAATAATGCAGTGCGTATGGTTTTATGTTAAAATTAAAGCATGTTACTATTTAATATTGGTTAAATTGAAGTCCTGCTAAAGAGGTAACTGTATGATGTAAATTTAAAGAAGGTAACTGTATGATGTAAATGTGGTATCTTACAGAAGTGAGTACAACCACTTTTATCACAGTATATCTTCTCAAAGGACAATAATATAAAATGAAACGTGTGTACTCTTGAGTAGTCAGAATACAGCTAGTATTGCAGAATAGATTTACTATCAACTGAAAATGACTACCGGTAATTGTCTAATTAGCTGACAACACGCATGGTGTCATGAGGAGGGGCTATGCGAGTGCTGCTGGCACTGCAAAGGTACGGTTCCATCAGAGGAAACATGAATTGCATTTTCTTTATAGTCCTTTGAGAATAAATACAACGGTGGCTGAAAAACGAGGCATGTACTCACTTCAGTTAAATACTCACCGCAACCATATCCCAGAGAATGTGTGTAATAACCGAAGATAGAGGTGGTCCAATGAAATGCATTTACATCTTGTGTATTTTTTTGATTCAACAACTGAGGAAATGAGATCTTAAAAGTGTTATACACTATGAAAGACACACATACCTGCAGTTCCTCAGTGCTCATCTGTGCCAGTGAGAAAGAAAAAACATTTAGTCATTAGATAGGAATATAAATCAGTAAAAACAGTCAAATATCCTAAGATTCTGCTTTCAAGTCAAACATATCCACCTATATTGCAACAATTGACATTTAGTTTAAAAAAACCTTTTAGTTTAATACACTTCTAGGGTGTAATAGTGTGGATGTCATTCTGCATATTAATTTAGGACAATACAGTACAGTATAATAATTGTATCAGCAGTTATGCCCACCCTTAAAGAATAGTGATCATTTTACTACTTGGAGATGTCCGCAAATTTTGGAACTGTCAGTGCAATCATTCCCAAATGCACCTTCTGTAGCTGTAAATGCTTCCTTCAGTATGACCACTGCCGACAAGGCCACACATAAAAACAATTTTGTCTAATATGTGCACATTTTCCTGACACCCAGCTGCTTTTATTTTAAAGAGCCCAAGCCTACTGTCATAATCCATCAAGGCATTCTTTTTTCAGAAAAAAGTGGGCTTGGAGGATGGGTGAGAGGCTGTGACTGAACTATACTCCACACCAGGGGGACTCCAAAGTGTGTCTCGGGGGCAGCTTAATTTTTTTGGGCTTGTGACACATTTTTAAAGACTAAATAAACACATCCTGGATTAGAACATTATACAAACTAAAACAATGAATCTGGCCCAAATCCCCACAAAAATGGGACCTGAAAACCTAAATAGTCTAGTACTACAACTGGTTAAGAACTAACAGTGTTCGGATTGTAATGATCCAAATGTGATTAGCAGCAAAGTAGACAGCCATCATTGTCGTGGCTCCAAGAGCGAGAGGAGGCAACAACAGGTAAGCTAGCTAGATGGTTTGCTAACTAGCAAGCTTATTTTGTTGCTCCAGATCGTCTCTCTGACCTGCAACTCAGTGCGGCATTTCGGAAGAGGAACAAATTCAACAAATTTTGTCTGGATTGTATTTTTTTCATATTTCATTAAAATATGCGGAAGTGATATTTTGACACGAAAATAAATGTTTAAAAACACGGATTTCCGCGGACATTTCACATGCCTGCATAATTGCAGGTCAAATGTCGTGACCATTTAGCAGATGCAGCCCTTATGGAACACCAACACAGTAAAAATACAGTGTCAATACAGCCAGTGAGTGTGTAACACATTTACTACTAATTTGCTTTGTTACCTATAACACAAATGTAAGTTGTGGATGTTTTGTTTGGATAGTTTAGTATATATTTATTAACCTACATTGTATTGCATTTGGGATCTTTAATGTACAAAATGTATCTAAGTGACCCTTGCATTCTTCCATTTTTCTGTACCCTGCCCTCACTGGGAAAAGTTTGGACACCCCTGCTTCGCGCAGTACATGAACATTGTTGAAAAGACGTTTTTATGAAGTAACTTTGGAGTGCTGGCGTGATGTTTCGGTAGAGAAGATACAACTGTTTCGATGACGGATGGTTTGTGAGGCCCTTTGCAGGGGAAGGGCTCCCTGAGCATAAACCCATACAATCCATCCATAAAGTTATTACCTCACTGGGGAAACATGACACAGAGATAATCATTCTTAGTGTGCATCTGGATGTGTGTGTACGGATACAGAATCAACACTTGGCTCTCATACTATAACATCACCTAGGTCAAGCATGTGCCTGAGCTGCTTTTGTCCCACCTGGCCGCTGTCCGGTATGCATTTTCTTGCATGAGTGTGTTTCTGAATGAGGCCCAGGCCCTGAGTCACCTCACAGACTAATAATTAAGAGCAGGGACAGAGGTTGGCCTCTGCTTTGCAATGTCTGTTTTCCAAAAAGAACATTCCTGAGCGATTCAAATGAACTCTACAGCTTCCGGCACACTTTGGAGAGCAGCCACACGACTGAGGCCAAAGAGACTGATCAGACTCAAGTATGCCAGCGAATTGTCTCTGAGCTCTGACGCAGCACTTTAGTTGCAAAGTCAAAATAAAATGTAGCTTAACTACTGTATGTTATTGTTTAACTATTAAAAAGTATCCAAGAGGATTTAACAGAAATATGCATGCTTCCCAGACGGCAACAAACTCAAGTACCTCTGAAGTTTCGTTGCTCCTTGCTTTCAACTCCTCCAGTTCTTTTTGGACCTGCCAGAGTCGGGTTCCCATCTCCTCCTCTCGACTCTGAAGAAAACAACAACAGCTGAGTCATTTCCTATGTATCAATACAGCATCACAAACCAAGTATGTCGGTCACGTCACTGCCTTATTTCAAGACTCCCACTCCCTAGAGACAACTTGATCAGGAATATTGTCTGGTATAAACAAATCAAGTCTAATTGAGAGATTTAGAACTCAACGGAAGTAATAGAAGTGTTTATGTGAACAACTGGGGGAGTAGGTCCTAAATGATGGCCGTGGTTGATGAATAGTACCTGTATGACCTGCTCATATTTCTGAACTGTTCTGTTCAAGTCATCCTCCTTCTGGGAAACCGTCTTGTGCAGCTGAACGGTTTCCTCTTGATGGTTACTGATAAGCTCCACCTCCACAACCTGGGCTTTAGCTAGAGCAAGTAAAAAAGAAGCCAGAAATAGCACATAAAACAACAATGATAATCCATTCCTGTGACATAATTCAAGAACAGTACAGGCTGACCCAAAAAACAGAACCCACAAATCTTGTTATTAAAAGTTTTCTTCTTTTCTCTTTCAGGGTATTCAAGTCATTGCGTGCATGAAATATTGGAAAAATAGTCTTCCCCAACATGTCCTGGTCAAACAAAGAATAAGGGACATATTTCTCCAACAAATCATTCACTTGGGAGAAAGTTTCAGCGTCATCAAAAAACTAAATTTTTTACTAGGTTCGGAAGTTTAAAGAATATGGTACTGTGCAAAACCTTAATTCTAATCCTAATCTGAGGGACACTTATTTTGGTTGGAGGGTGAGTGCTATGACAGAAAAGAACAATGATGCTGTACATGACTCAAGAAATCACTTTGACGACACAGTCAAGGCCTGGAAATCTCTCTATATTCTTTGAGGCGTGTTCTAAATCAGAACTTACTATGAATTGGATCCTTACCAGATCCAAATAAGCAAAAACTTTTAAAAATCCAACATGCAAAAATACGTAAACTGGGAGTCCATTTGGAATATATTTCGGAAAGAACATGACTTCTATGCAAAGCGACTAAAATAAACTTGGGGGAACAATCATACACGAACTGAAGATTTTGTAGGATTGAATTAAAAAAAAGTTGTACAATTGTTATGGGTTCTAGGGTGGGGGGTAACCTGGATGTAATTTAGCTTGCCAGGGATAAATGGCAATATATAACCCAAACTATACTATTATTTTAGACATGAAATGCATCATTACTTCTACAACCACAACATGCTGTGTAAGATGAATGATCCCACCAATGGCTTCTTTCACTGCTGTGTCGATCTCTTTCTCTTTCAGCGCCATCTGTGTGTTGAACTCCCTCATTAACTGTTTGATTGCTGAATTGTGCTTCATTTCGATGTCTTCTAATTCCAATCTGTGAAAGAGGAACATGGACATGAGTCATTCACCAAACACAGCTAGGATTTTTTACTGGGAGAATACAAGACACAATAAAACTTACTTGAATTTCTCCTCACTCTCATCCAACAACTGTTTCTTCACGTAGTCGAGGTCCTGTTCATGCTCTTTCCTCATTGATCGGATGTCCTTCTGTAATCTGGTGAAATCTTTCTGGATTTTCTCCTTCTCATTCTTCATCTGATTTAGTTTGCTATTGAGAGAATCGAGGGAATCCCCATTGGATTCGGCAGAGTGGTTTTTCACCTCCTTTTTCAACATGCTGTTTGTTTGCTGTAGACTGCTACACTCTATCTTCCTGTCAGGCTCCAATGAAATGTGAGCCTGCATCAAAGCAGCTTGATGTTGAGCACATTGGACATCTTTTATTCTAATTTCTTCTTTTAGAGTATTTATTTCTTCAAAAAGTTCCCCATTCTTTCTCTCAGCTTCTTGAAGCTTCAATTCAATCTCTAGAAGAGCTGCTTGACTGAGCTCTGTTTGGTGTAATGAGTCTCTCTGAAGTTCAGACAGCTTCTCTTCATAAGTGCTCCTCAGTTCCTCTAAAGACTTCTCCGTTGTCTGCCTCTCGTCAGCCAGCTGGCTCGCCTGCTCTTCTTTGAGCTTGACAAAAAGCTCCTCGAGAGATTTGTTTTTTTCCTCTAATGTGTCGATAAATTCTTTGCTGTAGGTTTCATTTCTCCTGAGCTCTTCTTGGCTTGCCTGAAGAGTCGTGATAATCTCATTTTTTTCCTCAAGCTGGGAAGTTAGCTGCTTCTTAATTTGGCTAATTTTCTGTTCCGCTTTCTTCTTCAACTCTGAGACTTTCCGAGTGCTCTCTGCCATCAACCTTTCAGTTTCCTTTAAACTCTCATCCTTCAGCTTTTTAAATTCTTCCTGCTTACTCTGAAGTTGGCTTTTGCACGCTTGGTTGTGCTCTTCAAGATGGTGTAGTCTTTTAACCATCTCTTGCTCCGAGTTTCCGTTCTGCTGCAGCTTTTCAACCAACTCTTTCCTTTCGTTCTCTCTGATGCTGTGCTGCTGCTTGAGGTTACATGCCAGTTGCTCGCACTCTCTTATCTTAGAGTCCAGCTGCTCTTGAAGTTCACCAAACCGACGGTTGCAGCCCTCAAGCTCTGCGGTCAACTCGCTCACCTTCTGCTCCTTTTCGCTTAAAACTTGGTCCATCTCAGACTTACTGATGGACTGATTGTCAAAATTTGTTGTTAGCCTTTGCAAATCTTCATTTTTCTCAGAAATAACTCGCTCCAGCTCTTCTAGCCTGGTCTTCAGAGATGCTACAGTGTTGACATTCTCAGACAGACTGGCTCTGAGAGCATTGGCCTGCTCGGAAGCGGTCACTCGCTCCTGCTTTAACCGCTGAATGGTCTCTTCCGCTTGAGCTATGACCTTTTGTCTCTCCTCTTCATGCTGCTGCTTGAGCTCAAGTATGGCTTCCTCCTTCTCTTTTAGGTTACCTTCTAGTTGATGTTTCAAGTCACTGATAATAATTTCCAAGTTACTCACTTGTAACTCGTTTTCTTTCAAACCGACTGATATGACTTTGTTTAATTCGCTTAGCTCCTCAATCTTCTGAGCTTTTTCACTGATAGACAAAGAATTATTCTCATTCTCGTGCATTAAGGCTTTGATTTGCTCCATATGAGCATTTACCTGAGCAGTCACCTGTTCTACTGAAATGCATAGATTGTTATTCTCTTCAGTCTTTTGGCGGAGATTCTCCTCTAAAGTGCAAATGTTATCTATTTTGCTCGAGACAACCTTTTTAAGGTGTGCAATGTTTGTCTGACTACAAAGAAGTCGCTGTTTTAATTCAGAAACTCTAGATTCAACTGTTTGACAAAGTTCAGAGGTCCTGTCCACAACTTTCGATTGGACATCCTTACAGTAACTCTGCATTTGGTTGCTGATCATATTTAATTGCTGTTGGAACTGTGCTTCCATGGCCCTTATCTGAATGGCAGATTCCTCAGATTTAGTTTGCATATCCTCCTGTTGGGAACCTTTAAGGGTTTGAAGCTGCTTCTCTGTTTCTTCTATCTTGTCAGACCAAGTCTTGAACTTCTCTCTGTTCTCTTCCTCTGTAATGTTGAGCTTGTCCTGCAGAGAGTCTCGCTCATTCAAGGCCTGGGTTAGGTTCTTCTCCACCGACTTAATTTGCTTTCTCAGCAACTCCTCACTCGTTGACAAACTCTCAACCATAATCCCTGCTTTGTGAAGTTCTTCTTTTAGCTTTTGCACAGTGGTTTCTTGAACCAAAAGCTGCTCCTTCAAGTTCTTCATTGAAGTAACTACTTGCTCTTTCTCCTCTGTGCTCCTGCTGAGTTTCAAATAAGACTCTTCAAGCTCCTGTATCTTTTCTTGCAGTGTTTGTGAGTATTTCTCCATTAATTCCTCCTCCTGCTGTCTTAATTTCTCTTGCAAATGATGCTCCAGCTCCAAGATTTCCTGTTTATGAGTATTACGTAGTTTCTCCACTTCCGCCAAATGGTTAGCTTGTAGCTCAGACATGGCATTGCTCATGCCTTGGGAATTAGTTTGGGCCATCTCTAATATTTTCTCTTGAACTTGTTTCTCTTTTTGTTGAAGCTCTGTATCCTTCTTTGCCAGTTCATCTTTCACATATTCATCTTTCTCTTTAAGCTTTTTCTTGAAGTTATCTGTCATTTCTTTGGTTCTTTGTTTAAACTTTTCCATCTTTGTTTCCTGCTTTTTCATCTTACCCTCAATCTCTGTCATAATAGTTTTCAACTTCTCATGAGCAGCATTTTCATTATCCAACTGCTTCTGGAGGCATGTCTGCGCTTCATGCTTAGTGTTCAGTTCCCCAGCGTGTGACTTCTCCTGCTCAGAGAGTTCCTTTTTGCTCCGCTGTAATTGCTGCTCTAATTCTTGCAGCAATAATTCTTTCTGTTGACAGTCATTTTTTGCTATTTTCAGTTGATGCTGCAAATCCTTCAAGTCTTTCTTAGACTGGACAAGATCATTTGAGATTGTATTTGATGCTTCTTGAAAGCTTGAATTTTCCAGCTGAAAATGTGTTAAAGACTGTTGCAAATCCTCAATTAACTTTGCTTTGACATTTAGGTCTTGGACATTGGAATGTAATTTTTCTTTTAGTGTTTTCACTGCTTGAGTGAGATCTTCAATTTTCTTTTCCTTCTCTCTCAAAACGATTTTCAGAGCTTTAAATTCCTCCTTCAGAGTTTTCTCCATTCCATCAAGAGACAACTCATGCTCCTGCTTGATATTTACAATCTCAGCATTGTGCTTCGCCACCTGATCCTGCAGAGCTAAACAGTGCACATTTTGTATTTCTGCCAACTTCTCTTCCAGAAGTTGTTTACTCTTCATAACTTCAGATAGCTCTGCTGAAAGTGCATCTTGCTCTGCTTGCTTTGCATCCAACTTCTGGTTCTTTTTCTCTGTGTGAGTTTGAATCTGCAGGTCTTTATCTTTCAAAAGTGCCTCCAATTCAACTCTATGTTTTTCCTTGAGCTCTTCCAGAGCAGCATTGTGCTGCTCAGTTAGTGTACCCTTGTGTTTTTCCAGCTGGGTTTGATGGTCTTCTTTTAAAGAAGACATTTGCTTTTTGTGTTTATCCTCCAGCTGGTCCATCTGACTGGACAGTTCGTGAGACATTGATGATCCATCCTGAGAGATCTTCTCCAGGGAACTCTCCAGCTCCATTATTCTCTGCATGCATATAGATATAGATGCACAGAAGTAGTTACTTCATTTAACAATTAATTTTCTTTAATGCATGTGATCTATTAGACAGCATTGTCTCTTCTCTTGCTAATCTCTGGTTAAAATGTATGTTGTAATAACGTATTTAATGGGCAAAAGTATAGAAATTTGAAATGGTATAAAAATTATTTTGGAAGTCTGTGGGAATTCTTTACATTAATTTTAGAAAAACATTTGTGAGTCTGGCTTGTAATCTCTGTTATCAGTGTTTAAAGTGGTGGGCCAGACAATTTCTTCTACACCAAACTCATTCAGGCATGACTTTATCAGCTTTGCTATGTGCACTAGGGATTATTCAAGTTAGTCCTAGTGCTTAATATTCATAAAGTGTACTTGTGCCTGCATAAAAGAGTCAGTCGACCGTTTTAATACTATTAAAGGGGAACTGCACTTTTTTTTTGGAATTGTGGCTGTTATTCACAATCCTTATGTGAGACAAGCACACGTTTTTGTTTTTTTAATGCATTCTAACCCGTCAACAAAACTCAAGCAATAGTCAGCTCACAATGGAGGTAATGGGATTCGCTCTTATCCGCCTATAAAGCACTCTAAAAAAAAACTCCATCAACGTTTTATATACACGGTGTAAGTATACATGTAATGTCGTAACAGGCACATTCATAATAACATGTAATATTGAGGTAATTTGGTCATTTTAAGCATACGGCGGCATAATAATTTCACATACGCATCACAATGTTATTACCTTCAACAACAAGTACTACTACTATTCATTGCAGACTTCATGAGAGCCATCAAATACAACATTTGGACAAATGATGATCCAAAACATTATGTTTTTGACCCTGAATATAAGGAGGATGACCTACAAGTTTTAGAAGCTGTGTGATAAGCAGATCCAGCAAGTACTTGCTAAGTGCTAAACAAGAAATACAAACTACAAACATAATAAAACCATCACTTACTGTACGATGTCTGCTTTCACTGGGATGCTGTCTGATAGGATGTTTATGTATCCCCATTTAGATTAAAAATGTATCATAATCCCTGCGCAGGTTAAAGAAAAAAAGAACAGGTGTCTTTCCGTGTCTCTCGTTATCTCTGCGTATACGTTGAAAGTTGACCAACTACTTGGTTTATGGCAACAACCTTCTACCATACAAGTGAGAGGTATGGTTTATAATCTAGAATTAACTTTCACTGAACAGCAGCTCACTGGCTCAGTATGTCAATTGTTGCATAACCTTTCTGTGATCACAGCGCTGCTAAAAGTAGTTCCTCAACGTTAGTGCTTATACAAACCCCGTTTCCATATGAGTTGGGAAATTGTGTTAGATGTAAATATAAACGGAATACAATGATTTGCAAATCCTTTTCAACTCATATTCAATTGAATGCACTACAAAGACAAGATATTTGATGTTCAAACTCATCAACTTTATTTTTTTTTGCAAATAATAATTAACTTAGAATTTCATGGCTGTAACACGTGCCAAAGTAGTTGGGAAAGGGCATGTTCACCACTGTGTTACATCACCTTTTCTTTTAACAACACTCAATAAACGATTGGGAACTGAGGAAACTAATTGTTGAAGCTTTGAAAGTGGAATTCTTTCCCATTCTTGTTTTATGTAGAGCTTCAGTCGTTCAACAGTCCGGGGTCTCCGCTGTCGTATTTTACGCTTCATAATGCGCCACACATTTTCAATGGGAGACAGGTCTGGACTGCAGGCGGGCCAGGAAAGTACCCGCACTCTTTTTTTACAAAGCCACACTGTTGTAACACGTGCTGAATGTGGCTTGGCATTGTCTTGCTGAAATAAGCATGGGCGTCCATGAAAAAGACAGCGCTTAGATTGCAGCATATGTTGTTCCAAAACCTGTATGTACCTTTCAGCATTAATGGTGCCTTCACAGATGCGTAAGTGACCCATGCCTTTGGCACTAATGCACCCCTGTACCATCACAGATGCTGGCTTTTGAACTTTGCGTCGATAACAGTCTGGATGGTTCGCTTCCCCTTTGGTCCGGATGACACGATGTTGAATATTTCCAAAAACAATTTGAAATGTGGACTCGTCAGACCACAGAACACTTTTCCACTTTGCATGAGTCCATCTTAGATGATCTTGGGCCCAGAGAAGCCGGGGGCATTTCTGGATGTTGTTGATAAATGGCTTTCGCTTTGCATAGTAGAGCTTTAACTTGCACTTACAGATGTAGCGACGAATTGTATTTAGTGACAGTGGTTTTCTGAAGTGTTCCTGAGCCCATGTGGTGATATCCTTTAGAGATAGATGTCGGTTTTTGATACAGTGCCGTCTGAGAGATCGAAGGTCACGGTCATTCAATGTTGGTTTCCGGCCATGCCGCTTACGTGGAGTGATTTCTCCAGATTCTCTGAACCTTTTGATGATATTATGGACCATAGATGTTGAAATCCCTAAATTTCTTGCAATTGCACTTTGAGAAACGTTTTTCTTAAACTGTTTGATATTTGCTCACGTAGTTGTGGACAAAGGGGTGTACCTCGCCCCATCCTTTCTTGTGAAAGACTGAGCATTTTTTGGGAAGCTGTTTTTATACCCAATCATGGCACCCACCTGTTCCCAATTAGCCTGCACACCTGTGGGATGTTCCAAATAAGTGTTTGATGAGCATTCTTCAACTTTATCAGTATTTATTGCCACCTTTCCCAACTTCTTTGTCACGTGTTGCTGGCATCAAATTCTAAAGTTAATGATTATTTGCAAAAAAATAAATGTTTATCAGTTTGAACATCAAATATGTTGTCTTTGTAGCATATTCAACTGAATATGGGTTGAAAATGATTTGCAAATCATTGTATTTCGTTTATATTTACATCTAACACAATTTCCCAACTCATATGGAAACGGGGTTTGTAATAATAATATGGCTAATAATTGGTTAATTTTCCGGTCACATGATGTAAATAGAGTATTGTTGGCGGTTTTTGGATGATTTCTTAGAGGACTTTATGGGCGCAATAGAGTACTCCCATTATCTTAATTAGAAGTCATAAAAAAAGTGTCTTCTTGTCGTACGTAAGAATTGTGAATATAGGCAAAATTTCCAAAAAAATGCAGTTCCTCTTTAAAACTGGTGATTTAGAAAAGCAGAACTCACAGTTCTTGCAACTTCTAGCTGTTGTCGCATCTCTTTATCTTTACTGTCGGCCTCTATCTTTAAGGCGGACTTCTGTAAATCTGCATCCTCCAAAGCCAGAGAAGCCTGCTGCTCTTGCTCCTTAGTTAGCTGAGCATACTCCGCTTTGCACTGCTCCTACATATTCAAATAGAAATGCCATGATGTCGACATTAAGAAGTACAGTTATTTAGTAATTTTTATTGTGGAAAAAAGACCTGGCACCCACAATAGCTGTGCTGATTCTGGCACTCAGCTCCTCTTCTTTCGCAGCCAGAGCTTCACTATGGACTTTTTCCAGGTTGGCCATCCTCTCTTCCGATGATTTCTAATATTGAGAATTGACAGTGTGAAAACGGAGTCCATACAACAAAATACTTAACTAAAAGTGGATAAAAACAGCTAGCTGGATATAAACACAGGTAGACTATTGTGCAAATGGCATATCCTGACCTTCATGATGGTGACAACTTCCTGTTTGACTCGCGTAAGTTCCTGCTGCAAACTCTTTCTCTCTTCTTCATTGACTCTTTCCGCTTCTCTTATTTGCTCCTCCGTTTGAACCTGCAGCTGTTTTCGGGCTTCCTCTGCTTTCTGTGCTGAACTCAGTGCCCTTTCAAGCTCTTCAAATGCTGCAATACATAAATACATAAAAAACACATGATCAAAACAATAAATATCTATATTCCACCACATATAGGTAAACTAACTAGACTCATTTCCTCACTTGATTTCTCAGCTTTTTCTTTCTGTTCCTGCAGCTCTTCATTCTGAGCATTAGCCAACTGGAGCCTGGACCGGAGCTGTGCAATCTCCTCTTCTTTCATTTCCAGAGTCTCATGCATCTGGCGCTTTGTTTCAGCAATCACCATGCCCTAAAACACAGTGAAATTAGCACTGCTTTAAAGGGAGTTTTAGTCAGCGCTAATACTGAAAGATTAAACATTCAAGATATACTGTATGAATCGAAATATGATCGAAGCCTGACCAACTTCAAACCGACCTTGTCCTGCTCCAGTTGCTCATTGTGGTTCTTAACATCTCGCAACTGATTAATAAGCTCTGTCTTCTTTGTTGTGAGCAGTTCCTACAAACAAAAACATATATTTATCTCTAGACTATAAAGCAAAATTTGCTGTGATATATTTCACAAGCTCTACCACCCACAAAGCCTCACCCACAAGCCAAGCAACCACAGAGGACAGACAGGCCCAGTTAAACCAACAAGATGACCTAAATTACAGCCCAGTTTAGTGGTAGCGGCAAGTAGAAACAGCCTGTCTGTACCGCTGATGGGCATAGAAGGAACAATTACTTTGAGCTGAAAGTTTAGGTGCAGCAAAAATCTAAAATTACGAAAAATATGTAGTCAACCTGCCCTTTGTCACAGTTTTTGCATGACCATCTGTCGTTTGTTATTAGACAACGGGAAACATCCGAGACATGCCGAGCAATCCTATCGTGCCACTGAAGCTAAATGTTACCAAAATTAGAAAAACAATGGTGCAGACGTGTCACACTGACATGCCATTTGCAAATATGCTGGCGCTGAGAAACCCTGAGGATTTCAGACTGCGTGACACAGCACTGCACTGTGTCAACGAGATAAGGGAGTCACATAGACAGTGGGTAGTATTGACTCAGACAGCATTTTAAAAGAAAACAATCACTCTAAATGCAATTTCCACTGACTTGCTTTATCATCGGATACACTAGATGGGCAAACATTTTGAGATAGAAAAGAACAGATTTTAAAGCTGACTTACAACCTATTGCTATGACCTATTCTGTCACAAGAGGAGGGGAGATTGATGTCCTTAACGTGGTGATTATTTAATGATTAGATGTGGCCGGCTGCCTTTGAATATACAAAACACTGTATAAGAACAATACTGTATCAGCGAATAGTGCATATAAAATATAAATTAATCCACCTTCATCTTTTCAAGGTCTTGCAGTCTTTCCTGCAGCTGCACTTGTAGAGTTTCATTCTCACTACCCAGCTGAGAGCTCCGCTCTTTATGTATGTGCATCACTTCTCTGCACTTGTGCAGTAGGTTTTCCTGCCTCTTCACTCTTTTCTGTAGAGCCTCAATGACTTTAGCTGGATCACTGACGCCCTCTTCTGTACAAAAATAATACCATGCCATAAAAAAAAGGTTAACTCTCCCAAATCAAACCAATTGTAATGTATTTAAATACTGTACATGTTATTTACATAGATAAAATGTTTGGATACCCTCATGTACTTCAGGCTCTACTTCGGGGTCCTTCAAAGAGCTGGCGGATGCAGAGTCGGCATCTTCAGTATCAAGCTGCTCACCGGCAGAGACCAAAGTAATGTCAGAGACCCCTTTAACTCGTTTCTTCAGAAGACCAACCTGTGAAAAAAGTATTCACTACTTAAGACTTATTCAAGTTTGATCTGTTTGACCAATAACTATCAAAAATGAAAATATGCAATTTAAGTTTAAGACCAAACGGGTCATTTTGTTTTGTTTGACTGTTTTGATACTTTGTTACATGGGACAATGCACATTAATAAACATAAAATGTAAATGTGCCAAATTGTGGCCAAAGGATGATTTCCATCTGTAGTCCCCGGCAGGTCAATGGTATACAGAAAGTCCATGAAAAACAGAGAAGTAAGACAGCACCAACATCAGACATAAATACAATAGACAATAAAATACATAGACTCAAATGTAAAACTTGTTGGTGCAATACAATAAGGTTCAGAAAAAACAGAAAAAAGTAAGACAGCAGCAACATCATACAAAAACAGTACAATAAAATACACTGTACAGTACGTTGCTGCAGGACTTCAGATCAGGACAGATCAAAAGTAAAATCAGCATAGTAGTTTAAGTGCTAAAAGTAGGCGAAGTGCTATAGTGCTAAAGTGCAAGAGTGCTTAATTGTTAAGTTAAATGCTGGTATTATTGCACAAAGCCCAATTATCATTAACAGATGTGTTCATGCATAGAACATTGTACCAAAATGGCATACAAAGCTGTACCTATTAGGGATGTAACCAATGTTCCCTCTAATTTTTCATGTGTGTGAGCAAACGCAAAAACTCCCTGAGCATTCAGTGGAACCCATGTGAGCAAAATCAGACGTGCACACTGTGGCTACACCAGCAGCACAACTGTCCCAAACTTGACTAAATAAGTTCAATCTCCATCCATCCATCCATTTTCTACCGCTTGTCCCTTTCAGGGTCGCTGGAGCATATCTCAGCTGCATTCGTGCGGAAGGCGGTGTACACCCTGGACAAGTCTCCACCTCATCGCAGGGCCAACACAGATAGACAGACAACATTCTCTTATTATTATAATCAAATGACAGCAGTCATTTCCATGAGGTTATTTTCTATTATAAGTGTTTAGGCCAACTTACAATGACAATAACACAAAATATTGTTTTTCATGAACTGTGTACTTGTATTGTTTGTCTGGGTGGAGGTTCTGCTTTGGAAATAATTTGTACCCCTTTCATACATTGCATTTAGTTCCCATTAAAACATTCACATGTTGCACAATGAGATGTAAGCAAGGGATCATGTGTACATTCCTGCAACTTCCTGTTTGTAAAAAATATATTTTTTATTACTATTTATTTAATATACTAACAGCATTTCATGATTAATATTTATAAATTAAAATTCCTAATAAATGACACTAGAATAAGCACACATTTGATTGGTAAATCATAGTGTAACGACCTGGAATGACACTTTATGTGTGGTGTTGGAGTTGTCCGACTTTTTGTGTGGCTGTAAACGCATCACTGGCTAAGTGTCATACGTGCATGTGTTGGCGCAAGTGAGAAAGAGTGAGCGGCTGCTGTTGGTATAACAAAGTTGCTTTTGGTCTGGTTTGTACTGCAGAAAATGACCAGTTTTGCTAGTGTAACAAACAGTTCAGGGTGTCCCAAGTTACCAGAGAATGTGAGGTAAGGAGGAGGAGTGTTGTCCCTCCAGAGTTGCCGTAGGGCTGTGACGTAAGAGGTCTATAAGTGTGGGTTGTTGAAGAAGGTGGGAAGTTGACATTAAAGAAGTGGTTGAGACCGGACCTGCTCTAATGACTCCCATTTATTATTGTATTATATAAGTACATAGAATATGCGAACCCAGGACACTCGGCTACACTAGATATAATTTTTTTGACTAATGTTTTGGTGATGTGTTTATGGCCGACAATAAAGCGTTTTGCTCAGTAAAGTGATGGATGGAATTCATGTCCTCAAAGCGTCTCGACAGACGTTACAATATTTGAACAATGATGACGAGAACTGTTTTCTCTGTCGTGTCCGTGTGTCGAAAATTGTTATGCGCTTATTTTTTAATTTTATTTTATGCGTGGCATAGATTTGCCGTGCGCAGAGGACGCTTGAGCAGTGCGCAATTGCACAGGCGCGCACCTTAGAGGGAACGTTGGATGTAACGATATCAAAATCTCACGGTACGATATTATTGTGGTATATGTTCGAAAAAAAAAGATTTGAAAAAAATGCCATAGTGTGTAAAATTAATTGGCAGGAATGCTTAGAATAAACAAAATTATTGTAATTGAACACAAATGTAATGCTAAAATGTTCTAATTATATTTCTTACTACAAACACGTATTTTTAAGTGCAAAGAATTGTGCAGGAACATCCACTGTTTCAAGCAAATATTAAAACATTTAGTTGACTGTCTTTAAAGGGGAACTGCACTTTTTATTTGGAATTTGCCTATCAATCACAATCATTATGAAAGACAAGACGATTGATATATTTTTTTTAATGCATTCTAAATCTCGAATACATTTACGTATTTAGCTAATTTTAAGATACAAAGCGTATTCATTTCAAAAACGCATCACAAAGTTTGCTTCTTTTCCCACTACATCACTGATCATGTCAACATTGGGACGCAATCTTGTTTGTGATCACGGCGTGGCTATAAATGTTTAGCTCTGCTGTGAGCGGACTTTTATTTATGTTTAATTATGAGTTAGAACGCATAAAAGAAAATACATCCATCGTCATGTCTTTTATAATGGTTGTGAACAATAGGCAAAATAAAAATAAAAGTGCAGTTCCCCTTTAAAGTGACAATGTAAACATCCAATGTAAAACAATAATGTTCACTTTAGTGTCTTTCAACTTTAACTTTCTGAAAAGCAATGTCCTCTACAGTGGATATTTTTATTTTAGTCTGAAATATGCTGTTTCTAAGAAAAGTTAACTGACACTAAAACTTTTAATAATGTAAATACCTCACAAACATATATGTTTGGCATCGCTGTTTGTGAAGGAGCGATATGTCTGCTGCACGAGCGCAGCTCGATAGGGTCCAGCCGCTCTGCGACTTCGAGCGGTGGGAAATGAAAGGATGGATTGGGGATTTATCAAGAAGTTTTTAGAGTTTACTCTTACTTGCCGCGATTTAGTTTTTTAGGTGATTTCAGTCCATGCACTGCTACGTAACCGGCTGGCTGTGTTGCTTTGGAAACGCTTTGCTTTGCAGAACGCAGACTTTCTTACCTTTGCCAAAGAGGTTATGTTTTTGCCAGGGTTTGTTTGTCTGTTTGTTAGCAACATAACTAAAAATGTTCTGGACAGATTTTGATGAAATATCCGAAAATAACAATTCTTCTCATCTATTACGAACACACTTCCTGCTTACAGCGTTCCACTCCCTCACCTTGCCGGTCTCGCGCTGTGCAGAGGATTCTGGGGTAAAAAACATAAAAAAATAAGAAATTACATGCAAATTTGTATTCACAGCCTTTGCTCAATACTTTGTTGATGCACCCTTGGCAGCAATCATAGCCTCTTTGTAGCACCTCTCAAGCTCCATAAGGTTGGATGGGACGCAACGGTGGAAAGCCAATCTTAGATCACTCCAGAGATGTCTAATCGGATTCAAGTCTGGGCTCTGGCTGGACCACTCAAGGACATGTAGAGTTGTCCTGAAGCCATTCCTTTGATATCTTGGCTATGTGATTAGGGTGACGTATTAGGGTGCTGAAAGACGTCAGTCTGAGATCAAGCGCGGTCTAGAGCAGGTTTTCATCCAGGATGTCTCCGTACATTGCTGCATTCATCTTTCCTTCTATCCTGAAAAGTCTCCCAGTTCCTGCCGCTGAAAAACATCCCCACAGCATGATGCTGCTTCCACCATTAATTACTGTAGAGGTGGTATTGGCCTAGTGATGAGCGGTACCTAGTTTCATGATGCATGGTATTCATGTCAAATAGTTCAATCTGTGTCTCATCAGACCAGAGAATTTTGTTTCTCATGGTCTGAGAGTCTTTCAGGTGCATTTTGGCAACCTTTTACAAAGGAATGGCTTCCGTCTGGCCACTCTACCATACATATTGGTGGATTGCTGCAGAGATGGTTGTCCTTCTTGAAAGTTCTCCTCTTTCCACAGAAGAATGCTGTAGCTCTGACAGAGTGACCATAGGGTTCTTGGTTATTCCCTGACTAGGGAGGGCCCTTCTCCCCCGGTCACTCGGTTTTGATGGCCGGCCAAATCTAGGAAAAGTCCTGGTGGTTCCAAACTTCTTTCATTTACGGATGATGGAGACCACTGTGCTCATTGGGACCTTCAAAGCAGCAGATATGTTTCTGTACCCTTAACTAGAATTTGTTCAAGATAATATTAAATATAATATTGAGACCTCCGAAACGCACCTGTCTGGAAGACAATTCCTTCGAATTCATTCATGGTTTGTGCTCTGCCATGCACTGTCCAGTGTGGGACCCTATTTATAGACTGGTGTGTGCCTTTCCAAATCATGTCCAATCTACTGAATTTACCACAGGTGGACTCCAGTTAAGCTGTAGGAACATCTCAAGGATGATCAGTGGAAACAGGATGCACCTAAGCTCACTTTTGAGCTTCATGGCAAAGGCTGTGAATACTTACGTACATATAATTTCTTAATTCTTTATACATTTGCAAAAATCTAAAAAACGTTTCACTATGTCACTATGTGGTATGGTGTATAGAACGTTGAGGACAAAAACTAATTTATTCCATTTTGGAATGAAGCTGTAACATAAAATGTGGAAAAAGTAAAGCACTGTGAATACATTCCAGCTGCACTATATGGGTGCATAATTTAACTTACAAGCAGACACTAGATGGGAATACAATTCTTTTTTCTGAGCGTTTTGTCAAATTACTGTACTGCTTTAATTAATGACAGCTAAAAATAATAACAATGAATAATTATAAATATTTTTTAAAACACCACCAAAGGCTCTGTTATTGTGAAGTTGCAGATATTCTCTGTGTATGCTTTACGGTTTTAAAGAGTTTGTCCATCTTATGCATTCATTATTGTGGCTGTTTAAAACATGCTCTAAGTCAGACCTGGGCAAATGAAGGCCCGGGGGCCACATGCGGCCCGTTAAGCTTTTCAATCTGGCCCGCTGGACATTCCCAAATAATTGTTTTAGATTTTTAAGATGGAAAGTGTAGCTGCTATTATGATGTGTGGTGATGTTTTCTAATGACCGTAAGTCTTCAACTATACAAAGTATTTCAATGGTTGGAATCTGGGCTTTTGCATGATATACTAGTTACTATGGTAATCTAATTAGTTACTATGGTCATCTAATTAGTTACTATGGTCATCTAATTAGTTACTATGGTAATCTACGTCACAGCAGCTCAGACGAGGCACCAAGCAGTGTGGGCGGGAAGCGTTTCCACAGACGCGGAAGGAGATTTTCACAACAAAGTTCTAAAGCTTAGTGATATATCAGATATATCAGATTGTAGGTGGGTTTATTTTGTACCCTTCGCATCCATATTTCACTGTTTGTTGCATTTTTGTTGCGTTTCACTTGATTGTAAAATATGTCAATCGAAAGAGGGTGTGACATTCATATTTTGTAAATAGTCAGTGTTTTATCGTTCATAGAATTTTTTAAAAATTCTATTACGTTTTTTAAGGCGGTCTGTCATGACGTTTTTAGCATTCAATCAGACATTATTGTGAGATTTTGTATTAGTGTTCCTAAAAATAGATATACCGGCCCCCAGACACATTTTTTTCTCTAAATGTGGCCCCTGAGTCAAAATAATTGCCCAGGCCTGCTCTAAGTTAAATTTTGCAAACCAAAAAAAATAACATCATCCATCATCTTATGTTACCATTAGTAATTTAAGATGATTTTAGAGAAAAATCTAATTTAAAACACTTGTATGCACGTACAACACTTATCAGTAGGTGGAATTAAATTATAGAATGGATTAAGCAAAGAAGTAGATAACATTTTTGTCTATATTTTTTACCATTACTTATTATATTGAATGAGAATTGCTCGTTGGCCCAAAGAATTAGTCTGGCGTTCATGGCTATCACTCACCGTGATCTCGTCTACACGTACATGCCCGAAATGCGAGCATACACACAAAAGCAGTCCCAGAGAAACATCTAACAATTTGCAGTCATGTTATTGTCATACATTGCTATATGTTCATAGTCAATTTAGTAGCTAAACTCCTCCAATTAACTGACAACACATAAAGCTAATGCGTGTATGTTATTACGTGCTAAAAGTCAAAAGCAGGCAAGATACAATGCTTACAATACTTTGGAAAGTTAGCGCCAACGAGGCAACCATGTAAGGGTTAAAAACAGCCCCTTTAATGCTGCAACACATTGCACATAGTTTATCCCTACGTATGCTAAAAATATCCGTAAATTGCTAAGCGCTCTAAAAAATCTCAAAAAATTTGTAAATTGGAGACTATGAGTTTATCGTAACACATCAACATCTCTATCAATGTAAATGCTGCCTCTTTGCCAGGTCTTCATTGCAAATGAGAATATACTATTATTGCCTCACCAGAATAATTAAAGTTTAAATAAATGAAAAAATCTCGGTTAAACAACTGTACTGTGTTGCTAAATGTTTTTCTACTACTTTTTTTTTCTATACTCCCCAGAACGCTTAGCATTGTTGATGGCAAACGGAAAGGCGTTTGCCGTTTGAGAACTACGTGGTTGAGCTATTGTTACATGTTGCCGTTTCTGGCCAGTCTACACAAGAAACAAATATATGCTTTTTGATTAGATAGTTGATGTGAGCACTACTCAGGGTCATATTCGATTAGCTAAAATGTGCAGGGAAGTTGCGGGCATTGGACAAAATTGCTAAGCGTGCATAATTGGCAGGGATAGGTTGAATGTGCATGAACTGGCATGATCGGAACATTGCAAAATCATATAATTAAAAAACAAAGAAGCGTGGAACTAATGTAACATGAGTATGAGGTTAACCACAGTTAACACTGCCCCGCTGCTTTGTAATCTACATGACATGCCGAGACGGTTACCTGAGTTTGGAGGACAGTAATCATCTGATCTTTTTCTTCCAGTGCAGCATCAAACTCATCCTGAAGGTGTTTCTTTGCCTGCTGGTCCATTTGCAACTCCTAAAAAACATTTAATGGTTTGACTTCATCAAGTCAGACAGAAATCATGAAAAAATAAAAATGGACTATTGATCTTGAAATGCAATTATGTTCTCATTGTGGCCTAACCTCCCGTAGTTCTCCTATTCGGCGGAGAGCTTTGTCTTGACTTTGACTTAGGATGGCCTTGGGCAATGAAAGCAGACATGTACTCATAATAAGTTCCGGTACCTCTTCCATCATTTGAAAACATGTACAAATAAGACAACTGTGGGGTGACTAATATTTGTCGGAAGAAAATACCTGTGTTTTTTCTTTATCTCGTTGCACTGTTCGATATGCAGTTACCAGCTGCAGGGTAAAAAAGAAGTGGTTAAGTAAATGAACCAGTCAGCAGATTGACAATACAATCACTTAAAAAGGGGGCTAACCTCTGAGTACTTCCCACGGTACTTCCCCAAGCTCGCCTCCACTTTGACCAAACGGTGCAGCAGCTGCTCTTTGGAGTAAGTCGCCGTGCTTCCTGGTGCCTCCTCAGCCTCGCTCTCGATATCCGATGGTGGGTCGTATGTGGAGGCGCTGGTGGCCTCGTTTTCCCCCAGATTTGTCAAGGATTCGCGAGAAGAGCTCCGAACCAGGCTTTCTTTAGAGGAAGAGCGAAATAGATGTTCAGCCCGGCTGGCGCTACTTCGAATTAAGGACTCCATTGAGGGAACTTTCAGCTGTAGTTTTTGGGCAAAAGACTGTGGTTCTTCTCTCTGAATAAATAGCACACAAACACAGCTTGTTATTAAATGTATTTACATTAAGTATGAAGAAGATGGATCAGAGTGGGTGTTAACGCACATGAGGAGACGCATTCCCATCCCCATTGATGCTTCCTCTGGGTGACCTGTTGGGCCCTTTAGAGGCACTCTGCAGAAATACATTGTTGTTAGAGAGAGGTCGGTAATAGCAGATGAACTACTGTCCAGGGCCAATTAGTCAACCACACCCAGCATGGCACTCCCTGATTACTCTGGGAGCAATATTAGTACTGCTGGGAGCAATGCAGGGGCAGTGGGCACCCTCATGCAACTCGGGGTAGAAAAAAACTGAGGGGGTTAACGACATTAAAAGAAGGCATCTCTACAAAACAAACAAACAATAAGGGTTAAAATTTGACATTGCAGCCATGAGGTCGGAACGAACAGACAGTTTCATTCAAGTCAGAGTCAGTTTTTGAATTAGAAATGCTTGGTAGCGTTGCGTGCTGTTGTATTAAGAGAGCACAAGGGTTATAAGTGGGCTAAGGAGAACATTGTGCAGCTTAGCTGGTTTAGTCAACTGGTTAGAATCAGATTTAAGAGTTAAGCAAATAATTATCTCCTCACTCGCCCAGCTTCCTTCTCATTGGCATCCACACCATTTTACTTTCCTTCCTCACATATTTGGTGCAAAAGTTTTTTTTCATATTAGATGCTACTTAGATATTTAGACACTATGAATGATTTCTTTGGTTGAGATGTGCCAATGTTTTTTAAATAATACATAATATACCAAATTGACTTGTAAGGAGTATAGTGAACTAATTCAAAATAAAAACATAGGAACCTAATTTAGTAATGATTGTTTGGCATTTTTATTACTTAACTGCATGTGATCAAACATAAATGTGTCACATCTGGAGAGTAAAGCCCATCTCTTTGGCTCTCTCCTCTCCTGCCTGAGTCCCCACATATGATAAATGAGTTCAGGACTCACAAATGTTGTGTGCTGAATGTACTCTAATACACAATCCTAAATAGTTATCAGTTTCTTTCAAAACAAAACTTGACAAAACAAGACTGAGTGAACCGACTGACAAAATGTTGGTAAGATGGAAATGGACCATGATAGCGATATTATGAATGTGTGAAGGAGCTTATCAAAGAAAACCATTATCCTACAAGATTGTAGCCCCTTCAGAGTCTATATAAAAGGCAGCATTTTTCCACCTTTTGTTTGGGGTGTTGATTTGTGTAAACTCATCCTAATTGAAGAAAGACACTTTCTCTTTGTCTCCAGAGGTAGCATCACAGGCATAACAGATGCAGGATGCCACCTTTGTAAAACGGAATGCTGGGACAGGTGTGCTTCTCCTGCCTCTGTGTGTCCAAAGGAATTGTCACAGTCCAACAAGCATTTCATACCTCAGACTATGATCTCATTATCTGATTTTGGAATGCTGCGTTGTAGCACTATCCTACATTTCTGGATTCTGCTTGAAAGACACAAGCGGCTAAATGACAGATTTATTGTCACAGCTCCAATAAATACATGTTATGTCATCTCTGTGTGAAAGAGGTTTTTCATTAGCAACCTGCCATACACACATACACACACAAACACACATGCACACACCTGTTAGCGACAAGGCCTTTCAAGCTAAGTCTAGTTACCCACAATACAAGCATGTACATACTGCAATTATTAAGTATAATGATGGACGTACTTTTGAGAGCATCCCCCCGCACCCACCCCTCCACCCCCTACCCCACCCCACGTGTGAATATTTCTGGATTTTATCGGATTCATAAGTGTCCATGACTCAAAGAAAGCTAAGAACCAAGACTATGGTATACCAAAATAACTATTAAAAATGTTGTTTTGTATTGTTAGTAACTTAATTATATTATATAGCGGGGCTACAAGAGAGGAAGTATCTTTGTGAAGATAGAATTTATGATACGGATTAAGTATTGTATTTGACCTCCTTAGAGTTTACAAGTGTGTCTAAAGTGTTTGCTGAAAGTTTTACTAATGCAGAGAGCGCAATTACAAAGACACTTTTATCTATGTGTTTACTTAAATCAGACTGTGTAAACAAACAGCAACAAAGCCTGTGTTATACTCTGTATATACACTCTTCAGGCTAAATAAACAAACGTATGGAAAGGGGGGACAAGTGCCATAAGGCAACCAAAGAGAATGTCTTTGGGGGTCGGAAAGGCAAGCAACTAAGGGCAAAAGACAAGGGGAACATTTTGTGACAGGTCATAATAACAAAGGGCCGTAAAACATACGTCAGAAAGCAGAGCGGCTTCTATACCACAATGGAAGCCAGAACTCCCATCAGATGCAGAGTTAGCATTGACAGGAGATGCCTTCTTGTTACTACATCCAAAAGGAAACGAGCGACAGGAGAGCAGGAAACAAGCTTTCTTTCCCTATGAGGGCCAAAGCCCACTACTGGTTGTCCAAAGGAGGTGGAGTCAAAGAAGGACCAGGGCAGGAGGAGGAGAAGGAGCAGTAGAGATGCGGAGGAAGAAGAGGCAGAGCGTGAGGACAAACTCACCACACTGGCTACCTCGGCCGTTTTGTGTCGTTTTGAATGGTCCAGAGCAAAGATAGTATACTCAGAGAGAAAAGCGGGTTCTGCTATCATCCCGGCCAGCACCTGACCCCCGTCAGTGCAGTAACCGGTCGAAAGGTGGGGGGAGAGGAGAGGAACACACAGAGTAATGAGAAAAAAACAACACCATGAGAGTGGAACAGCGCTGTGGGGGAGTGTGATAGAAAGAAGAAAGTTTCAGAGGGGGAAGGGGCTACAGTGGAACCTCTAAAGTTGAGTGTACCTGAAGTCGTGTGATTTGAAAATATTATGAAAAAATATGCTTTCAAATACACTGAAAATTCAAACCACTATTACAACATGACATGTCAGCATATCTCATGTGACCTCAGCTCAGGAACCTATTAACTCTGCACGTTGGGCTTTTTCACAACACTTATTCCTAAAGAGGGGTGAGTCTCAAGCAATTTTTTTTTACCAATGTTAACTTATTTTTATTCTTGAAAAAGATACATGTATAATATGCATATGTGACAGGAATGACTGCATCAATGTTGTATTGTTGTTTTGCTTTAAAATTAAGTGTGGTTAACTTTTTTTGTACAGCTGTTAATAATTGATGTTGTATGATAAGAACTATGTGCATTATGTTCTAAAGGTAAACTTGCTTCCCAAAAAATCAGAGGTCACCCAGCACCTCGAAACATATTTTGTACAACCTTAGAGGTTCCATTGTCTGTGCTAGAATGAAAGCAAGGAAAACATGAAAAGCGTGAATGTGAATCACTCAGTAAACGTCAATGTCATGAGTAACAGTTTGACATCTCAGTGTGTGGTCTTTAAAGTTGAGCAGGTTTTGGCAGCCATTAATAATGTTGCACTTCAGGGTAGAAATAAATAAAAATACAATTTTAAAAAACCTAATTTCCTCTTCAACGATCAATATGAGAATACACTTCCAAAGATGTCAAAGTGTTAAAGATCTGTGAGGTGAAAAATGACTACAGCTATAATGAAAAACCTTGAAACCTTAAGGACCCAAATTACAAAGCCACTCTTGGCCGCTTCCCTAAGGATGCGTTTAAGTAGAGGAGGAACACAACCCTGAGGGGCACCAGCACTACTCTAGTGTTTGGTGTACTAATACACATAACACACCACACTGCTAAAACATCTCCAATCCTATGAGTAGGGTGCAGCAACATCCTTCATCCATCTACCTCAGACTTGTCCGCAAAAAGAGACTGCTTGGAAGAGAAAAAAATACAACAACTCACCATTGAAAGAAAACACTTGAGGTTGCATGAATTATTCATATACATTCAGTATACATAAAAGGTGGTCTGTTGTCAAACATTATCATGTGGGTGGGCATTATAATAGAAAAACACCTAATATTCCACGTATAATGTATTAGCAAGCTTGGTTGAATCATATTTGACAATGATCGGCCTCTTTCTTGTCAAACAAAATGGTTCATCCCTCAATTAAATGTTGGCTTTTCATTCCAATAATTCTTGCTTTGCCACAGTAGGAAATCCTTATGATGACTGTAATGAATTAAGTGCTATTATACAGAACATTTGGAACACACAATGGAGAAAGTGCACATCTAATCTGATGATTTAGGTTAAATAGTTAAAGAATGGCAACATCCTTGAATTATTTAAGGACTGCAGGGTGGATGCATTTATTAGCTGGGTGATTGTTGTTATTAAGGTAGCTCAGCACAAAACAAAACATTGTACTTTCAGGTAAAAAGAAGGTGATCAGAGTATATAAATAACTGTCACTGCTCACCTCTCTATCACTGGGAGAGGGATCACCATCAAATAATGGGGGGGTTTGGCTGCTCCGTCGATCTCCAGGACTCGCCTATGAAAAAAATGGTTTGTCTTTATTTTGACAAAATACTAAACATATTATTTAAATAAACATCAACAACTGACTAGAATAGGCTTACTAGGTGTCTGTTGATTGATACAATTGTAACGTTTGTGTTATAATGGGAATGGAATGTGTAACTGCTTCCTATTGGCAGTTTGTATTTGCACGTCATTCCATTATTCTTGGTCCCTATTAAAAATACTGTGCAGTTGGACTCCTTCTTAAACAGTGTGTGTGTGTGTGTGTGTGTGGGGGGGGGGGGGGGGGGGGGGGGGGGGGGGGCTTGCGGCTATGCAGTTGTTGTTATGCATGTTATGCAGAGGTATAGTTCTAACAATTTTATAGACAAATTATACCATTTATAGTCCCGGTGGAGAGTGTGTGGGGGGGCACAAAATGTGGGTTTTTTTTCCTAGGGGGGATGTAAAAGAAAATATTTGAGAAGAGTTGGAGGGTGAACTAATTGTTCCTGGAATGTTTCCACATAATGCATACAGTAAATGTGTAAATTACGGCCTCAATTCCCCTAAAGTCGCCAGGTGCGTGTTCTACAAAAGCAAATAACTACAGTCTTTAATTAGTACTTGGTCCAAAAACACTGGAAGCTGTGGCTGTACGAGTGTAGGCAAACTAGTGGAAGAGGCAGCAAAATGTCTCTTGATAGTAAAGGTTGCAGATCCCTGCTTAGGAATGTAACGATAAACCGCAGTAAAAATCCAGATAGCTAGTAATACCATTTAAAAATGTAGCTATTAAAAATCAGTCATTTTATAATGCATTGAAGGACATTGCTCATTCTCCTGGAAACTAGCAACAACCGCTCCTCCGAAGATGGCGCATGCGCACCAGCGGCGTTTGCAATGTTTGGCTTGACAAAACATGGCGAAAAACGATTAGACAGACCTCGCTATGCAGATTTTCCCTTCTAGTAAAAAGACCAAATCTGAAGTGTGGATATATTTTAGATTCATAAAGAATGCTGAGGGTAAAATAATTGAGGATTGTGAGCATCTGCAAAAAATGCATGAACAAAGTCCCCGCGAAGGAGGGCAACACTTCGAACATGAGCCACTACGGCAGTGGTCCCCAACCACCGGGCCACGGCCCGGTACCGGTCCGTGGATAGATTGGTTGTTTCTTTCTGTTATTAATATTTCTGGTTCCTACATTATATATCAATATAGATCAATACAGTCTGCAGGGATACAGTCCATAAGCACACATGATTGTATTTTTTTATGACAAAAAATATATATATATATATACTGTATATACCATACACCCCCCCCCCCGGTCCGCAGTTACTAAAAGGTTGGGGAGCACTGATCTACAGGACCACTATTGACAACTATACAGCGAGTGCAAGGTAAGTCAACTTGTAGCTGGATGCATGATGGAAAGTGTTGAAAAATGAATATGTCATCGTTTGTCCATCAAACGTTCTTATAGTTACTCTTAATTGTTACATTAGCTACTTGTTATTGGTCGCTATCGGTGAGAGCAAGTTATGTGTGCACACAATACATTCTGTAGCAGAGCAAAATGTACTTCTGTTTGTGTTTTGTGCTGTTTAATGACAGCTGCTACTTTACGTTACTTTTAAAACTTAGTGGTAAAAACAAATCCGAACAGAAACACTGCAACGTGTTTTGTTTTTACAAGTGTAACATTAGGGTTTGTGTGTCACAACAATTAGCATCTAATAAAAATAATAACACATTTGCTTTTCCTTTATTTACAGAGGTATTCTCTGATATGTGTAAGGCTAGATCTCTCATATATGAACACTATTGTGGTATACTAGGACAAAAAGTGCACTTACATCTTTTGGCCCTCATGTGCTATCTTGCACATTTTTTTTTACATTCATTTTTGTTTTTTAGTTTCTACCATATTACTCTGTTAAAAATGCTTATGTTGCTTTCATATGCACATTCAATTTCTACTTGAGGTACATAACAGTTACCAACAATAATGTTTCTTCTAGATAAGTATATCACTTTGAATGTGTTATTTGTTTTTTTTAAATAAAACTTAGTTAAAAGATTTCAGTATAAGTACTTTTTCAAAACATTTAAAAATACCGCAATATTATGATAACCATGATAATTTTGGTGACAATAGCCATGGCAAGACATTTTCATACCGTGACATCCCTAAACCATGACTTGATTAACATGGATCCCGACTTAAACACGTTGAAAAACTTATTCGGGTGTTACCATTTAGTGGTCAATTGTACGGAATATGTACTTGTGATAGAGTGATTGGAACACATACTTGTTGGTCACAAAAAACATTCATGAAGTTTGGTTCTTTTATGAATTTATACTACTGAAAATGTGACCAAATCTGCTGGGTCAAAAGTATACATACAGTAATGTTAATATTTGGTTACATGTCCCTTGACAAGTTTCACTGCAATAAGGTGCTTTTGGTAGCCATTAGGGCTGTGAATCTTTGGGTGTCCCACGATTCGATTCAATATCGATTCTTGGGGTCACGATTCGATTCAAAATCGATTTTTTTTTAAAAATTCAACACGAATCTCGATTCAAAAACGATTTTTCCCGATTCAAAACGATTCTCTATTCATTCAATACACAGGATTTCAGCAGGATCTACCCCAGTCTGCTGACATGCAAGCAGAGTAGTAGATTTTTGTAAAAGCTTTTATAATTGTAAAGGACAATGTTTTATCAACTGATTGCAATAATCTAAATTTGTCAGAACTTTGGGAAGGCCAATCTAAAACCTTAATTCTAGCCTGATTTCTCTTAATTCTTGCCTGATTTAGCCATTTATTTACCACTTTTGACGTGTGTTTGGCGTCATTGTCCTGTTGGAACACCCAACTGCGCCCAAAACCCAACCTCTGGGCTGATGATTTTAGGTTGTCCTGAAAAATTTGGAGGTAATCCTCCTTTTTCATTGTGCCATTTACTCTCTGTAAAGCACCAGTTCCATTGGCAGCAAAACAGGCCCATAATACTACCACCACCATGCTTGACCGTATGCATGGTGTTCCTGGGATTAAAGGCCTCACCTTTTCTCCTCTAAACATATTGCTGGGTATTTTGTCCAATCTGCTCAATTTTTGTTTCATCTGACCACAGAACTTTCCTCCAGAAGGTCTTATCATTGTCCATGTGATGTCAGATTAAACAAAAATTGTTAAATTGCGTGACTGTCATGTTCAAAGCGTGAAGATTTCAACTCTGAGCAAGTGTTCAAGTTTGTTGTTGACTTCAAAGCAGAATCACATGACCAGTGGCTGCAAGGCGCCAACTAGGGGTGAGTATAAGGAAAGGCAAGGGGAAGTTACAGACAGACAACTCTTTTTACACGTTCAATTCGCTGTACAGACAGACTGAAATAACCAATCCCAGACCAAGCCATCAATCCACTGGGCCTACATTTAACCATCACGGAAGACACTACGCAATTTAACCAATCAGAAACAACGTAAGGCGAGTCTTGGCGTCTCTCTTTTTGAAGCACCTCAGCTGTACATTGTTTCTGATTGGTGTAAATTGTGTAGTGTCTTCCGTGGTTGGTTAAATGTAGGTACACCTCAGATACGCACACGCAGATTATATTACACGCACGCACTTCTTAATGCAAAATCAGAAGTGTTGCAAAAGTCACGTGAAGGTAGACAGCCTATCGAGGGTTCTTTTTGATTAGGGACACAGACAACTTAAAACACATGTACGCGGATCTAAAACACACATACCCGGATTGATATACAGACGCACAAATTAGTACACACACATGCGAATTGGATTACACGCGCACAGATTGAGATACAAGTTTGCAAATAATTTTGCTACAATAATACTTCCATACACCTTACTCAACAGCACAAACATTGCAGGCACAAGCGCCGTGGCAAAGCTGAGCCTAAGGCTGGGCGATATATCGAGTTTGTAAGATATATCGATATATTTTTAAACAAGATATGAATTAAGAAAATATTGTAATATCGATATAATTTATTCCACGTTAAAATGACCAAACACCGCTTATTTGTTGTGTTCCATGATTCGCCCCCGCTCCTCACTCCCTCTCATGGGCTACTAAAACCCTCCCCTTCCTCCTTCCAAGACATGCTTGCACATATAAGAGCATCCATGATTGGTTGGTTGTTTACTATGATGAGTCATGATTGGTTGAGATTAAGGCAAAACATTAGGGACAGGCAAGATAGGGCGGGTCATCGAATCAGGAAGGGAATCACAATAGACATTCCAAATGACGAGAGAGTCGTAGAATAGAAGAGGAGATATTTAAGTGGGCGATTTATATATTTAAAAAACAAGTGGAAGAGGGCAGAGGGATTCTCTTCTTTAGATTTTTCTATTAGTGATGTAAACGACATCCAGGAAACCCACAATGCGTCTACTTGGCCACATTTGGACATATGTATGCATTTGGATAAAACATTCATTTGAGTTGTTTACCATTTAAGCCCAAATCAAAACTGTTCTCGAGTTGCCAAAAGGTGCGCTCTTTTTATCTCTCTGCGAGAAGCAGAGATTAAAAAGAGTGAGAAACCCCTGTAGTGTAATGCCCGCAGCTAAAAGCAACTGCGTGGGGACGTATACTCGAATATCACGATATAGTCATTTTCTATATCGCACAGAGACAAACCCGCGATATATCGAGTATATTCGATATATCGCCCAGGCCTAGGGACCCATTACCTCCCTGCTTGGCACTCAGCATCAAGGGTTGGAATTGGGGGTTAAATCACCAAAATGATTCCCGGGCGCGTTTACCGCTGCTGCTCACTGCTACCCTCACCTCCCATGGGGCGGAACAAGGGGATGGGTCAAATGCAGAGGGTAATTTCACCACACCTACTGTGCGTGTGACAATCATTGGTACTTTAACTTTAACTGACTGACAAATTTATATGCCGATTTCAAAAGGCCACGGCCCCCTGACATCCCTTCTCAACTGTCTATGCGACGTCAAGGCTTGGTTAGCCCAGAATTTTTTAATAATGAATGAGGGAAAAACTGAAATTTTAGTTTTTGGTCCGGCCCTCACTGACTTGGGACCATTGCAAAATGATGTGCGTCCCAAAGTCACCAGCCTTGGCGTCACTATAGACAGCGATTTTAAACTTGACAAACAAGTCAATGGCGTTTTAAAATCGTGTTTTTAACATCTTCGTCTTTTAGCAAAGGTAAAACCGTTTTTATCTTTTAACCTTTTTGAACAATTTGTGCATGCTTTTATTTCAAGTCGCCTGGACTACGGCAATGCACTTTATGCTGGCATTAGCCAAAAAGCTCTCTCCCGGTTGCAGTTAGTCCAGAACGCGGCAGCACGACTTTTAACAGGGGCCAGGAAACGCCAGCATATAACCCCAATTTTTGAGAGTTTGCACTGGCTCCCTGTTCATCTTAGAATTGATTTTAAAACCTTGCTGTTTGTTTTTAAAGCTTTACATGGACTGGCACCTCAGTATATCTCGGACCTCATCCAAATTTACAATCCTGCGCGCTCTGAGGTCCGAGAGCCAGCTCCAGCTCGTAGTGCCCAAGACCAGACTTAAAACCAGGGGAGATAGGGCCTTCTCTGTTTCGGCCCTAAGCTCTGGAACACTCTGCCCCTCCATGTTCGAACTGCTCCCACAGTGGAGTGATTTCAGTCTCGTCTTAAGACCCACTTTTATTCTCTGGCTTTTAACACTACGTGAGTTGTGTGGTCCTCTGTGTTTTTAAAGTTTTGATTTATATTTACTGTTTCAATTGGTTTTACCCTTTAAAATCGTTTTTAATCATATTTATTTTAAATAGTTTTTTTATATTGGTTTTATATGTATTCATTTTCCGTTTTTATTCAGTCATTGGTGGAGCTAAGGATAATATTTGAATATTGTTTTTAATATTGTTGTGCAGCACTGGAAACATTTTGTTGTTTAAATGTGCTATATAAATAAAGTGGATTGGATTGGATTAATTTTTAACTTTAAGAGCTTTGACAGGTACACTGACAAGTTTTGTAGCGGTTTGCAATAAGCTTCAGTCTGCTCCCTTTTATGTAGTGTCAATAATAGGCACTTTAAAGTCTTCGAGTATACTTATATCCTGCAGGCAGCTGTCGTGCACCGACGGGATTTCCATGTGTCAAATAAAGCTGCCAGCCCAAATCCACTTGACGTGCAGCTCGCAGACAGCAAGCAGTTGAGTCACGCACATAGAGTCAGTAACAAAAGTATTCATCCATCCCTCCTCTATTAACTGCAACTTGTTTAGGACAACAACAAGACTACGCAGTTGGTATTGTTTCTGCAAGCGTAGAGAAAACCTGCAGATCTGCTATGTCAGATCAGCTTGAGGGTTGTTAGCACGATGCTAGCGTTTGCGAATAAGCAAAAGGACAGCTAAAATTAAAAAGGGGGCAAAGATGACATCAAAGTGAGCAAGGCGATGGAGATAAATCGAAACATTAAAACAAGATTTGACTGCTAGTCCAGTCAGTAAACCGGTGTTAGCCTAGCTAGGTGTTAGCTCTGAGCTACACAACAACTAACCTGGGCCTGTGGTGGAGTCTGTGCGCTCCTCTGCGGCAACTGCTCCTCGTTTATCTTCTGCTTGAGTTTCTTGAACATCTTGTCTCGCCGACGTTGCTGAAAGTTGACGAGAAGACGACGACAGTCGGTCGGGAGAGAAGTATTTTTGTTTTCACATCGAGTGCTCTCTATTGACTTCCTTGTTCGCGCAGGTGATCGTGCCTTCTGCGCATGTGCGGCCAACGTGGAGGAAAAAGTGACATGGTGACGTCAGGGATTTAAAGGACTAGTCGACGCTGTTATGGCCGCCAGAGAAAACGCCCTGGTAGAGATTTATTTTTTTATTTGAATCATAATCGCTTTGAATTTTTTAATACGTTTGATGTAAAAGACTATTTGAGCTGTAAGAAGTGATGTTTTCCTTTATATTCTCCTACCCAATAAATAATGCATTGCTCTCCACTGTGAAAGGACAAACATTTCACCGCCTTAATGGGGAACTGCTTTTCCCCCCCTCATCATCCACAATCACTATTAAGAACACACATTTATTTGTCTTTTAATTGCATCATACAACGCTCCATTTACGTGCAGTTACCTGCATATTAACCTAGCTATAGCAACATAGTTATTGTACGAGCTAACACAGAGGAACTACTTTTCTGGCGTTGTGATACATCATTTTTGTTCGCCCTGCTACTTAGACCACTAGGGCAGTGTTAACTTTAAATATCCACACGTTATATGTACTTGAATTTGAGTTTGAGTCTGAATTTATTTCAAACATACAAGCATACAACATGATACATCACAATTTCCAGTTTCTCTTTTCAACATGTTCGAAAAGGAGTAGGAAGAAGCAGAGCTTATTTAATCCTACCCCTTTTCTTTTACATAACAGTTGCTAAAACTTTTGTTTACTTCCTGTTCTCAATTTATTCACAATATACTCCATAAGTAATCACAATAAGAATAAATAAATAATAGTCAGTGTAGTAAATTACTTTTCATATAGTGAGATGAGTAAGATTATTTTGAAAATGAATGGATGGATGAAATAAATTCAGAATGTTTATCATGGTTCTTCTTCTTTCTACTTTGTAAACACTTTAAGTTTGAAGAGTTTCTTGAAGTGGATCATGTTAGTACTTTGTTTGATTTCTTTGCTTAATCCATTCCATAATTTAATTCCACATACTGATATACTGACGGTCTTAAGTGTTGTACGTGCATACAAATGTTTTAAATTACATTTTTCTCTAAGATTATATTTCTCCTCTTTTTTTGATAAGAATTGTTGTATATTCTTGGGTAGCAGGTTATAGTTTGCTTTGTGTATAATTTTAGCTGTTTGCAAATTCACTATGTCGTGGAATTTCAGTATTTTTGATTTAATAAATAAAGGGTTTGTATGTTCTCTATATCCAACATTATGTATTATTCTAACTGATCTTTTTTGTAACACCGTTAATGAATGAAGTGTACTTTTGTAGTTATTTCCCCATATTTCTACGCAGTAACTCAGATATGGTAACACTAGCGAGCAGTAGAGAATATGAAGTGATTTTAGGTCTAGAACATACTTGATAATATATGGCTTTCAACTTGGCACTCAACAAATGGAACGTAGCATAAAACCATTGCAACATAACTAGGAAGCATTTTTTGTCTGAGGAGTGGGGATTATTCTGAATTTATGAGCTATGTGTAATCAGTGCGCCCAAAAACGAAGTACGGTAATGCCTTTAATTTAAAGTTAAAGTACCACTGATTGTCACACACACACACTAGGTGTGGTGAGATTATCCTCTGCATTTGACCCATCACCCTCACCCCCTGGGAGGTGAGGGGAGCAGTGAGCAGCAGCGGTGGCCGCGCCCGGGAATCATTTTTGGTGATTAAACCCCCAATTCCATCCCTTGATGCTGAGTGCCAAGCAAGGAGGTAATGGGTCCCATTTTTATAGTCTTTGGTATGACTAAAACATTGTAAATATTGCATGTTATCATTATGTGCCTGTTACTACATTACATTCATACTTACATCATGTATACAAAACAGTGTTGGATGTTTTTGGGTGATTTTTAGGTGTACTCTATAAGCAGAATGGATTGTAACCCCATTACCTGCGTTATTAGCCGACTCTTACAAGCATTTTTTTTTACATAAAAGATAAAAACATGTGTTCTTTTCTCAATTAGGAATTGCGGATGATGGGCAACATTTCTAAAAGAAAAAAAAAAAAGTTCCCCTTTAAGTAAAACACTCAAAAAAGCAAAACATAAATAAAACATGTTGTACTGTCAAGAGGGCTTTTCCAGTTTGGCCAATTTACAGTACTTGCTAAAATGTCCACCATGTCAACCAGCATGTATGTGCACAAAAAAGTAAGTTATTATGATGTTTTGTTTTTTTAACAAACACAAGTGTCTAATCACTAGATTGCGATGTAACATACATAATTTTAAATTACTGACAAAAATGTTTCCATTGTCCTATGTGGCGGACATGCAGGACTTACTACTTTTATAAAAGTTGAAGGTAATAGATACAAAAAATGTGTTACGAATTTACTGTGCAGAAATGAACGTGTGTAACACAAACACAAAAACAATACAAAATACCAAAACCAGGAAAAGTTCAAAGTTCAAGCATTTTCTTTCATATTCAATATTGATACAACTCTAAATATTGAACAATTTATTTAGACATGTACAGCTCTTGACTGCTTTATGTGGCATTTGTTGTTTATTTTATCTAAAGGAAAACCTTGTTATTAAAACTGTAGAGAAAGTTGTCCACAGCAAACTGTTGCAAAAAAACCACAAACACTTTTTCTTAAATAAAACTATTGTGTCAAACTTTAATTTAGTGGCTTAGTCTTACTCATGGTGAGGAAACATTACACAATAAATCATTTTTAAGCCATAAGGCATCGCATTAAGCAGATGATTTAAAAGAAAAAGCTTAATTTTTGCACCATTCTTGCATTGTTCTATTCGTAAGACATGACAGGAATTTTGATGTGGAACAGTGGGTATGAACAGTGGGTGGTTAATGGCTATCCGACAAATGCAAAAGTTAATGTGCCATGGCTGCATGTTTTCTTTGATATTTTTGTAAAAAGATACTATAAACTATGCATTTATTACAGAAAAAAACAGGACAATACACATATTTCTATTTCTAATTGTTTAACCAGAACTCAAAAGGTGTTAGATAAAATTTCCAAACACATTTTCATTGTGATTGTAGACTTTTCTTTGTGGGTGAAACATATTGCAGCAATCTGTCACTCAAGTTTACCCACCAATTGTTTTGGATATTGTTTGGTGAATACAACCGGATACACTGACCACCTCTTTAATATTTTACATGGCATCATCATCTTGTTGTCAGGTGCCAGTACCACCTGGTACTGTCGCTCATGCCAACAGTGATCACTAGTTCATTTGCCACATGTTTGTCTCCGACAACAGGATGACTTCTAATATGTATCAGTGCATAGCTTTGGGACTTTTATTTGGAAAAAAACAAAACATTAGTCATTTCATATAACTGTTTTTTTGTTTTTTTTTGCAATATACAAAAAGACATGCACTTCCTGGACCCAACATGAGTACACCTGCACATTGCAATGAAATCTAATACAAGAGTTGCATCAAAATGTCTGTTGTCTTCAAAACATAATACCCATTTGTGCTCCTCCTATGACGCATAATTAAATCAAAATATTAAAAAATAGCTCTTAATGCGGTGCATTGCAGTTCTGCACCACTACTCCCACAGTATTTAGTGAGCATCATGTGGTTCCGTTTGCACAATTTAAATACATTAAGCAGTGCTAAAATAAATCAACCAAAATAATAATAAAGATGTTTCTGAACTAAACTGTCAATACAATTTAATTACAAATGAAAATACAGTTTCACCACTTTAGTCATAATTTTTACGCTGAAGAATTTTCTCTACGACTGCAGCTCCAGACTTCTTCTGTTTGTTTATTATTGGCTTTACTGTCCCAAGTGGTGGAAAAGTGTATTACAACTGAGTATCACAGCGGCACATATGGACCACAGCGGAGGAAAAAATTTTGGCGGCCACATGGTTAAGAAACTCTGATATAGAAGATACTTTTTTTTTCCCCCCAAGATGGCGCCGCTGTAGTGGCTGCTCTGTGCTCTTGTGTCATCCTTTTATGTTCCTGATGTTTCCCTCTTGTTTTCATGTGGGTTTTTTGCCTTTTGGTTCGGGATCCTTTGGGACTGTGTGACAAGGGGTGGCACTTTCGTGACTTCTGCCGTGCTTTTTTGTGAAAATCTAGATCTGCCTCCCGGGAGCCTTTTGGCCATGTAGACCAGCTGCCGGGTCTCTGCCACACCAGAGTCCGTTTGGAGAGACTGGAGGAGATGTGGACAAAGAGACAGGGCTGCGGAGCTGGCGCTGAGCGTCGGGACGGACAAGCTTCACAGTGTCTTGGCTGAATGAACAGGTATCGTACACCTAGGTATCCTTGGACGTATCCTCGCTCATCCATGCTTGCTGGACACTGGCCGAGAGTTGGTGGGCGGCCGAGGGTGTAGTCGGCTCTCTTGGTTGCTTTGTTGGGTCTGCTCCTGTCTCTGGCCATGCTCCCCCTATCCCAGCAGACGATGGCGTGGAACACCGCAGAGGCCACCACAGTGTATATGTTTTTGTTGTTGTTTTACTTTTGTAGCTGTATGTAGAAGTGGCTGGTTGCCTCAGCTCTGCTCTTTGAATGTCTTCAATGTCCTTTCTGTTCTTTGATGTTTCCCTCTTACAAACATGTTTATGTGTGCTATGGCTGTGAGTTTTTATTCCCCTTGGCCTCAGTCTGGACCCCCTCTCCAGGGGCCCAGGCTTAGGCTGAATGTTTCTTTCTCTAGTGGCTCCATGGAGCTTTTTCAAAAATGTATGAAAATGGAAAAAGATGAGGAAAAAAAATAATTGTTTTGTTTTAATATGGTTTCTGTAGGAGGACAAACATGACACAAACCTTCCTAATTGTTAGAAATCCCACTGTTTATATTAAAAATGATTCACTGATAAGAGTATTTGGCGAGCGCCATTTTGTCCTACTAATTTCAGCGATTATTGAACTCACCGTAGTTTGTTTACATGTACAACTTTCTCCAGTGCTGCCACAGAAAGACGTGTTTTATGCCACTTCTTCTTTGTCTCATGATTGTCCACCAAATGTTTTATACTGTACGTGAATGCACAAAGGTGAGCTTTGTTGATGTTATTGACTTGTTGGAGTGCTAATCAGGCATGTTTGGTCAATGCATGACTGCAAGCTAATCGGTGCTAATATGCTAAATAGGCTAGCTGTATGTACATATTGCATCATTATGCATCGTTTGTAAGTACATTTGAGTTCATTTAATTTCCTTAACTTATGTCCTCTGTGTATTTAATTTATATTTGCATGTCTCATAAGACATTATCTGTATGTAATATTGCCTGCACTTCTGTTTTGTTTGTTTGCCATGTTGTTCCAGACCGCAAACGTTACCCAGCTCGCAAAGATTGTAATAAATCCATTAGAAGAAGACAAACTGCCGTTTCCTTAAACTTGGACACACACATCTATATCTTAGGCCATTCTAAATCAGTAATTTCCAGGAGTTATCTCATCCTGTGAGAAGCCTCCATTTTACTAATGATTTCCAAAGTTAAAAGTTAAAGTACCACTGATAGTCACCCAAACACCAGGTGTGATTTGATTGATTGATTGAAAATTGTATTAGTAGATTGCACAGTACAGTACATATTCCGTACAATTGACCACTAAATGGTAACACCCGAATAAGTTTTTCAACTTGTTTAAGTCAGGGTCCACTTAAATTGATTCACGATACGGTTATATACTATCATCATAAATCAGGCATCCCACAAGATAATCATCAGAGTATATACATTGAATTACAATCCGTGGTGTGGGATATGGGGGGGGGGGGGGGGGGGGGGGGGGGGGGGGGGGTGTTAGGTTTGGTTGGTATCTACACTTCAGTCATCAACAATTGCATCATCAGAGAAATGGACATTGGAACAGTGTAGGACTGACTTGGTAGCAAGTAGTAGACAGAGAGAGAGAGATCAGAAAGTATAAGAAAAAGTGTCTACATTTGATTATTTACATTTGAAAAATGGGGCATTTTCAAAAACACCTGAAAGAACACAATTAACTTAAAGTTTAATAAAAAACACTGAGATTAAATCTAAGTCACAACCCATCTGGTGAAATTACTCTCTGCATTTGACCCATCCCCTTGTTCCACCCCCTGTGAGGTGAGGGGAGCAGTGAGCAGCAGCGGTGGCCGCACTCGGGAATAATTTTGGTGATTTAACCCCCAATTCCAACCTTTGATGCTGAGTGCCAAGCAGGGAGGTAATGGGTCCCATTTTTATAGTGCAAAAATGTGTAGAATAAATATTAAATACAACATTTCTGTCAACAAAAATTTGCGTCAGCCTTTTATAGTAGGCTAATACAAATAATATAGGCACAGCACGGTGGTACAGGGGTTAGTGCATGTGCCTCACAATACGAAGGTCCTGAGTTCAATCCCGGGCTCGGGATCTTTCTGTGTGGAGTTTGCATGTCCTCCCCGTGACTGCGTGGGTTCCCTCCGGGTACTCCGGCTTCCTCCCACCTCCAAAGACATGCACCTGGGGATAGGTTGATTGGCAACACTAAAATTGGCCCTAGTGTGTGAATGTGAGTGTGAATGTTGTCTGTCTATCTGTGTTGGCCCTGCTATGAGGTGGCGACTTGTCCAGGGTGTGCCCCGCCTTCCGGCCGAATGTAGCTGAGATAGGCTCTTGCACCCCCGCGACTCCGAAAGGGACAAGCGGTAGAAAATGAATGGATGGACCCCTGGTATAGGGAATCCATTGATGTAAGTGTAAGTGTGTTTCATCAGCTATAACTTGAACAATGTTGTTCTTGGAGAGCTTGGCCACTAGATGGCGGTACCATGTTGGTAGTCATGTAATTGGTCTGTATTGCTTTAATAGAAAATGCATTTCTGCTATTGAGTGATTAAAACAAACTGCCTAATAAAGACATTGCTTGATCACAAATAATCAATACTGCTGGGAATGGAGTGTACAGTAATGGCCAATATTGCTGTGTGCTTGACCAATATCTGTTGACTAAGACTTGGTGTGGAGGATTTATTGGCATAAATGGAATTTAGTAATTATAATTGGGAATTACATTTTACACTGCAGTCACAGCTTGGTTGCAATGCCTCTATTGGTTGAGGAAATAGAGGAAACCATTTTGTGTGAGGAAAAGTCAAAACAATGACAATCTGAGGTTGCTATTTGGCTTATGTTGAAAATAAACAGCTTGACTCCTCTTTGTTAAAGAAGCAAAACAAAAGTGGGGACAGACACTAGCTGAGAATTAGGATAAACGTTCAAGTGGCCTTTGCCAATTTGACATCGCTGATTGGGGCCAAATGTTTTGCACAGTGATGCCAAAGCTTTTTGGCTGAACAGTTCATTTAGCCTGCTGCTCTAAATGCAATTACCGTCTAATTGCTGTAGTTATCATTAAAATAATTATCTTTGTTGCTGAATAACAGGACATGTTTGTCTTTGCTCCTGGAACTAAAAAAAGAAAAGGCTATTTTATTTCATTGCTTTATAAAGTGGAAGGCCGGGATGCCCCACAAGACATCTAGCATGGGAGGTACAGCAGCTTGAGAAAAAAAACACCCCGACATTTCTAAGCAAAGCTAACTTCAGTTGATGTGTGATGAAAAATACCAATTGTCTTTAATCTACTACTGTGTGAGAGTTTGAAAAGACTAACAACTGGGCTCCAAAAAAATAGTTGTTTTAGGGAGTGGGCAAGGCAGGGTGGTAGAGTATTCTCTGAGGTGAGGCTCACAGTGGCGATGTAAAGTACAGTTAGTTATCTACTGATTACTCAAAAACAAATTGATATTGTGAGAAATTACTTCCAGATTAATTTTCAGGAGCAAAAAGATTCATTTAGAGAACTTGTTAGTGAAATTTCGGTCACCTGGACGCTATGAGTCCTTCAACATGTTGAGCATGCTGCATGTCTTTTAATGTCATGCGTCATAGCCCACCGGGACATTTAAATTTTACTTTTTTTTTTTGCCTATCATTCACAAAACAAGAACAAATATTTTCTTTTTTTCTGCATTCTAACTCGTAAAATATACAGTACAGGCCAAAAGTTTGGACACACCTTCTCATTCAATGTTTTCTTTATTTTCATGACTATATACATTGTAGATTGTCACTGAATGCTTTAAAACTATGAATAAACAAATGTGGAGTTATGTACTTAACAAAAAAAGGTGAAATAACTGAAAACATGTTTTATATCCTAGTTTCTTCAAAATAGCTACCCTTTGCTCTGATTACTTTTTTGCACACTCTTGGCATTCTCTCGATGAGCTTCAAGAGGTAGTCACCTGAAAGGGTTTTCACTTCACAGGTGTCATAGATTTGATGCCTTCAGTGACAATCTACAATGTAAATAGTCATGAAAATAAAGAAAACGCATTGAAATGAGAAAGTGTGTCCAAACTTTTGGCCTGTACTGTACGTTAGGATATTCAGCTAACAATGGAGTCAATAAGAGTTTCTCTATTCAGCCCACAAAGTCCACTAAATAACCATTCCACAAAGCGCCAACAACTCTCCATTTCCAACTGGTGACCTGAATATTAAGTATTTGCGATATTGTTATTATAAGCGCTAACGTTAAGGACTTACTTTTAGCTGCGCATCGATCACAGAGACTAAATAGCTGCTGTATTGAAATCATGAGCTGGGGAGCTGCTCTCTCGCCTGGGAAATGGTGAAAGTTAATTCTAGATTATAAACCATGACTCTCACCTGGATAGTAGAAGGTTGTGGCCACAAACTGAGAAGTTTGTCAACTTTGACAGCCAACTTAGACACGGAGATGGAGAGAAAGACACAAAAAGACGCTGGTTTGCACCCACCAAATTTTTAACCGTACGCGAGGACTGTCATTTAATCTTCATCTAAACGGGAACATATGAACATCCCATCCGTCGGCATCCCAGTAAAAACAGACATTGTACAGTACCTGTGGCACAGTGGTTAGAGTGTCTTCCCTGAGATCAGTAGGTCGTGAGTTCAAACCCCGGCCGAGTCATACCAAAGATTATAAAAATGGGACTCAGCATCAAGGAATGGAATTGGGGGTTAAATCACCAAAAAATTATTCCCGGGCGCGACCACCGCTGCTGCTCACTGCTCCCCTCATTTCCCAGGGGGTGAGGGGGATGGGTCAAATGCAGATGATCATCACACCACACCTAGTGTGTGTGTGACAATCATTGGTACTTTAACTTTTACTGCAAGTTGTTGTTTTATTATGTTCGTCGTCTCTCGTGAAGTCTGCAGTGAGTAGTAGTCAGTGATGTTGGTGAAGGAAAAAAGCGAACATTTTAATGCCTCGATGAAATTAATGCGCCACCGTATACTTAAAATGAGTAAAATACGTAAATATTAGATGCTATTATGAATGTGTTACTACATTACATATGCGTGATGAAGGTTTTTGGATGTTTTGTAGAGCACTTTAAAGGCGGAATAGCGCGACTCTTATTGGCGCCATTGTTAGCTGACTTTTAAAAACATTTATTTACGAGTTAGAATGTATAAAAAAAAGAAAATACATATGTGTGCTTGTCTTACATAAAGGTTGTGAATGATAGGCAAAATTCCAAAAAAGTGCAGATCCCCTTTAAAACCTTCCTGCAACAAATGAAATTTCACTGAAAGGAACATTTACCAGAAGTGTTTAATATGGCAAGTTACAACATTTACCAAGTTAATGAGTCCCATTACCATGTTTGGTGGCTGAACTTAAATTTCATAATAACCACATCCAAAGTATTTTCCCAGAAATGGAAGCTAGAATATCCCCCAATAGATTCCCCCCCACTTAGGAAATAAACACCTTTTAAGATTCTACCCTTGGTCTCATCAATCAAAAGAGTAACTTCCTTTGAAATTCCAGCGGGAAGCGAGAAAAGATGACTCTCGCACGTAAATGGTGCTGACTTGGCTGCTGCAGTTTGCTCTCTTGGAGGAGCAAATAAAAACCAAAATGGCTATTGAGAGAGAGATAAAGAGAGATGAGAACAATAGTAGGATGCAGGACCTCTGGTTACAGTTTGGGCTTGTGTGTGATGGAGTGCATTCGCATTGCAAAGACTGTACAGCTTACACAATTCAGCTGCTAGGGGAGAAACTAGGTAAAATGTGAAGCCGGGATCAATTTCTCACAAGGCTGCACTTGTGGAAGTGATACACTCATCTCTAGCAGTTGGACTGCCATCCTCCTCAGTGGACCGAGCCAGTGGCATTTCCAGATGGCGTGAACACCATGGTGCATAAAAGCTGCATATTCATCCCTGCTTCTCTCAGCCACCAAACTCATTAGCATAGCACATGTACACTCACTGGCCACATACTTTGACAATATTTGTACATGTATGAGAAGGGCTAAATTAATGATGATGTTGTGCACAAAAATAAACTAGTTTACAAGGTTAAACTGTTAAAATCATAAATAATTCATTATTTGTAAAGGGATTTTCTTAAGTAACATTTTACCATTCTGAACTGTCACACAGGTTTTAAAAGAAGTTGTACTGTATGTATGTATGTATGTATGTACAGGTAAAAGCCAGTAAATTAGAATATTTTGAAAAACTTGATTTATTTCAGTAATTGCATTCAAAAGGTGTAACTTGTACATTATATTTATTCATTGCACACAGACTGATGCATTCAAATGTTTATTTCATTTAATTTTGATGATTTGAAGTGGCAACAAATGAAAATCCAAAATTCCGTGTGTCACAAAATTAGAATATTACTTAAGGCTAATACAAAAAAGGGATTTTTAGAAATGTTGGCCAACTGAAAAGTATGAAAATGAAAAATATGAGCATGTACAATACTCAATACTTGGTTGGAGCTCCTTTTGCCTCAATTACTGCGTTAATGCGGCGTGGCATGGAGTCCATGAGTTTCTGGCACTGCTCAGGTGTTATGAGAGCCCAGGTTGCTCTGATAGTGGCCTTCAACTCTTCTGCGTTTTTGGGTCTGGCATTCTGCATCTTCCTTTTCACAATACCCCACAGATTTTCTATGGGGTTAAGGTCAGGGGAGTTGGCGGGCCAATTTAGAACAGAAATACCATGGTCCGTAAACCAGGCACGGGTAGATTTTGCGCTGTGTGCAGGCGCCAAGTCCTGTTGGAACTTGAAATCTCCATCTCCATAGAGCAGGTCAGCAGCAGGAAGCATGAAGTGCTCTAAAACTTGCTGGTAGACGGCTGCGTTGACCCTGGATCTCAGGAAACAGAGTGGACCGACACCAGCAGATGACATGGCACCCCAAACCATCACTGATGGTGGAAACTTTACACTAGACTTCAGGCAACGTGGATCCTGTGCCTCTCCTGTCTTCCTCCAGACTCTGGGACCTCCATTTCCAAAGGAAATGCAAAATTTGCTTTCGTCAGAAAACATGACTTTGGACCACTCAGCAGCAGTCCAGCTCTTTTTTCCAGGGTCAACGCAGCCGTCTACCAGCAAGTTTTAGAGCACTTCATGCTTCCTGCTGCTGACCTGCTCTATGGAGATGGAGATTTCAAGTTCCAACAGGACTTGGCGCCTGCACACAGCGCAAAATCTACCCGTGCCTGGTTTACGGACCATGGTATTTCTGTTCTAAATTGACCCGCCAACTCCCCTGACCTTAGCCCCATAGAAAATCTGTGGGGTATTGTGAAAAGGAAGATGCAGAATGCCAGACCCAAAAACGCAGAAGAGTTGAAGGCCACTATCAGAGCAACCTGGGCTCTCATAACACCTGAGCAGTGCCAGAAACTCATGGACTCCATGCCACGCCGCATTAACGCAGTAATTGAGGCAAAAGGAGCTCCAACCAAGTATTGAGTATTGTACATGCTCATATTATTAATTTTCATACTTTTCAGTTGGCCAACATTTCTAAAAATCCCTTTTTTGTATTAGCCTTAAGTAATATTCTAATTTTGTGACACACAAAATTTTGGATTTTCATTTGTTGCCACTTCAAATCATCAAAATTAAATGAAATAAACATTTGAATGCATCAGTCTGTGTGCAATGAATAAATATAATGTACAAGTTACACCTTTTGAATGCAATTACTGAAATAAATCAAGTTTTTCAAAATATTCTAATTTACTGGGTTTTACCTGTATGTATGTATGTATGTATGTTGTAAAAATATTCACCCTTTGATGACAGATGAACAATATCTAAGTATTGTCAGGCTTGGTCAAAAATAGGACTTAGATGCAGAGTGGGGAACAATCCGGCAGTGTTTTCAGAACAGCCTGTTCCTGTTGTTCACAGCGTCAAGGCCATTCGAGGGAGTCAAATCGCAGATTAGGATGTTTGTTTTCCGCGAGCAGACAATACAATGACTTGTCTGTTCTATTCGTCCATGCTGGCTGCTCTCATATTCAATTTTCCTTTTCAGCAAGCTTCGCCATGATGTGATCCATCTTGCGAATCAGTTCGGAAATCGCCACAGTCTGTGATCCCACAGCCCGGCCCAAACCTTCCATTGCGACGAACAGCCTTTGGGCTCCTTGAGTGGCTGCCATCGTCTTACGAATTTGACGATACACCAGAGCAATGCCCAGCCCAATCAGCAGGTGCCCCGCGATCACGGTTCCAAATAGGTAGATGTCTTCCACGTCCTCGATGGAAAGGACTGAGAGGCACATGATTCTCCATTTATCCCAGGAATCTCTCACGTACCCCGCAGCAATGGTTCCATCAGGGCACACAGGCTCCCCCGAACCTCTTTTCCTCGTCGAAAAGATTTTGTCAATTGCGTCGAGAGTCCAGCTGATCATTTCCATGTCTGATGTTTAGATTTAAGGACAGGGCAAAGAAAGAGGCTTCAAAAAAGTTCAGACAAGACAAAACAAGAGAGCAAGCTGGGAGAAGAAGGGAGCGGGAAAAAATGCGACCGCCCTCACCAGAGGCAAGACAGAAAAACTACTTAGCTTTTTCCACAGAGACATTCGATCATTTACCGCACTTTCATGTTATCATGCTCCTACCTGTGGTGTTTTGGCAGCAGACATGTACCACTTTTTATGAGTATTTTACAAATAGTCAAGTGCATCTACAATGAACACACTTTTTTTTTGTGCGCTGCTCATGTACTCACGGGAGGGAGGCTCCTCTGACTGTGCTCAACACACAAATAATGCATACTTCATGAAGTTTTTTTTTTTTTAAATGAGATATGTTAATATGTATATATTATAAATTTAAAAACAGACGCCATTATAAAAACATTAGCAGACACCAAACTAAGCCCCTTAACTCGCTCAACATGCAAATATAACATTATAAAATGGTGTTGCTGTGTAGAAGATAAGTCTAATATTTTTTATTTCTGACAGAATGCAAATATGTTGACACGCACACACATTCTGTGTTTCTCGTCTGTCTGATTCCGCAGCCGTGTGTGTAACTGTGTCAGTTTGTACGTATATTTCAGACGTGCTAAATAAAACGCAAAAACGGTGATGAGTGTTGATAAATCACATTGCGCATCCTGTATAATATATTTGTACCTTCTTCTCCCAGTATTGTGGGTGTTTTGCTAATCAGCATGTATTCTGCATATTAATGAACATAGTGATGCTAAATGGATGTGCGCCTTATTCTGCTCACTTAAGAAACGCAATCCACTTTGCACACGTTCAGTAGGTCAGCTTTGTGTGTGCTATCATGTTTGCACATGTTTCAGTACACACAAACCTTTAGTAAATCAGGCCCTTACTCTTTTTAGTTGTCATGGAAGTGCAAAAATATGTCAACCACCATATGTGTTACCTAGAAAACATTACCTTTCTAATACAGTGGTACCTCTACTTGAGAGAAGAGTGTCCCAACTAAAGACTGTTTTGCGATAATAGCTCTCAGCCAATTGTTATGCTTTAAGTTGCAAGCACAAATTTGAGTCACAGGCATCCACTCCATTATTTGTCATAGCAAATGTTACAGTGAACCCCGTATGATCTGCCCAAAACATCTGGTCTTACTCACTTGCATTGGGGGTATTCAACTGGTTGCCCGGGGGCGCCTGTTACACCGTACCAATTACACCATACCGTCCCCCAAGTTTGTTCAAACCTTGAGAGATAAATATTTTTGCAGCAAATTACTAAAAACACAAGAGTTCTCCTGTTGTACAGAGGAACTTGGACCACTGTAAGCACATTGGCAGATACTTATGTTGACATTTTAACCTTAACCTAACTGGTGACCTGCAAGTTAAGTTAAAACAAACTTCTCAAAAAACCTACAGGGCTTTGACTAGCTTGTTTGCAGAAGGTCCTTAAAAACAGCAGAGCGCTCCTTTAACGCTGACAAAATAAATAGACCAAAATCAAATGTCTATTGTAAAGTATGCTGGTTCTCCAAAATATACAAAATAAGACACAGTCCGGCCCCCCGGTCCTTAGCTTTCTGGAAATGTGGCCCTCAAAGCAATTTAGTTGAATATCCCTGGCTTATAGCCACAGATCAAGCATGGGAAGTAAGAAAGTTATTGTGAAGGACAGTGCTGAGAAGAAGTATATGATATTGATTGAATTAAAGAAATAAATAATCAAAAATATATATTGTATTGTTTTTCATACAATATTTATTATCTAAACGTTAGTTTTTATTTCTAAAAGGCATGTTTCTGGTTGAATACCAGGTTGTACAACTTCAGTGGTTTTACTGTAACAGGGGAACACAAAACAATGTAAAATTAGAATAGGAATGTGACACATACATAATGTTATTTGGATTTGGATTATGAACAACTATTAATATTAATCGATGGTTTCACTGACATTCCTTGATCAGCGATCTTTATGATTTTTATTATATCAATTTAGAAAATGGATGGATGGGATTTGGACTTCATGCCACACAGTGCCGAAATCCTCTGCATTTTCAAGTCAGTGTTCATCAAGCTACTCTCCTGCTATATAAAGAAAGATACAACAGACTTAATGTGTAATGACTGTGACAGGAGGAAGCAACAGAGTGAAATGACGGCTGTCCTCAAGCTCGTACTTATCTCCGAGGATGAGAGTTCCAATTAGCTTGTACAAGGACATGAACACATGTCCACACAGATACTCTCTAACGTTCTAGGATTCGTCAAGCATCTGCCGCCAAGGATACAGGCTCGTCTGTTGGCAAAACGTCACTGTCACCACCGTGTCTTTACTTCTACAGTATCTTTGTCACAATGCGATCTTGGACAAAAAGCACACAGAGAACATCTGCACATGCCTCACAATGGCAAAATAGTGTTGTTATCTGTCTCCCTCATCGCCATGCCAGTGGTAGTAAAACAACACTTTGATGTAAGCAATAAAAGCAAACCCTGCTGATAACTGTGATTCCTTCCCTCTCTCCTGAAGAAAGGTCTGAGACAGAAATCATTAGAGAAGAAGCAGCGCAGTAATCCGATCACGTCTTATAGGGACGAACGCAAGATCAGTCTCAATCTTACCCCCCTGCTTGGCTGCAAACATACATCACCAATATCTTTTATGTATGGCTTCTTCCTGATGTTATTCTTAAGTCTATTGTTCACTTGAGTTATAACCTAGAACAAAATAGTTTTGAGAACTAGTTGGGGAGTAGGGTTAGGTTTTAGGTATCAAAACTCTGGACCATGTTGATACATGTGCCGACGTTAATGGTAGGAACCAGACCAAAAAACGAAGTATAAATCGAAAGTTGGATTGTACCTCACCTCAAAAGATGCAGACTCAGCCAACAAGTACCGTGCTTAAAGTATAATGTCAGTTAAGTGACTTCATTTTGCTAAATTAATACATGACTCTTGCACATAGGTAAAACATCACCACAACTCTGTATAATCGTATTGAGTTAGGTTTAACATTTCTGTTAGAAATATGCTAAATGTATGTTGCCTGCCTGGTTCAGCCCCTGATTTTGTTCCGCCCAGGGCTCAAACTGAGGTCCTCTGATTGACAGTCGAGGTATAAGTATCTAGCTAAAAGCTTGAGCTGTCAACTCCAGCACAAACTTTTAGTTGTTAGGGAGTAAGGTTTACCAATGTACAGGTGCCACAGCCACACTCCGTTAAATACGCACCTATAGTACTGTAAAATCTTGCAATTTTTGCAATGTTGTTGTCATGACTTGAATGATTCAGCCAAAAGTGGACCCTGCAAGAGATTGGTTTGAGTTCTTGGTGGCACCAGATGACTGCTAATCAGGATGCCCTCGATGCAAGATGTGCCAACATGTTGGACATGCGCTGTGGCTTGACGCCAACGTGGTTGGGTTCCTCAGCCCTTGCCCATGGAAACCCCCTCTCACCTTTCCCTGCTCTATTGACCTCTTTGGGGAGATCTTGAATTCGTCCCTCAACAGTCAACATTTACTGCACGCTGGCTGACAAAGCGCCCACCCAGTGACGGACTTCCACACTGGCTGACGAGGCAACCATATCACGCTTCCTCCTCCTTGTTGGTTCCATCTGTGACCGTTTCATGGACGCAACAGCAGAAAAGCCCTGGACTAGTGCATAATTATTCACTGCTGCTGCAACGTCCATCATGCACCTGCCTGCATCGACCTCGCCAGCTGCAGCGGCACTCCACTCTGCCGCCGGCACCTGACTCTTCTTCACTGGCTTCTGGTGACCTATGGCCTGGAGTGGGTCCGTCTTGTTTGCAGGGGTGAAGTTCAGCGACCCTTCCCCAAGCCTATGTGCCCCCCCCCTTTGCTTTGGGCTACTTTGAATATCTGGAATCAGTTTTGTGAAGAGGGACTACAGTCATGATTTGTAGCAGTAGCAGATTTAGAGGTTGTTTACTTATGTTCTAGTGTGTTGTAGTATTTCCTGTTGAGAGATATTAAATTTGCTTCCATTTCCTATTGCTTCCATTTTCCACCACTTCTGTAGTCTGAGCACTGGCTCCCTCGGCTGTCCCTGATTGGCAATCAGGAAATACATGTCCCTGGTTGCCAATCAAGATGCTTCTTATGCTTTGCTTGGGACCTTGATGTGCCACACGGCGTTCCCTGTTTCCAGTGTCTGTTTGGCTTTTTGTGCAATGCCACGCCACACTATTTTCATTTTGTTTTCCCCAATAAAAGGACTTTTAATAAAAGGGCATGCTGTTTCTAGTCTCTGCAGATCAGAACAACGGTACAATTTGGACATTAACTGTGTTTGTACCACTGCTAAGTTTGCTAATATTATTATTAATTAATATATTATTAATATATCTGAAACTATCATCAGATATTATCCAAATGATGCCTAACCTTACACGGTACTACTATGAATGACTAGAATATGTTTTGCTTAAATTCTTTCAATGTATTTACCACCATTACCCAAATATATGAAAAATCCTTTTGTTCCAGACTCGTTTTTAGAAAATCATTGTCAAAGACAAAATGTATATATTTGTAAAAATATGTATCAGTGAATACAATAGAAAAAAAACTGTCAAAAACAACATACATTATTTTTTAGTTATTTGACAGTTGTTTAATGGCTGTGTCATTATTTATTATTATCTTAAAATGATCATCATAATTACCTCTGTTTTATTTGCTATCTTGTCCAACCTTTAAGATCACCCTCTACCCCGCTGTCTTTTTTTTGATTGATTGATTGAAATTTTTATTAGTAGATTGCACAGTACAGTACATATTCCGTACAATTACAAATGGTAACACCCGAATACGTTTTTCAACTTGTTTAAGTCGGGGTCCACGTAAATCAATTCATGGTAAGTGCCTAGTGTGTGTGAGTGATAGAAAGCAATGCTTGGGGAGAGGTCGTTAGGCACCACCAGTTTGTTTACGTGTCTAAACCTCTAAACCGTGAGTATAAGATGACTCATCTTTTTCAGATTTTTTTCCAGGTAAAGTCTTCTGTGTCAATATGACACATTTATTCCCTTGATTTTGTGATCCAGCTCTTCAATTGAATTTGTTTCTGCACAGACACCGTGAATCCTAACACATTGGTTAGCAACACAAACACACACAAACAAGTAACAATCTGCTGATGAAGGCCCAGTCTCCATGGCACAACAACACGGCGTGCTCCCTCAGGACGTTCCACATGCAGAACATTCAGTTTGTGATGGTAAACTCATCGAGTCGCTGACTAGTTTTTTACATTTATATTAAACACCTCACAGTTTATTTTTATTGAAAGGAACTTACAGTCGTAGTCAAAAGTTTACATACACTTGTAAAGAACATAATGTCATGGCTGTCTTGAGTTTCCAATAATTTCTACAACTCTTATTTTTTTGTGATAGAGTGATTGGAACACATACTTGTTGGTCACAAAAAACATTCATGAAGTTTGGTTCTTTTATGAATTTATTATGGGTCTACTGAAAATGTGACCAAATCTGCTGGGTCAGAAGTATACATACAGCAATGTTAATATTTGGTTACATGTCCTTTGGCAAGTTCCACTGCAATAAGGCGCTTTTGGTAGCCATCCACAAGCTTCTGGTTGAATTTTTCACCACTCCTCTTAACAAAATTGGTTTTAGTTCAGCTAAATTTGTTGGTTTTCTGACATGGACTTGTTTCTTCAGCATTGTCCACATGTTTAAGTCAGGACTTTGGGAAGGCCATTCTAAAACCTTGATTCTAGCCTTATTTAGCCATTCCTTTACCACTTTTGACGTGTGTTTGGGGTCATTGTCCTGTTGGAACACCCAACTGCGGCCAAGACCCAACCTCCGGGCTGATAGGATATGATAGGATAGGATAGGATAGGATAGGTCTTTATTGTCATTGCACAAGTACAATGAAACGTTGTTTTCAGCACAAACCTGTTCAAGATTAGACAAACAAACGGTGTACAGGGTTACAGAACAGGAACGCTGATGGGTGGCCACAAGGCGCCACGTAAAAGATGGGGAAAAAGGTAAAACGCTGGGGAAGAATGAGTAAAAAAATACAATCTAGACTGGGCTCCTAAGGGGGCCCAGTCTGGAGTGGGAAAAAAACTCCATAGCAAAGCACATATACATATTACAACATACATCTCGAGATATCTAGCAACAGAGGGAAGGTAGTGCGGGGTCATGGTGATAGGTCGCAGCTCTCAGGCGCTGACCATCCTTTCATCACCCTTATGGGATTTGCGTCGAGGGCGTTGGATTGGGGGGGGGGGGGGGGGGGGGCATGTATGTGTGGCGTATATTTTTGTGGATGCATGTTTGTGTGTAAGCCTGCAATGTGTCTCTGTTCCGCGGCCTTGATGTTCGTGCAGTCGCTAGTCCAAAGTCAACAACAACAGGTGTGTGTCCATGAGAGACAAGAAGGGAGTTTGTTGTGTCTGTTGATTTTAGGTTGTCCTGAAGAATTTGGAGGTAATCCTCCTTTTTCATTGTCCAATTTACTCTCTGTAAAGAACCAGTTCCATTGGCAGCAAAACAGGCCCAGAGCATAATACACCATGCTTGATGGTAGGCATGGTGCTCCTTGGATTAAATGTGCTCCAAACACTCTATCACATAAAAAACAAGAGTTGTAGAAATTATTGGAACTCCACACAGCCATGACATTATGTTCTTTAGAAGTGTATGTAAACTTTTGACCACGACTGTAAATACATATATTGTTTAAATATATTTCACAGGCTGGAAGACAGCAGAACCGCCATTATTGACTGTGTTGGGTAATTTACAGTAGACAGTAAATACAAGCTATACACTTACTACTCTAAAGTATATTCAAGTTTCATTTCTATAGTATTGTTCCTTGAGAAGATATAATATAATGTCCAAGGTGTATTTACTTGTGTGACATAACTATTGCTATAATAAACTATTGCCTATTGGTGGTGTGACTTGTGTGTGTGAAGCAATGTGATGCTATTGTGTGTGCAAATCTAAATTAAAAAAATCTTGGCTATGGCTATGGAAGCAAAAGGAAACATATTGGCATCTGTCAGCATGATAAATGCGTTGGAGCAAGTTGGTTTTCCTTCACAGTACAGCTGAAAGTCTCAGTGGACTAAATGAGTCGAGCCTTATAGGAGCTCTTCACACCACATGAGAGCTCTATAGGCTCCAATTGATTTATTTCCCCCCCTGAGGGCGAAGCCCCATTCTAAAGGAAGTAAGATGAAACTAAACTCACTGGGCACAACATTACTTTACGGAGCATAGGCAGTAATTTATTTTTAAAAAAAACATCTGATCTTACAAAATTATACTGCAGTGCATCATGTACAAAAGGGTCTGCAGTAGTAGACCACTACAAACTACATCCACAATAATAAGCATGTCGGTGCATGTTGCTGTATTTCCCTTATTTTCCCTCAATTTCTGGAAATGTCATTCATTTTCAAATGTTGACATGTTTGATTAGGGGAAGGTGCAGAATTTGGTCCATTTACCAGGTATCGATCTGCGTAAAATCAAACGGTGCCGCACCAGGCACCAGCTCAAACGTTTGGCAAGCACTTAGAGCAGACTCAGTCAGACTGCCTCTAGGTAATGTTGCAATGTTCCATGCCAACAAAGCAAGTATGTATGATAGAAAACACATTTAAACCTAAAATAAGGCTCCACTTTCCCAAAATGCGCTAGCTCTTTGTTTTCATTTTAAGCGGCTTTGCCACATACATGCTGCTGATTAGCAATTTTACATGTTGATTTTAACACTGACTTAAAACGTACAAAACACCTCGTAATTAAATGCAACTAAAATGCAACTTAGGCACCTTTTACACTAAGCCAGCTAAGGTTATCCAAGGTAAATCCCACCTAACCTTATCCTTGTCCACACACACAATGGTCATTTAAGACCCCCCCACCCCCCCCTCTGTCCGCCGGCGCAAGGCGACCTAATACGCATGCACGTAAAATGGGCACGTCATAGTCACCTCCAGTGTTGCTTTGTGTGCAAGTTCTTAAATTAAATTTAACTTATCTAAACAATATCCAGTGTTGTGGTATTTCAATTAGCTGGAATCCAGTGTGCTTATTGTAGTGAATCACACCTGAGCCATCATAAATTAATAACAACTTTAATGGACATGTGAAAGTAAACAATGTGATAAATAACATTTTACAACAATCAATCTAGGTATCTAGATATCTGGTCAGGACACTCCTCACTCTTTTGCCTTCACCTTCATTGTCCATTCGTTTTTGGTGACTTTATATACTCTGGACCTAGACGTTGAGTCCGCGGCATACATGGTGGACAATAACTGATACAGTCTGCTTTGCCAGTCCAAATGCATTCACTGTTTTTCGTAGTATTCCCTCGTCGGCCAGGGAATACTAAGCACACGCTACCTTTTTTATCACATCCACGGGAGCCCGCATTCTCGTTGTCTCTCCTTCGACAAATGGACAAAGTTTTTCGGTAAGTAGAATCACAGCTGACCTGGACATTTGAAAGTTCTCTTGCTGTCTGAGAAGTGTTGTATCCCAAATAGCTGCAATCGCTTTCTCTTAAGGTATTCATGTATGATTTCCACAAGCGTCGGTACATGTAGAAGAAGGAGAAACACGGCATGTCTGGATAACTCACCTCCATCTTTCTAGTGTTTTCCTCCGAGTGGAAACAGGTTGTTATAAAGCTGGCTGTGGCGCATTCTTTCTGACGTCACTTCCTGTGTGGGGCACGGTCTTTCTGGTGTCACTTCCTCTCCGAACTCAGTTTGTAAACGATCAATGAGTCCATACAAAGCTACGAGCCGGAGTTTCAAGAAATACACGGCACATTTACCCGTGTAAAAAATTATCCAAGGAGAGTAACCTTAAACGATGGTTTAGTGTGGCTAGCACGATGCTTACGCTAAATAATTATTCGTTTAAAGAGTTATCCGACGTAATGTAGACAGGGCCTTACAATCAAACTGCTGATGTGTAATCAGTACAATACTTACGGTATAAACACTTTATAGGGCGCAACAGAAGAATAGAGTGGCACACTCAGCTTCATGTTAAAGACTACTTCCTGACTCGGCAACACACCGCAGTCTATACACTACTGCCATTCAAGCTCTTGGAATTTGCAAAGTCTATTATATAGTGCTCGCAAATAAAACTCAATAGTGTAAGAAAAGTATGTAACGACTGGACAGCACAGTTATCATAATCAGCGCATTGTTAAATGTTTTCTATTTTAAAACATTGATTCTATAATCCGCGTTTTGTAAACCTACTCAGTGGCCTTGTGGTTAGAGTGTCCGCCCTGAGATCGGTAGGTTGTGAGTTCAAACCCCGTCATACCAAAGACTATAAAAATAGGACCCATTACCTCCCTGCTTGGCACTCAGCATCAATGTTTGGAATTGGGAGTTAATTTACCAAAATGATTCCCGAGCATGGCCACCGCTGCTGCTCACTGCTACCCTCACCTCCCAGGGGGTGGGTCAAATGCAGAGAGTAATTTCACCACACCTAGTGTGTGTGTGAATGTCAGTAGTACTTTAACTTTTTAACTTTAATCAAAGAATTAGCATTTATTACCACATGAACAAACACAAAAGTAATGAAAATTTGTACAAGCGTTGATTCCCAGGTAAAGTGAATTGGTACCGTATTGGTTTAAATGTAAAAATGTACCAATAGATGTGATACTGGTTCACAGTAGATTTTGCAAATAGGCCTGGTACAGATTCCAGTGATGTAACGAACTGCTTCATCTTCACATGTTTACTGATGATGAGGATGCTTGATATTACATTCATACTGTTAAGATGTGTTTTGAGTCCCAGTTTCATTTCAAACTGCGGTACTGAGACATTTGCTGCTTGAGGCTATTCAAAGCATCCAGGGATGCAGCCATGGGGCCTAAATGTGTCTGATCAGCTTTATTCCTTAAATTAGTTGTGTCTCTCTTATTTAACCTTTTATTCTGTGCATTTATTACATGAATCTCGAGTGTCCATTTATCATAGTGAATTTGAGTGACATAAAAAGTTAATAAAAAGGTGTCTGGAAGGTGGAGAGTCATAAATATTGATTTGCCAATAAGATTACTTGCATGTTAGATGTCAGTTGGTGTTTGACAAAAAAAAATTGAAACGGTTCCAAGATATACTGTCTGCCTCCCTCATTGCTTGTCAAAAACTTTTGAAATGTTTGGTTTTGCAATTCCCCTCCACCGGCCGCCTTTGGGAGCTGTAGAACAGGTGGGTGGATGAAAGATGCAACACTGCAGCAAAAATATCCAGTGTCCACCTCCATATTTTCACTGGTCACACGGCGTGTCAACAAGGGACACTTAATCCTGCATGACTGTAATAGACTTTTCTTCAAGAGTAATATAAATGCAAAGTTTTGCTTACCTTGCCCAGTTGGCACACACACAACAGGGAACGCTCACTTTCAGTTTCCCCTGGTGATAGGTGAGAAGCTCTCAGGGAAGAGATGACAAACTCCCTGAGTGATGCAGTAGCACATTTTAGCTGATGAGTCACAGTGTTGACACTCGAGGGACAAAGTGTTACTACAACACAAAAACAGGACAGGTTGTTTAAAATGTTGGCCCTTTTCTTTTCTCCTCCATTTGAATGCTCTACACTCAAAGGTCAGTGGAAAGAATAATTACATTGAATATATAAGGTGACCTCCCGGTTTTCAGCATTTAAATCATGTGGCCACTGTTGCTGGTTCTGGCCACTGTTTGCAGTTGCCCTTATTTGGAGTTCCTGGGCAGAGCCACTGCAGCACACCTGTGGCCACTTTCAATTAGGCCAGCGCTTAAGCTTTGGGCTGAGCCACGCTCGACGCCAGAGGATTCTCCTTGCCTTTCCCTGCGTCGTGCATGGCTTCTCCTCTCAGCTACCGTCTCCATGGAGCGTTTTCTGCCAAGTACTTTTTTTTGTAGTTGTTCCACTAAGTCTGGCTTTGTTTTCTTTGCTACGTTGTCAGTTTACCGGTGGGTAGTGATGGTCAGATAAAGCCTCATGAGTCATTGAACCGCGTGAACCAATTGGTTCGAGAATTTTTCGAAGTTTCAATGCATGCGTCGGCACAAGACACTACCTGCTGGTCAAATGTATGATTACAGACAGCTGTATCTTAACCACGTAGAGTGTGATGCATTGGATTGTTGAATCAGTTTGTATTACCAAATCATCAAAATCCCCATGTACATTTGCTAATGCTAATCAGTAGCATGTCAATGGCAAATCCAATGTAAATTAGCATTGAGCTAGCACATTTTGAAAATCGAAGCCTCGCTGTACTTTCGAGCACCTACTTCCTGCTTTGTTGTTTAGGAAAATTGTAACATTACCGAGAGGCAGGCTGGCTGAGTCCACTCTGAGTGCTTGACTGCTTGTTTACCAGCCAAGTATTTGAGCAAATGCCGAGTCTGTAACCGTCACATGCAACAAAAGTATCAAAATATGGTATCGTTTGATTTTACGTGATAATACCGACGGACATCGATCGGTAGCAAGGCCTTAGTGGCCACATGCGTGGACAGCACATTTTAGCTCTAATTTACAAAACTGTGTACACTACTGAATTGGGGTCTTATGCCGCTTATGTGGACACTTATACTGCTATCTGGTGGTGTCAGAAGAGTATAACATACAATGGAATTTGAAAAAAAAAGTGTAAAAATAAAAATGAGCATGTCACTACACATGAAGTACACGTTTGTGTACTTATGGACTAAGTACATCATATCAAAAGATGATTTTTAGTTTTTATTCTAATTAGGGTCCAATAAGCCCAAATAGCAAAGAAAAAGAAAAAAAGCATTTAAACAAACAGCTTGGGCCTTAAGAGGTTAACTATAATACAACCAAATTCGGTGCCCATCCAAATTCCCAAAGTCATCATTACAGAAAGCCAGTCAAACCATTGCCCGACCTCAAGCTCCACCTTTAAGCTCTCCTTTCACAGATGCCGTCCTATGCTTATTGGGTTGTGTTTTATTTGGCACATTTTACAACTCACACTTAACATTTTGAGTCCATTAGTGCGTTCACACTATTGGTATGGTAAAAATGCAGTTCACTAGTGTCAGTACCCGGATGTTGCGTTGGAATGTGTGGTGACTGAGCTTAACCACCCTCAATATCGGTCGCCATCTTGGCTACGTAACTGAAGAAGAGGGACTATCTGTAGTAATTGCAATTCACAACTAGTATTTCCTGGAAGTGTGCAATGACACTAATTGATTTGGGATAGCGCTACTCTGTCAAAATGTGCCCCCTCGGAAACCAAGCACGCAGAGTACTTAGTATGCATATTGAAGCGTGCTTAAAGAAGTGTCCCAATTGAAAAGCATCTTTGTGTCGAGTATGGCCCTGTCTTCACGTACTTCAGACTCCACTTATCGGTCCCAATACTACAACTTTGGCAGCAATGGCGTGATGCAAGAGGACTTGCTTGTGCAGTTACACAATCCTGCCACGTTCAAGGACAAACGTCTTTCTCCCTTTGACTTTGGTCAGAAAGCTGATGAAAAGCAGTTTTTAATAAATTATGTCTTTGTAGTCCTGCTCCCTACTTCTGGATTCAGATGCTCAACTGAAATCTATTTAAAAAACACCTGGCCTGAAAGGCATGGATCCTTGTAATTTTTCACTGGTTTTATGACCAGATGTCCTCTATCCAACAATTGTTATCCAAGGGCAAGACATTTTCTTAGCAGATGCTAATATGAATACAAAAACAATATATAATATAAACATAATATAAATATAATGATAACAAACCAAATAGAAATAGTAGTCGGTATATTTAATCAAAACAATAATAACAACACATGTTACCATTCACCCTGTGTGAATTTTGAAGAGAACACACTGAGCTATCCAGCATCATTCCAATAATCAGCAGTTTTCTGTAAAAATGTATGGTTTCGGTACAGTGGAATCTCGATTTACAAACTTAATTGGTTCCTGAACGGGGTTTGTAAATAGAAAAGTTTAGGTATTGTAGCAAATTTCTCTATAAGAAACAACGTAATCATGGACAATGGGTTCCAGCCTCGACAAAAGTCCATAGTTTAGTAAAGGTTTATAAACTTTGAACACAATATAAAGCGCAATACAATCCTGTATATCATACTGTGCACATAACAAGAGGGTGACAAATCAACTTTCTATTTAATACCAAAGTCAAAACAGCAACTAGCTGTACTCTCCTCAGTTGCAGCCACCCTGCTGACCCACACACACACAGTCACTAGTCCTGTGGTGCACTCACAAAACTCCTTAACTTCAACGGCCAGGTCGCTTCAATGATTAGAAATACAAAAATAAAATCCACGTTTTACCTTGTTGGTAAATCTTCTTGGCGTGCAGTGGAAGGGAGGAGGGAGGCAGAGTCGACAATGTTGTGGATAATTCCTCAATGTTTCAAACCACACATCGCTTGTCCATTGCTTTCTTTAGATTCACATTGAGCTAGCAAAACTAAAAACAAATTTGTAAAAAGGCTAAAAAACACTTACAAAACACACAAAGTGGCATTTAGCACAGTAGCTTAACACCTGCAACACTGAGCTGACAATGGGCGCTGTCACGCCAAATTTCTTCCCCCCTACAACCCCCCCCCCCCCTTTTACTTCCGGGGTCACGTTTCCTCTTACGTGTCACATTTCCTCTTACGTCATCCCATAGCTTGTGTTTGTAAATTTGTATTTTAATTTTTTTTAAATTTTTTATAATATAGCGTTAACAAAACGTCTGTATTAATCGGACAAATTAACTTGAGGATATTCCTTACTGAATGCACATTTGACTCGTGGACATATGCGGAAATGAATAACCGTGTACAATAAGTTAATTCATTATCAATCAACATTATCAAACTTTATTAAAACTAAATTTATTCGTTAAGTTCAGTTTTTTTTAGTTCTCTGCGTAAGTGAACTGAATTAAAATGACACTTTTGTGAACTTAAATTTTTTTAGTTTCATTCGTTGTTTTTACGTCAGCACTCATGTTTCCCATAAATCGTGTTACTTTGGGAATGCATATGTGAACAAATACTCATTGCACATTTGACTACCGTACAGGACGGAGAATTAAACGATTTTTGATTCGTTTTCCACGGGTCAACACTACTTCAGGGTTAATTTTTCTTTCAGACGGATGGGTTTTAGGTTGATATTTTTGGCAAACACGATTTACTGAGATTCATTCTAACTTCGAGTAAGAACATACATTTACTGTATGCGGCTGGTAAAAAAAACAATTTACAAACACAAGCTATGGGATGGCGTAAGAGGAAACGTGACACGTACGAGGAAACGTGACCCCAGAAGTAAATGGGGGGGGGGGGGGGGGGGGGTTTTTGTAGGGGGGAAAGAAATTTGGCGTGACAGCACCGCAGAGCAATCAGCCCACCCACAATGGCTGTGCTGCTTTTAATGAAGTAGCTGCGCTGTGAAGCACACCATTGGTGGATGAAACGTTCGAACACTGAAACAAGGTTCGTTCACCAAAGTTTTGGTTCATAAATTGAAAACTTTGTACAATGAGGGGTTCGCAAATTAAGGTTCTGCTGTATTTGGGTGATGTGGTTTTGATCTGCAGGTCACCTATTGAGGACCCCTGCCTCACACCATCAGCAACAGTAGTCCATCCATCCATCCATCCATCCATCCATCCATCCATCCATCCATCCATCTTCTTCCACTTATTCGAGGATGGATGGCGGGGGCAGTAGCCTAAGCAGGGAAGCCCAGACTTCCCTCTCCCCAGCCACTTCGTCCAGCTCCTCCCGGGGGATCCCGAGGCGTTCCCAAGCCAGCCGGGAGACATAGTCTTCCCAACGTTTCCTGGGTCTTCCCTGTCGTCTCCTACCGGTCGGACGTGCCGTAAACAGGTGGCATCTTGACCAGATGCCTGAACCACCTCATCTGGCTCCTCTCGATGTGGAGGAGCAGCGGCTTTACTTTGAGCTAATCCCGGATGACAGAGCTTCTCACACTATCTCTAAGGAAGAGCCCCGCCACCCGGCAGAGAAAAATTTCGGCCGCCTATACCCGTGATCTTGTCCTTTCAGTCATAACCCAAAGCTCATGACCATAGGTGAGGATGAGAACGTAGCTCGACCGGTAAATTGAGATCATTGCTTTCCTGCTCAGCTCCTTCTTCACCACAACGGATCGATACAGCGTCCGCATCACTAAAGACGCCGCACCGATCCGCCTGTTGATCTCATGATCCACTCTTCCCTCAATCGTGAACAAGACTCCGAGGTACTTGAACTCCTCCACATGGGACAAGATCCCTTCCCTAAACTGGAGATGGCCCTCCACCCTTTTCCGGGCGAGAACCATGGACTCCGCCTTCGAGGTGCTGATTTTCATTCCAGTTGCTTCACACTCGGGTGCGAACCGATCCAGTGAGAGCTGAAGATCCTGGCCAGATGAAGCCATCAGGACCACACTATCTGCAAAAAGCAGAGACCTACTCCTGCAGCCACCAAACCGGATCCCCTCAACGCCCTGACTGTGCCTAGAAATTCTGTCCATAAAAGTTATGAACAGAATCGGTGACCAAGGACAGCCTTGGCGGAGTCCAACCCTTACTGGAAACGGGTCCGACTTACTGCGGACCAAGCTCTGACACTGATCATACAGGGAGCGGACCGCCACAATCAGACAGTCCATACTCTCTGAGCACTCCCCACAGGACTTCTCGGGGGACACGGTCAAATGCCTTCTCCAAGTCCACAAAGCACATGTAGACTTGTTGGGCAAACTCCCATGCATCCTCAAGGACCCTGCCGAGAGTATAGAGCTAGTCCACAGTTCTACGACCAGGACGAAAACCACACTGTTCCTCCTGAATCCGAGGTTCGACTATCTGGCGTAGCCTCCTCTCCAGTACACCTGAATAGACCTTACCGGGAAGGCTGAGGCAACAGTAGTGTGATCTACTAATGCAAGGCAGAATGTTTCAATCTTTTCAGGTCAAACAGTCTGAAGCTGCCTAAGTATTACATTCAAGCTGCAGATTTTCATGGACAAAGATTGTTTTTTAGCAATATTTGTGTCCTTTCACATGATTACTTCCTTAAATTCCCATAAAGCAATGGATGCTGATGATTTGACAAGAGTTTCTATCCTTTGGGCTCCTTCAGGCACCTCCATCTCACGCCATTTACTCCAAAGCCTTTGTGACAAATGAGTGTCACAAAGGCTTCTTCCTGAATCTCAGTGGGCTGTGCCGCTTAAATTGGCCTTGTCAAGCCAGCTCTGAGTCAATAAACCCTCATTTCTTTGAATGCAACAAGGCAAGTGATTTGTCTAAGCCGGACGAGCGAGAACTTCTCTGAACTCATCAGATCCTAAACGTCCCCCACGGAGCGTTTTGGGCATGACAATTCCAATTGATGATGTAAATGGCGGCGAGGCTGCTCTCGCTCAGCGGGGTGAAAGGAACTCCCTCATTCACTCGGCTGTTTCGTTTCTAAGCGTGTAAGTGCATGTGTGTCCTCCCTTGTCTCCTCATCAATATTCCGCGCAGGAGCTCTCGCTGCTGCATTTTGAAGGATGGCCTCTCCTCTGTCTAGTCCACATGTCTTTTGTGTCTCCTGTAATCGGGCCAGTTAGGTGTGCAGAACAACAGCTTGAGTGTTTGTGCTGCAGACATCACTGAAACAGCTGCTTTGCTTGGCGCTCAGTGAATTGCGTGACTTGTAAGTGGCGTTTGCTATTTCCATGTGTCGATGCTCAAAAGTTTTAACTACTTCAATATGCAAATGTAAACTCAATAAGAAATGGCTTTCATGTGCTTACATTGTCTGCTGTTTGTGCCCAACAGAACTGTGATCTTTTGGGAAAATAAACAGTTTGCTGACTTAAAGGGCCTGTCTAATGCTGACCTTTTCACTTATTTCATGGTTCTAGACCTAAAAATTATGTCTACAGGTCAAATCCCCCCGAGAGGAAGTGATTTTAGGCTTTTTTGTAACAGGTTTTAGCACATTTTGCAACGACCACTTTTAAGCTCCAAAATGTGGGCGGGGCAGTATCAGCCTTGACGTCACCAACAAGATATGTTTTGGTAGCATCTTCATCCTGAATCACTATATTTTCATGCAGGAATTATCAAACATGTCTGTCAGATGCATTGTTGTAGGTTGTAGCAATACAACTAAAGAAAAGGTCAGCCTGCATATATTTCCAAATGTGAGGAAAGTACAGACTGCTCCTGTTTAATTGACTCGCGCAAAATGGGTCAGACCAAGCAAGAGTGTAATTTGCAACGATCATTTTAATGATGCTGACTTCGAAGAAGAAGGGTTTTGGATGGAGTTTAGATGGAAAAAGATTTAAGGACCCCGAAAATCAAGAGCAACCCTGATGGGCATGAGAATGGGTCAAAACCTGCAGGAAAACTGAGGGCACACCCGGCGCTCAAAGATCGAGAGAAAAACAAGCTAAGCAGCTAGTATTATATTTTGCGTCCATTTCTACTGATGTTTTTCCTCAAGATGTTTGAGGAAGTGAAAAAAGAGCATGAGAAAACCCAGGCTATGGTGATTATGGAAGAGCAGGGAATTCTGGAAATAGCAATTATTTTATATTTCTCTTCTGCTCCTATATTTAATCCGTTTTGAAGTAATCATGGACATGGGTAAGTGATCAAAATAATAGTTTTGCATGTCTTTATCCACACTGTCTATGTGGGGAAATGGGCTCTGGTTCTGTAGAACAAGAGGGGGCGGCATATTGAGTCTGGCGATGGACTGGGGGCATTCTAAGTCAGTTAGTTATCTACCGAATACGCAAAAAGTAATTAATATTATGGGAAATGACTGCCAAATTACTTTTCAGGAGCAAAAAAGTTATAAAATTATAATATTAACTTTTTTGTGAAGTTTTGGTCAAATATGGGTCACACTGCATGGGACATTTTCCAGCAAAACCTTAAAAAGCATAACCTTTTTAAACAGAGAAAGGTTTGCAAACCTTTCATGTCAAAACTGAAATGAGCTTCCTGCAGTAGTGGCGCAACGTGGGTTCCCAGTTCTCAAGTCAAGTCATTCTGCCTACAACTAGTGGACCTGTAGCTCTTCCACTAGTCTTGTAATAACCTTTTAAACCAGGGGTCCCTAACCACCGGTCCGTGACACATTTGCTACCGGGCCGCACAGAAATAAGAAATAATTTATAAACCACTGCATTTTCTCCGACTTAACTTTCGCCAGAAGAACAGTCTGTATCTGGTGTGACCACCATTTGCCTCACCCAGTGCAACACATCTCATTCAGGGCTCGTGTGGTTACACGTGGTCTGCGGTTATGAGGCCGGTTGGATGTACTGCCAAATTCTCTGAAACGTCTTTGGAGATGGCTTATGCTAGCAGAAATGAACATTCAATTCACAGGCAACAGCTCTGGTGGACATTCCTGCAGTCAGCATGCCAACTGCACGCTCCGTCAAAACTTGCAACATCTGTGGCCTTGTGCTGTGTGATAAAACTGCACATTTCAGAGTGGCCTTTTATTGTGGGCATCGTAAGGCACACCTGTGCAATAATCATGCTGTTTATTCAGCATCTAGATATGCCGCACATGCGAGGTAGGATGGATTATCTTGGCAAAGAAGGAATGCTCACTAACACAGTTTGGACAGATTTGTGAACAATATTTGAGAGGAATAGGTCTTAGTGTTAGACCTTTGAGTTCAACTTTTGAAAAATGGGAGCAAAAACGAAAGTCTTGCGTTTATATTTTTGTTCAGTGTAATACAATATAGGTCAATCAATATACAGTAGTTCCTCAACTTAATTGGTTTTGGGACAAAACTCAAAACACTTGTATCTCAAATTGACGCCTACCATTAAAATGAACTGAACTCAATTTAATTGGTGCTTGGCCACACCAAAACCGCACAATTCTTATTCTCTATCAAACACACCACCAGAAGCCTCTCCATAAGTCATAAATATTATTTTAACATTCTTGGACTCTTTCTGCTTGAGAACGATGCAGACTATAACAGTGATAAGGATGCAGACTATAATAGTGATATGGTCGAAATGGTCCGCCAAGTTGGATACACGCTTGGTCGTGTTTTTGATTATATCTTTCTTTAATTTAATGCATATCATCTGCTTCTTCTTTTCAGCATTGTCATTCACACTCACTTTCTTTCTTCCCATGGATAAAATAACACAGTCATGTCGATTTCTATCTGTCTAATAGACCAAATGTTTTGGGCGGACATTATGCGGTTTACATTGACATTTGCTACGGCAACTAATCAACCAGTTACAATACCATTTTTGCTCACAGCTTAAAGCATAACAATCAGCCGTGAGACAGCTCTTATTTCAAAACACTCTTAATTTGGAGCACACTTAAGTTAATGCTAAACTTTATCTGAACTAAACATCCATATCTTAGCTTCGTGTTAGTAACAAAGCAAATTAGTGTGTATGGATGTTCTCATTTATTCTGGTCATTGTATTCCCAGGACATTCAATCAATCAAATTGGACTATTCAATTTGTCTTTGAAGATGTTTCGCCTCTCTCTCGAGACTAGATCTGACTAGGCCTGGAATGTCAGCATTAGGGGCAAGGCCACTTGGTCTTTGGTGTGTTCAACCATTGAGAGCACAAAGACCAAATGTCAGAGCCATCAAATAAAACTGATTTTAAGTCCACGTTAATAATTAATGCAGCTTAAAGGGGACAGAGCCTTTTCCGTTGTCGCCCCTAAGCTCTGGAACAGCCTTCCCCTCCACATTAGGTCAGCCCAGAGCCTGGGGGTCTTCAAAACCCTTCTTAAGACTTATCTCTTCTCGCTGGCCTTTGACCTGAGCTGAGTCCGCCCACTAGGCCACCATTTCTAGTCCCCCCCACAACCCCCTTCGCTTTAGTTTTATTTTTCAATTTGTCGCACTTTTATTATTATTATTTTTATTTAGCAAATTTTTACTTTTTCTTCAACCCCTTTTACCATATTGTTTTTCTGCACTATCTTGTTCAGCTGTTGCATTGTTTACGTTCTTTGTTTGTTTTATTTATTTTCTTATTTTTTTTATTTTTATTTTTTTTTTGTTTTTGTTTTTTGCTCTATGCTTTTTTAACCTGTAAAGCACTTTGGTTCAATTTAAAAGTTTTCATAAACGTGCTATATAAATAAAGTTGACTTGACTTGACTTGACTAATGGTTAAGGATGATTATATTTTGATATGGATTTCTTTCAATCAAATAAATTAAGCTTTTTTTTCCCCACATAATTGTTTATTTATTAATAAATAACATCAATTTTAAAATAAATAACATCTGGTTTTTCATGCTGGACGCGCGCTCTGAGGTCCGAGAGCCAGCTCCAGCTTGTGGTGCCCAGGACGAGACTTAAAACCAGGGGAGACAGGGCCTTCTCTGTGGTCGGCCCTAAACTCTGGAACACTCTGCCCCTCCATGTTCAAACTGCTCCCACAGTGGAGTGTTTTAAGTCTCGTCTTAAGACCCACTTTTATGCTTTGGCTTTTTACACTACGTGAGTTGTGTGGTCTTCTGTCCTCTGTTGTCCTGTGTGGTTAGGGTTAGGGTTATACATTTTGATGTCTATTTTACTGTTTTAATTGGTTTTACCCTTTAAAATAGTTTTTAATCATATTTATTTTTTATGTTGTCTCTGTATTGGTTTTCTATTCATTTATTCTTTGTTTTTATTCAGTCATTGGTGTAGCATAATATTGTTTTTAATAATATTTTTAATATTGTTTTTAATATTGTTTTTAATATTGTTTTTAACATGGCTGTGCAGCACTTTGGAAACATTCTTGTTGTGTAAATGTGCTATATAAATAAAGTGGATTGGATTGGATTGGATTGGATGAAAAACATTAAATGAACACAACAGCTCAAGTAAAGACAGTGTTCAGGGGCCGTATTTATCAAGCTTCTTAGAATTACTCCTAAGAAGTCTGCTAAGAGTTGACTTAAGAGTAAAGAAATTCTTCGCTGAAAGCTGCACTTAAAAGTTAGTTATCAAGCGTCTTACTCACACTTTCAGCGAAGTGTAGGACTGAATCTTAAGTGTCACACTCAGAGCTGAATTACGACATTACTATGTGCCGTAAACGGAATTTTAGGTGACGTCATTTCTGTGTCCATAGAAATGACCAATCACGGAAGGGAATCCCTTGTCTAAGAATAAAGAAATATCTTAGAAATATTTAAGTGGACAATGGGAGTGTATATTTTGAAAATAAACTACAAAATAGTACAAAACAAACAAACAATATTGTCAATTAATCAAAAATAAATGTTTCCTTTTTGTTGCACCTTTCCTGATTCCTGCTCCCAGACCGTAGTTGAAGAGCGCAGGGGAGACACTTCTCCAGGGCCGATGTATGCTCGGGGCAACACCCTTCACTTTACCCGGCAGTGGGTCTCCACAGCGGACGACTTTAGAGTGAATGATGAGTCCGGCGATTAGTTGCAAATCTTGCTTTATTGATTGCTTGCACACAGCCAATCCAACACAAAACAAACTAGTCCCCGCCCGCACTCACGCTACCGCTCCCTCTCTTCTCTCGCCCACACACTCACTGACGTCACTCACCTCACATGCTGTCACCTATTAAAGGGCCACACACACACATACGCTACTCTCATAACATTTTCTTTCCAATTCATTAATTAGACAACTAATTTGAAACTGGTGTGGGTGGCTCTATATCAGGGGTCACCAACGCGGTGCCCGCGGGCACCAGGTAGCCCGTAAGGACCAGATGAGTAGCCCGCTGGCCTGTTCTAAAAATAGCTCAAATAGCAGCACTTACCAGTGAGCTGCCTCTATTTTTTAAATTGTATTTATTTACTAGCAAGCTGGTCTCGCTGTGCTCGACATTTTTAATTCTAAGAGAGACAAAACTCAAATACAATTTGAAAATCCAAGAAAATATTTTAAAGACTTGGTCTTCACTTGTTTAAATAAATTCATTATTTTTTTTACTTTGCTTCTTATAACCTTCCTCTTATTTCCTGACAATTTAAATCAATGTTCAAGAAATGATTTTTTTTTTATTGTAAAGAATAATAAAAACATTTTAATTTAATTCTTCATTTTAGCTTCTGTTTTTTCGACGAAGAATATTTGTGAAATATTTCTTCAAACTTATCATGATTAAAATTCAAAAAAATTATTCTGGCAAATCTAGAAAATCTGTAGAATCAAATTTAAATCTTATTTCAAAGTCTTTTTAATTTATTTTAAAATTTTTGTTCTTGAAAATCTAGAAGAAATAACGATTTGTCTTTGTTAGAAATATAGCTTGGTCCAATTTGTTATATATTCTAACAAAGTGCAGATTTGATTTTAACCTATTTAAAACATGTCATCACAATTCTAAAATCAATCTTAATCAGGAAAAATGACTAATGATGTTCCATAAATTATTTTTTTAATTTTTTCAAAAAGATTCGAAGTAGCTAGTTTTTCTCTTCTTTTTTTCGGTTGAATTTTGAATTTTAAAGAGTTGTAATTGAAGATAAACTATGTTTCAAAATTTAATTGTCATTTTTTGTGTGTTTTCTCCTCTTTTAAACCGTTCAATTAAGTGTAAATATCATTAATTATTAATAATAACATGGAGTTAAAGGTAAATTGAGCAAATTGGCTATTTCTGGCAATTTATTTAAGTGTGTATCAAACTGGTAGCCCTTCGCATTAATCAGTACCCAAGAAGTAGCTCTTGGTTTCAATAAGGTTGGTGACCCCTGCTCTATATATACTAGCCCACTGCAGCTACATGCAGAAATCAACATGGAATCGAAAATTATTAAATCTATGACAAAAATAATACCCGCTCTGTCTAAACGATACCGTTTGATCAGCTGCTCGTCATCAAACAAAGCCAGGACATTCTTCCGTTTCCTGAACGTTCGCGCACGTCTCTCTCGCCTCAGTGTCATCCCCTGCTGGCAACTCCTAACCACTTAGGACACCTCTGAAGGTCTCTTAAATATCGTGGAGAGTAGGAGTGATTCTTAGACTTAAGAAAGTTGATAAATAGCTTTTATTCTTAAGTTTGAGAGTAGGACTAAATTTCGCAAATTTTCAGGACTTAAGTGTAAAATGGCACTCTAAGACGCTTGATAAATGTGGCCCCTGGCCTCTTCTGCCTTTGGGACTTCCCTTAACCTATGCTGTCCCAAGCAAACAGCATTAAACTAACTGTTCCACAGAGACACCGTGTCGAATGCAGCCATTAACAACCGGGAAAGCATCTGTCATTTTAGATTTTACTTGGCTAGAATAATGCAGATAGACATGCTCGTAATGTCACTTTGTACCCCACTACAAACTTGTACACCTGCTATTTTTCAACAAAGAACAATTAAGTGTTTGAAAGACTTCAAGAATCATTTGGATTGAACAATTTCAGATAAGGGCTCATGGCCAAATATATCTTATCACATTTAAACCTACTAAAAAACATTTCCGTCACCTTAGCTTTTAACCACTTTAACCATTTAAAACTATTGAAAACTGATGAGGGAGTACGGAGTGAGGGGAACCCTGCTGAGGGCCATCCAATCTCTGTACAACCAAAGCGAGAGTTGTGTCCGGGTGCTTGGATGTAAGTCGGATCCGTTTCCAGTGGGGGTTGGTCTCCGCCAGGGCTGCGCTCTGTCACCTATCCTGTTTGTGATTTTCATGGACAGGATTTCTAGGCGGAGTCGTGGCCATGGCGGAGAGGGTATACGTCTCGGGGGGCTAAAGGTTGCGTCACTGCTGTTTGCAGATGATGTGGTCCTGATGGCACCTTCGGTTCGTGACCTTCAGCTCTCACTGGATCGGTTCGCAGCCGAGTGTTCAGCGGCTGGAATGAGGATCAGCATCTCCAAATCTGAGGCCATGGTTCTCAGCAGGAAACCGATGGTTTGTACAGTCCGGGTAGGGGACAGGACTCTGTCTTGTTCACGAGTGAGGGAAAGATGGAGAAGGAAATCAGCCGGAGAATCGGAGCAGCTGGGGCAGTATTGCAGTCTCTCTGTCGCACTGTTGTGACGAAACGGGAGCTGAGCCAGAAGGCAAAGCTCTCGGTCTACCGAGCTATCTACATTCCTACTCTCACCTATGGTCATGAAGTGTGGGTAATGACCGAAAGAATAAGATCGCGGATACAAGCGGCCGAAATGAGTTTCCTCAGAAGGGTGGCTGGCATCTCCCTTAGAGATAGGGTGAGAAGTGCAGTCACCCGAGAGAGACTCGGAGTAGAGCCGCTGCTCCTTCGCTTGGAAAGGAGCCAGCTTAGGTGGTTCGGGCATCTCGTGCGGATGCCTCACGAGCGTCTCCCTAGGGAGGTCCTCGTTGCACGTCCCACTGGGAGGAGGCCCCGCGGCAGGCCAAGGACCAGATGGGGGGATTACATCTCCTCTCTGGCCTGGGAACGCTTCGGGATTCCCCAGGAGGAAGTCGCAAATGTTGCTCTGGAGAGGGAAGTCTGGGGGTCTTTGCTGGAGCTGCTGTCCCCGCGACCCGATTCCGGATAAGCGGTTGAAGATGGATGGATGGATGGAAAACTGATGAAAATGTGTGCAAATCTTTAAATATATATATATTATTTCACAAGCAAATGTAACACCATTTGCCCACAACAACAATAACATGTTGGGGCTTTATATTATTTAGTGCACGGCCATTAACGTTAAAAGAGCATGATCAAGTGGGTTAGAGAAAACCCACTTGAGCCCGCACACATCGCTGCGTTGCATCGTTAAATATGAACAATGCGTTTCATATTATATGCTGAGCGTTTATTGTCTTCTTCTGCTTTCACAAATGTATCAAACTTTCTTACATTAGCTTAGCTCGTCCGACTTCTTCATTCAGTGCTCTGCGCTTTGTGGAGTCGGAGACGTTTGCACATCTGGATTACAGGCTGCAGCGCGCATTGGTTTAAACTCCTGTTTGGCCTGGTGATGCTTTGTGTTGTATAGCCCTGTTCTGCATGTAAGGACGTTAATACGAGGAAGAATTAAACCCACCACTGGTCAAAGAAGCCGTAATGACATGGAAATGGTGCAGAGGAAAGGAGACGCGTCCCTCGAGGCATCACAGCCAATGTGGCCGTGGCTCACATTGTATCAAACAGAGGGGCAACAAGAGCCAAGGTCGTCGTGGCCACCATGACATTCCTGCTCTGGAACTGGCCTATCTAAGTCTAAGACTAAATCTGACCAGTCCAAGTCTATGAGCATGAACTGATGAAGCCTACTTGGATGAGAGGCGAAACATCTTCTTAGAGAAACTGGACAGTCCAGTTGCGATCGATTAAATGTCCCAAGAAAGCAAATTAGTGTAACATCTGCTTGGATATTTAAGGTTATTATTATTTTTTTACTAAGAATACCATTATTCCGCCTATCCAAACCTTTTTGAGGGCTTTTAACACACTCAAAAACTTATCATATCTTTACACATGTTCATCATGACAAGATGCACGGAAATCATCAAATCATCAAGATGTACAGATCGTCAGCCATTTTGGTTTTCGGATTTTTTGGGGGGGTGATTTGGGTATTTTTTTGGTTTTGTTTTGTTTTTCGTGTAATGTTGCAGGCCATTAAAAAAATAGCCGCACTTTGGACTGAATAAAGGCCCTAAATCTCTTGGCTTTAGGCGAAGGTGATCACACTCTCCTTCCTCTCCGTATCTGCCCTGCTTGCCTCTTTGTCTCATCCTGTCTTGTTTAACTCTCTTGCAGCCTCTTTTTGCACAGCTCTCCAAAATCGAAACATTGGAATTGATCAACCGGGCTCTCAACAAAATTGACAAGATTTGCAGATGGTTGTTGCTGGACACACGGCAGACTCTTGGGAGAAGCGGAAGTGCCGCGCGCCAGCAACCCTTTCAGTCGAGGATGTTCAAGATAGGTACCTGTTCTGAATCATGAGGACAGGACACCTGCTGATTGGAGTAAGCATTGCCGTGGTGTATCGACAAATTGGAAGATGCTTGCAGCCGATCAAGGTACCCCAAAGCTGCCGCAAATGATTGGAGGATGCTGGCAGAGCGTGGCCAGACTTTTGAGATTTTTGGACGAGATCGCAAACTGGACAACAACTTGGAGGCACCGTCCGCTCTGCATGGCGAAGTATGATGAATTTGAGGACCAGAAATAGACAATTAGAGTGAAAAATTTCCTTTTTTTTTCGCTCGCTCAAACACAAACATTCTAATCTGGAGTGTTTTTCCCGGTTGTAAGCTACCTGGCAACAACACATGGGGATTTGAACTCGGTTCACTGTGCCTGCAGACCCAACACACACATCATGGACCATAGACTGCACATACGCACAAATACCCCCACTCCCACCCCACGTCTTGGCCACCACCTAACTCCTTAGTTGCGACGAATGGCTGGAGCAGCGCCAGAAGGGCTGCAGCTTCGTCACCCTCTTCCGGTTGCAAGTCTTGTGGTTTCTTTGTCGTAACGTGTCTATTTGCTTTTCGTGGCTATCAAGCTTTTTTCCTTACCCCCAGACTGATACCCCCTCATAAAAGCTTAGTCTGGGATCAACATGTTTTCACCTGCACCCCGGCGTCCATCTTTTCCAACCTGTTTGGAGGTGCCGTAAGCAGCGACACATAAGCGTTCCCGTTCTGTCACCCTGTGCAATGTCTGCTCTTGAAGGGATCTGTGCTGAAAAGGACATTTTATAGTGCTTGTGCAATTGAAAATAAAGTATCCTTCGTTCTTGTCTTCCTTCCTTAATTGAAACATCTACAGTACAATAAAAAAAATGGTAAACACATTTGGAGTGGATACATTTGACCTGGTAACCTCCCGGCGTGTATGTATGAAATCCTGGAATGACCTTCCACTCAGCGCACATTAGCTCGTCCTCATGACCCTGGGATGCTGTCAACATTAACGTTGTGTTATGATTCTGTATTCTTAGCCAATACACACTCCGCCATGTGTGTAGTACCACAAACTCAATCAATGATGTGGACGATTGTTCTGCTGACTCGGTCTTCTACCCAAATCTCTTTTCTTACATTTGGAGTCAATTATTTGAATTGACAGTCACTGCAAGCCAATTCACTAAATAAGCAGGCGCAATCAATCCATACACCTATTATGCAACCTGACATAGCACTCATGTCCTCTCCTTATGAAAAGGATTACTGCTTGTAACAAAATCGGAGTTGATTTTTTTTTTCTTCTCCCAACTCCCCAGTGAGAGAAAACACACGACATACATCACATCACCTGCAAGTCAAAGTGAAAGTGACAGCTTCTTGGAACAGATACACCCAATGCATTCACTTAGAACTATTCAAAGCAGTAGTCAATACTTTCAGGCCCATTTTCATGGATCAGCAGCTCGGGGGTTGCTATTGATTTGGTCGGGATCTCCACTGTTTGTCCACCAACTCACATGGATATTGCTCTTTTAGAGAGAAGCAATTGAGGTTTTGTGTTGCCCACTAAATGTTCACCCAGCCGTATGCCGCTGCCACATGAGGGACATTGTACATGTTACATTTTGTATATATAGCAGTGGTCCCCAACCTTTTTGTAGCTGCGGACCGGTCAACGCTTGAAAATTTGTCCCACGGACCGTAAGGGGGGGGGGTTATGGTATTTTTTAATTTTTTTTTGGTCATAAAGAAATACAATCGGACTGTATCCCTGCAGACTTTATTGATCTATATTGATATATAATGTATATATTGTGTTTATTATGTTAATTTAATAAAAACATTTAAATAATATATATATATATATTTTTTTTAATTTCTTGTGCTGCCCGGTACCAATCGGTCCGCGGACCGGTACCGGGCCGTGGCCCGGTGGTTGGGGACCACTGATATATAGGATCAGGTACCACTTATCTTATGTTGAAGAATTAATGTAAGAAATGGGAGCTTGTTGCATCACATCTATTTATTTTGCAATTGGATGTTCAGAATTACATTCATAGAGTCCATTGTGCACTTTATTAGGTAGGGCTACATCTGCACAATCTGAAGACCCGTGTACTCAAATGTATTGTTTTGGACATACATTCTTATAAGAATGACAGACAAATTTGATTGACATTCTAATAAAGGAATTACCACAAAAATATATAACATATTTTGTAGTTTGGGATAAATATTTTATAAAATGTCTTTGATCAACAGTGATTTGAAAAACACTATAACTCAAGCTTCTTTTATTTTTTTTTTTTTTACAGAAGAAAATAAAATACTAAGCAAAATGTGTTTGTCCACATGCGGTACAGGCCAAAAGTTTGGACACACCTTCTCATTTAATGCATTTTCATGACTATTTAATTTGTAGATTGTCACTGAAGGCATCAACACTATGAATTAACACATGTGGAGTTATGTACTTAACAAAAAAAGGTGAACTAACTGAAAACTTGTTTTATATTCTATTTTCTTCAAAATAGCCACCCTTTGCTGTGATGACTTTTTCGTACACTCTTGGCATTCTCTCGACGAGCTACAAGCTGTAGTCACCTAAAATGGTTTTCACTTCACAGGTGTGAATCAAACAAACCTTCAACAATGATCACTGCAAACTGAAGCGTTTTTTGCCTCTGCGTGCCACTTTTCTCGTCTTCTTTTGTAAAATCTTGACATCTTTTGCCCTTTTTTGATTACCTCTCGAGGAGCCCTGAAGAAACGTTTATCTTTTTCGCAATTTCAACGGTTCCAATAGCCTAAAACAACGCAAGCGTTGGGAGTTTTTCTTCGAGGAAAGGCCAAATGCCAACATGAACGCTATGACAACAGACGTTCTCTGCCCACCACTTTGAGTCTCACATGTTTAATGAGCCAGACGAGATGTCGGGTGAATACGACCTATTTGGAGTTTCTGGGAAGAGCCACTGCAACACACCTGAGGCCACTTCTAATTAGGCCAGCTCTTAAGCTGTGGTCTGAGACATGCTCAACGCCAGATGATTCTCTTTGCCTTCCCCTGTGTCGTGCATGTCTCCTTATCTGAGCTCCCTTCTCCATGGAGCACTTTCTGCCAAGTACTTCTTGTTGTGTTTTTTCCAGTAAGTCTGGCTTTTTATTTGCACTTTGTTTTCTTTGCTACTTCGTTAGTTTCCCGGTGAAGTTTTGTCACCGATAACCTTCTGTTGTACTTTTTACTACTCCCTTTAGTACACTTATTTATTAAATTGATTTCTCCCTCTACCTGTCTACTCTGTCTCTACTTTGGGGTCCAGCTTCTGGCTTATATATATATATATATATTGCTAACATATAGTCTATATCAGTGTTGTCAATCCGGTTTTCATTGAGGGCCACATCGCAGTTATGGCTGCCACCAGAGGGCCAATTTTAACAGTGAATAATTAATGGTTTTGCCTCTGCATTTTATTATTAACTATATTTTTTTACGTACACAGTAAAAAAATAAATCTGTATATTTTCACACTTAAATTCTGGTCACCATTTTTTTAATGTAAAATCTACACATTTTTCAAACATTATATTACAGTAGATGGGGAAAAAAAGTACCCACTGTTTATTTACCATTTTAAAATGGTACCACAGTTATTTTAGGGTAAAATACTGGCAGCTTAGTTGCCAGAATTTTACTGTAAAATTTAAGGTCGTTTTCAACATATACTGTAAATAGAAAAACAGTACCACTGGATTTTTATTTTTTTTCTGGCAACTGGGCTGCCAGTTTGTTACCATATAATACCTTGTGGTACCATTTTTCCATTTACAGTAACAACAACTGTAGATTTTACAATTAAAACAAAGGCAGGCAACATTTTATAGAAAAAGAGTGGTAGAGTTTTTTAAATTAAATTTACAGTTGTCAATTGAATATACTGTAAAAAAAAAAACATTGCAATTTTAACGTAATATCTATTGTCCTTTTTACAGTGTAAAATTTGATGGATAACTTGCTTTGAAACCATAAGTCAAGCAGATATTGAAGTATTTATTTTTATTTTAACAAATACAAATGTGTGGAAACTATGGTAGTATATTATTTGTTGCAATATTGCATAATATTAACATTTATGCAGTGCATATTTATATTTTTTTGTCAAAATGGAAAGAACAAATACACTTAGTACAAAAAAATAAGGTACTTCATTGATGTATATTTTCCTAGGCGTTCGCAGGCCATATAAAATGATGTGACGGGCCAGATATGGCCCCCAAGCCTTGAGTTTGACACCTGTGGTCTATTTGATAAAAAAGTATAATTTTTTTGCGTCTTAAGCACATAAGTGCAGCCTCCCTCTGTAAGGTCAATGTAGATGTACTGCACAACTGCTGCTAAAATGCCCATAAAAAGTGGTAGATGTCTCCTGCTTTTTTGAAAACGTAGCAAAATGCCACAGGTAGGAGAGTGTCTCATTGCTGATGCCCTGTATAGTACACACAAAATCCTCATTTAAATAAGGCGGTCTGCACCATTTTCAATTGCACATGCAGTGTTAGTCGATAGCACGCAACGCGCCCACTAAGAGTACACGATTGTGACAGTCTCTCACTGTCGTGCGGGTTCCATGGACCACCAAGGATAGACATTACTGCGAGCAGGGTTGACTTTGTTTATTTTTCAATAAACCTTCCAGTCTCGTCAGGTCGCTTTTCAGCTCTTCCACTGCTCGTTCCTCGGTCCGCTTTTCAGCCGGCCGCGTCTGCGTCTTCCTCTGCCTCTCTTCCTCTGGCTTTCTTCCTCTTGCGCGCTGCATGTGCTTCTGGCTCTTCAACTCCTTCTTCTGCCGTCGTTCTCGGCTGCCGCCCTTTTATTCATTGAGAGGAGATTATATAATTGTACCCAGGTGGGCGATCCATGCACCTGACATTTATCACAGCGTCGATCCCGGCACGCCCCGCCTCGCCGCTGGCCCGCCGGCCACGCCTCCTCGCCGCCATCTCGGGGTCGGCCTCGCCGTTTCCCTGCCTCGCTGTCGGTCTGCCGGCCACGCCTCCCCACAACGGTATTTTATAGATTGCACACGCTACTTAGCGCGAGGTATTTGGATATTACGCCCCGTTTACACTAAGCCGGATAAGGTTATCCAGGGTAAATGCCACCTAACCTTATCCGTGTCCACACACAACAATGCCACCGTTTAAGACCCCCTGCCCCCCTCCGTCTGCCGGCGCAATACGACCTAGTACACACGCGCGGAAATGCGCACGTCATAGTCACCTCCAGTGTTGCTTTGTGTGCAAGTTCTTAAATTTAACTTATCTGAACAATATCCAGTGTTGTGGTATTTCAATTAACTGGCATCCAGTGTGCTTTGGGGCCCTATTGTAGTGAATCACACCTGAGCCATCATAAATTAATCAAATCTTTAATAAAAACGTGAAAATAAACAATGTGACAAAGAACATTTTACATCAATCAATCTCGGGATCTAGATATCTGGTCAGTCTGTGACATACATGGCGGACAATAACTGATACAGTCTGCTTTGCCAGTCCAAAAGCATTCGCCATTTTCCGTAGTCAGTCTTCCCTCGACGGCCAGTTAATACAAAGCACACGCTAAATTTTTTATCACATTTACGGGGGCTCGCATTCTCATTGACTCTCCTTCGACAAATGGACAACGTTTTTCGGTAAGTAGAATCACAGCTGACCTGGACATTCGAAAGTTCTCTTGCCGTCTAGTTTATATATCAATGATGAAATCTTAACATTGCAACACATGCCAATACGGCCGGGTTAGATTACTAAAGTGCAATTTTAAATTTCGTGCAAAATATCCTGCTGAAAACGTCTCGGTATGATGACGCCTGCGCGTAACGTCACGGATTGTAGAGGACATTGTGGGACAGCATTGTGGCCAGCTATTAAGTTGTCTGTTTTCATCGCAAAATTCCACAGTATTCTGGACATCTGTGTTGGTGAATCTTTTGCAATTTGTTCAATGAACAATGGAGACAGCAAAGAAGAAAGCTGTAGGTGGGAAGCCGTGTATTTCGACCGGCTGCAGCAACACAAACACAGCCGATGTTTCATTGTTTACATTCCCGAAAGATGACAGTCAAGCTTTACCATTGGCCTGTGGAGAACTGGGAGAACAGAGACTCTTACCAGGAGGACTTTGAGTTGGATACGCAGAAGCGGTACCGTGAGTACGCAGCTGCGGCTTCCAAACATTTGATCGCTTGCCCGTACGTGCGTGCCGCTATGTGCATGTCACGTACGTAACTTTGGGGACTTTGGGGAAATATATGTGCTGTATGAACTTTGGGGAGGTGAACGGTACTTTGGGCTGTGGGATTGAGTGTGTCGTGCGGGTGTTTGATTTGTATTGGCGGGTTATATGGACGTGAGGGGGGAGGTGTTTGTTATGCGGGATTAATTTGTGGCATATTAAATATAAGCCTGGTTGTGTTGTGGCTAATAGAGTATATATATGTCTTGTGTTTATTTACTGTTTTAGTCATTCCCAGCTGAATATCAAGTCCCACCCGCCTCTCACAGCATCTTCCCTATCTGAATCGCTTCCACTGCCCTCTAGTCCTTCACTCTTACTTTCCTCATCCACAAATCTTTCATCCTCGCTCAAATTAATGGGGAAATCGTCGCATTTTTGGTCCGAAATGCTCTCGCTGCTGGTGGCCATGATTGTAAACAACGTGCAGATGTGAGGAGCTCCACAACCTGTGACGTCACGCGCATATCGTCTGCTACTTCCGGTACAGGCAAGGCTTTTTTATCAGCGACCAAAAGTTGCAAACTTTATCGTCAATGTTCTCTACTAAATCCTTTCAGCAAAAATATGGCAATATCGCAACATGATCAAGTATGACACATAGAATGGACCTGCTATCCCCGTTTAAATAAGAAAATCGCATTTCAGTAGACCTTTAAGGTATTCATATTTCCAGTGGTTACCTCTGAGTTACAAAACCGCTTTATTATGAAGCTGGCTGAGGCGCGTTCTTTCTGACGTCACTTCCTGTGTGGGGCGCGGTCTTTCTGGCGTCACTTCCTCTCCGAACTCAGTTTGTAAACGATCGATGAGTCCATACAAAGCTAAGAGCCGGACATTCAAGAAATACACGGCGCTCTTAACCGTGTAAAAAATGATCCAAGGAGGGGGACCTTAAACGGTAGTTTAGCGTGGCTGACACGGGGCTTAGGCTAAATAATTATTCGTTTAAGGGGTTATCCTGCTTAGTGTAGACATAGCCTTAGTAAATTAGGCCCTCTTGTCACGGCGGGTTACACCAGGCTGTGCCCTTTTGTTGGTGTTATCTGTGTTTGTGTTTATTTCCAGTCAGCGCTCTTATTTTGGTTCATTTTCCTGCTTGTCTCCCTGAGAGCTGTTTCCCCTCACCTGCTACTGATTGGCAGCCTGGCCACACCTGGTGTCAATTAGCCGGCTGCTATTTATGCCTGCCTCGTCCTCCAGTCAATGCTCGAGGATTGCTTGCTGTCGCTTGTTTTCCTGCTATCCTGTCTCCTGTTATCCTGGTTCCTGTTTTCCCTGCATTTCCTTTTGACATTGTTTCCTGCAACACGCCTGCCATCTCTGCATCTGGAGGTTTGTCACCAGCAGGTCCTGACACCCCTGTCTTTATTTCTGTTAATAAATCGCGGTTAGGGCGATAAGCAAACTGGTATGGGTCGAATGTGGGGGGAAGTCTGGAGACAATGTATTCCTTTACCAGCCTCTTCATTATGATGGGGGTGAGTGCCACGGGGCAATAATCATTGAAGGAGGAGATTGTGGGTTTTTTAGATACTGGAATGATTGTGGCTGTTACGGTATGCAGGGGAGAGGTGACGGCGACAGACACTAGATGGCAGTATGGACAAATATTTATTATGTATATATATATATATATATATATATATATATATATATATATATATATATATATATATATATATACATATATATATATATATATATATATATATATATATTCAATATATATAATAATAACAACAATACTAATAATATAAACTAAGGAAATGGAGTGTGAACTAGATCCGAAAGGGAATGAGTGTGTGGTGTACGACTATGTGTGTAGTTAACTGAAGTGTGTTACCAAGTGTTGACGAGAGCAAACGGGCAGTCCATGGGGCAGGCAGGTGATCCGGGGCGAGAGAGAATTGTCAGAGAAGGAAGTCCAAGCGGGAGGTCGAGAATCCAAAAGGCAGTCCGGGGGGCCAGGGGAACAACAAGGGATCACAGACACAGAGGAACACGGGAAGCGCTGCGGGAAGACAACAAGAACTTAAGAACAACAGAAACATGGAAGTCACAGGGAAAGAGCGAGTTCGCGGGAGGATGGAAGCCAGATACAGGATGCTTACTAGGGTAAAGAAGACTATACTCCGGCGCCGCCTGGCAGGTTCTGTGAGCTTATGAAGGCAGGTCCTTCATTAAGTGCAGGTGTGCAGAATGCCGGTGATCGTTTGCAGCTGGCGGCTGCTGCGGGGCTGGGACGCGCATGGCGCGCTCCTGGATGTGCGCGCCCGTGGGCGTGTCCCGAGGTGCGCTCACTGGAGCGCACAGACAGATGAGAGGCGTTGGCAGGAGTCTGAGACATAACAGTACCCCCCTCCTTATGGACAGCTTCCAGATGTCCTACCGGTTGTACCACAAAAAACACAGGAACAAAAGTCAAGGGTGGGCGGAGGGGTGAACTGGTGGTGGGTCGCCGGCCCAAATGTCCCCGAATCCACCGGGGACGAGTCTGGTGGCGGCCGCGAGTAGAATGCCGCTGAGGCCGGCGAGGCGGGCGACCAAGGTACGGCCACCATCTTGGCCGTCGGAAAGGCGGACGCGAGTGGCGCCATGGTGCGTCTTGCCGGAAACAAGAAGGAGACGTCTGAGGCGAAGAGGATGACGTCTGAGGCGGCGTGGAAGCGGCGGACGGGAAAAACGAAAACTGGGTGGAATTAGTCTGGCCGGGGGTAGCCTGTCTTGGTGCAGCTGCGCTGCCCCATCAGCACAGCCACCAGTACTACCCCCGCCCTCCGAAAGCGGATGCCAGACACTTCTAGCTAGCTGAGGAACAGACACCAAGGGTGGGAGGAGGTTGTCCAGGCGACGGGTAAATTCCTCCTTGCTCACATCACTGCTAAACATGCCCTTCCACGAAAGTTTGGCAGGACATGACAACTCCTCCGGTGTGGAGCGAAAAAAAGAAAAAGCCATGGTGATTTGGGCAAAAATAGAAGAGAGAAAAAAAAAATTCACTGGGGCGGGGCTAATGTCACTGGGGCAGGGCTAAAGTCACTGGGCCGTCAGGTCCCTAATCAATTGGTCGGAGTATACTGTTACGGTATGCAGGGGAGAGGTGACGGCGACAGACACTAGATGGTAGTATGGACAAATATTTATTATGCGTTGGCAGGAGTCTGAGACATAACAGTGGCCGTCTTAAAACATGATGGTACCACAGAGGATGTACTTCCTGCGGCAGCTTAGGAAACTTAAGGTGCCGACCGAGATGCTGGTGCAGTTCTACACGGCCATCATCGAGTCCATCCTCACCACCTCCATCCCCGTGTGGTTCCCCGGCACCACAGACCGGGACAAGCATTGACTGCAGCGCACCGTACGTGCTGCTGAGAAAGTTATTGGCTGAAAACTCGCATCCCTACAGGACCTGTTCTCCTCCAGGACCAGGAGGCGTGTGGGTCGGATCACAGCTGACTCTTCTCACCCTGGACACAATCTATTCTCCCTTTTCCCCTTAGGCAGGAGACTATGGTCCATCCAGACCCACACCTCCCGCCACCTGAACAGTTTTTTTCCCATCGGCCATCAGACTCACGAACAATAACAAGATCTGATAGCTCAGTTACAGCTCATTTTTATTACTATTCTGTGTTATGTGTTTTATGTTACAAATGCTTTTGGACTGGCAAGGAAAATTCCTAGTTTGTGAACCCGTTCTCAAACAATGGCGATAAAAACTATTCTGATTCTGAAATACATTTGACCTAACCTGACTCTCGCCAGATCCTTGTAGTTTGTTGAGCTCCACACAAGGATCTGGGGCTTCTCAATAGGAGATGTACTCCAGAAGGCGGGGCCTTGTAAAAAAATATTTTTTTGTGATTGGATAAACCACTTGTTCGTTATCTTGAATGACGTGCTACTTCAACCACTCACATCGAAATCAACCCGTGATGCTGATCAGAGCGACGCTGGGAAATCCAAAACAGAACAGCCAACATATTGGACAACTTTTACTGAAACAACGCAGCAATGTCAGTAAACGATTGATGTCGTAAAAGTATGGAAGTAGAATTGTCTCACATCAACTTATATATATCAATATGATATCAATACATATGCATATATTAATAAATATACAAATGTGATATACAAATAAATAAATAATTTGTATGAATAAACGCGTATTTGTAAATATATTTTTGAGATTTGAAAATATATACAAATAAAATGTACAAATATAAAAATGTGACATACAAATAAATCAAGAATTTGTATAAATAAATGTGTATTTGTAAATATATTTTTGAGATTTGAATATAAATATGCTTGATTTTGTATTTGTATTTGTATTGAATTTGCATATGTAAATCGCTTTTTTGCTTTTGTGTCGATGAGACATTCCTCCCACAAACCAGATGCACAAATAAATGTGACCTACACACTCCCCTGAACAACCAGCAGAGGGCACTGCAGCCTGATAAGAGATCAGTATCTACATCGGGACAAGATCATTAAACGGCATTGATACAATGAAATAAGCAGCTAGCACGGTCTTTCAGATTAACTGGATAAATTAGCATTAGCTAATATAACGCTAATGTTAGCAAGCTCAGGCCCGTTGTGCGTTCTCTCTGTAAAGACGTGGATTGTTTTTGTGCAGGGAACTCCGGGAATTTTGCATATAATGCATAAAAGGCTCTGTGACCCAGACCGCTCTGGCTGCAGTGCCCTCTGCTGGTTGTGAATGTCAGCACACGACTCCTCGCTGCGTGCCGCCATTGTTGTTTGAATCAAACAGTCGCTTCGGCGCTACGTCACATCTATGAAATCCCGCCCGGCGATCCTGATTGGTTCATTATTTTTTGCTATCTTGAAGGAGTTTGCAATGCTTTCAAGCCCAGACCCTTGTGTGGTGCTCAGCGAACTACAAGGGTCTGGCGAGAGTCAGGTTACATTTGACCTGCACTTCGCCTGCCGTCTCTACATCCTAAAGGTCCAGCCACACCGAAATATAATACAGTTGTTATGATTTCGAAGATTGAAAAACACGTCTGAGTATGACGCAGACAGGAAACTACGGCCACATATAATAAACATTGAAGTACCCAATCAAAACTGACTATTATCTTTATAATTGCAGAAGTAACAAAGCAGCTCTTTATTGGATGGCCTTAAAGGTCTACTGAAATGCGATTTTCTTATTTAAACGGGGATAGCAGGTCCATTCATGTGTCATACTTGATCATTTCGCGATATTGCCATATTTTTGCTGAAAAGATTTAGTAGAGAACATCGACGATAAAGTTTGCAACTTTTGGTCGCTGATAAAAAAGCCTTGCCTGTACCGGAAGTAGCAGACGATATGCGCGTGACGTCACCAGTTGTGGAGCTCCTCACATCTGCACATTGTTTACAATCATGGCCACCAGCAGCGAGAGCAATTCGGACCGAGAAAGCGACGATTTCCCCATTAATTTGAGCGAGGATGAAAGATTCGTGGATGAGGAAAGTGAGAGTGAAGGACTAGAGGGCAGTGGGAGCGATTCAGATAGGGAAGAAAAAAGAGCTGCAGCTGCATCCGCATCCGCCACTGATGCCGTAGTCGTCCTGGCCATGATCTGATCTATTGTCTGTAAATTTACAAATGTACAATACTTTATATTATTGTCTATTGTAATCTATTGACAGTATTGACACTATTGACAGTAATATTATATGTAGACTATTTTATTGTTAATTTATTTCATTGTTCATGGAGTAGTCTATCACTATGTCTGTGAGTATGACTATGGAAACTGGAAATCAAAATCCTTACACTCTTCCTTTCCCGGGTGGTGGTGATGCCCATCTCTGCCCTTCGCAAGGGACCCTCTTCGAAACACGATCTTTCGAAATGATCGTTGCATAATACACTGTACTTTGTGTGTGTGGTCCAATCCAACTGTGTTCGCTTGACCTCTCTGTTCCATAGTAAAGCTTGGCTGTCATCTTTCGGGAATGTAAACAATGAAACACCGGCTGTGTTTGTGTTGCTGCAGCCGGTCGCAATACACCGCTTCCCACCTACAGCTTTCTTCTCTGCTGTCTCCATTGTTCATTGAACAAATTGCAAAAGATTCACCAACACAGATGTCCAGAATACTGTGAAATTTTGCGATGAAAAGAGACGACCTAATAGCTGGCCACCATGCTGTCCCAAAATGTCCTCTACAATCCGTGACATCACGCGCAGGCGTCATCATACCGAAACGTTTTCAGCAGGATATTTTGGCGCAAAATTAAAAATTGCTCTTTAGTAAGCTAACCCGGCCGTATTGGCATGTGTTGCAATGTTAAGATTTCATCATTGATATATAAACTATCAGACTGCGTGGTCGGTAGTAGTGGGTTTCAGTATAGGCCAGGGGTCGGCAACCCAAAATGTTGAAAGAGCCATATTGGAGCAAAAATACAAAAACAAATCTGTCTGGAGCCGCAACAAATTAAAAGCCATATTACATACAGATAGTGTGTCATGAGATATACATTGAATTGAGATGACTTAAAGGGAACTAAATGAGCTCAAATATAGCTACAAACGAGGCATAATGATGCAATATGTACATATAGCTAGCCTAAATAGCATGTTAGCATCGATTAGCTTGCAGTCATGCAGTGACCAAATATGTCTGATTAGCACTCCACACAAGTCAATATCATCAACAAAACTCACCTTTGTGCATTCACACACGTTAAAAGGGTGGTGGACAAAATGAGACAGAAAAAGAAGTGGCATAAAACACGTCCTAGAAAGTCGGAGAAAGTTATACATGGACACAAACTAAGGTGAGTTCAAGGACCGCCAAAATTAGTAGGACAAAACGGCGCTCGCCAAATACTCGAATCAGTGAAGCATGTTTAATATAAACAGTGTGCTTTATAACAATTAGGGAGGTTTATGTCATGTTTGTCCTCCTACAGAAACCATATTAAAACGAAAAATGTATTTTTTTCCCCCTCATCTTTTTCCATTTTTCATACATTTTTGAAAAAGCTTCAGAGAGCCACTAGGGCGGCGCTAAAGAGCCGCATGCGGCTCTAGAGCCGCGGGTTGCCGACCCCTGGTATAGGCCTTTGAAACTTCATGACTAATAAATTAGTGTTTCTTCACAAAGTGTAATTCTTTAAATTAAAGTATACTGGATCTTTAAGAATAATATTCCACCTCTCTTGTATACTGGATCTTTAAGAATAATATTCCACCTCTCTTGTACCTTCACCTCCCAGCGTGAGTTGAAAACAGCTTATAAAGCAAATAGTGTGCCAGTGCACACAGTGGAGAGATAGCATAGAGGAGGAAAGCGCGCCAGTGAGGCATGCAGTGTGCGGGCTGCAGCTCCCTCGCATCCCCGCGCAGAAGGATGGGCGAGACTGTGCCAAACATGTTGGGTCTTTTAACGCGGGGGTCTGGCACACACAGGTCGGCACTTTTCTTTCCGTTCCCCGCATGCGTGTGACGACCATGACACTCCGCCCCAGCTTGCTTTTTCCTGAACTCTCCGTGCAAAGTGGATTCCTACAAGTGGAGATGCGCACTCCGCCATGGGACGGGGCGCAGAGGGGCGCTTGAGGGATCCCGGGAAAGTGCACCGACAGCGGGGCCGGTGACTTTTGATGCCGCCTCCGATGAGGAGCTTGTCGCTGTCCGACGCGCGAGTGGTGCTGAAATTCGGACGATGCCTGGCCCGCGTCTGCAAGGCTGCCGCTCCCTGCACTTGAACGAGGACAACGGCCGCTTCGTGCTGCTCGCCCTCCTCATCGTCTTGTACCTGCTGTGCGGCGCCGCGGTCTTCTCGGCCATAGAGAGGCCCTCGGAGTTGAGGGCCCACGGCCGCTGGAACGGGACCCTGCGGAACTTCAGCGAGACCTTCAACATCAGCCTGGGGGAGCTCAACTCTTTCCTGCGGGAGTACGAGGCGGCCATCGCCGCCGGGATCCGGGCGGATGCTCTGAGGCCACGATGGGATTTTACAGGAGCTTTTTACTTTGTTGGAACTGTGGTGTCAACTATAGGTATGTCATCTATTATTGTTGGTCATATATGCGATATCAATGCTTGACCCTTGTCCTGTCTATCCATCTGTCTCTAAAATTGCAGCAAAGTACTGCCTGATAATTACAGTAACATTTACTGTGAAATATCTTCACAGCAATTTCTGTAACTGCAGAGTTGTGATCTTAGAATTCATTATAATAACGTTTAAAGTAAATACTGTAAGTTAATTACAATACCATCACAGCTACATGCGCTAACTTTACAATTGTAATAATTATAGTTAATTACTCTCTCGGTTTAAAAGCATACTTACTTTACAAGAGTGTGCAAGGTATAGTCTACGGAACACCTCAAGAGTAATTTGTTGTGGTAATATAAAGTACCATGATTACAGTATTTTACTGTCAAACAACAGTAATTGCTGTAAAGTATATGGGTATTGTAATGTTTACAGTTATTTGTTCTGTTACAGTAAATGTTGATTGCAGTATTGTACTGTGAAAAGGTACTGTTAAATGCTGGTAAATTTACTGTCTATCTATCTATCTATCTATCTATCTATCTATCTATCTATCTATCTATCTATCTATCTATCTATCTATCTATCTATCTATCTATCTATCTATCTATCTATCTATCTATCTATCTATCTATCTATCTATCTATCTATCTATCTATCTATCTATCTATCTGTCTGTCTGTCTGTCTGTCTGTCTGTCTGTCTGTCTGTCTGTCTGTCTGTCTGTCTGTCTGTCTATCTATCTATCTATCTATCTATCTATCTATCTATCTATCTATCTATCTATCTATCTATCTATCTATCTATCTATCTATCTATCCATGTATCTATCTGTCTATCTATCTATCTATCTATCTATCTATCTATCTATCTATCTATCTATCTATCTATCTATCTATCTATCTATCTATCTATCTATCTATCTATCTATCTATCTATCTATCTATCTATCTATCTATCTATCTATCTATCTATCTATCCATCGAGTAATTTGTTGTGGTAATATCCCAGCAGGCACAAGAAATTGGTACAACGCTGATTATACATACGTGTCCTTTAAAACTGACTTTGAAACAACGTTACAAAAATAGTTGAATTTGTAAATTGAAACAACGTTGATGTCTAACGTTGAATCCACGTTGATGGTTGGGTCAGATCAACGTCACAACCCGACATTGAATAAACATTGTCAAAAAGCATGTTGATTCAACGTTGTATTTGTGTTGTAGAATGACCAGAAATTAAAGGTCAAATCAACATCAGACGCCAACATTGAGTAAACGTTGTCAAAAAGCATGTTTTTCCAACTCTTGTTTGAGTTGCTCAACATCAGGACCTAATTCCACAAGTTCTCAATGCTGTTTTAATGTCTTATGCCTGCTGCGATATGCTCTAACTTCACAATTGTAATAATTATAGTTAATTACTCTCTCGGTTTAAAAGCATACAGACACTTACTGTACAATAGTGTGCAACTTATAGTCTACGAAACACCTTAAGGCTGGGAGAGTGGTTGGGAGAGTGGCCGTGCCAGCAACCTGAGGGTTCCTGGTTCGATCCCCAGCTTCTACCAACCTAGTCACGTTCATTGTGTCCTTGGACAAGACACTTCACTCTTGCTCCTGATGGGTCGTGGTTAGGGCCTTGCAATGGCAGCTCCCACCATCAGTGTGTGAATTAGTGTGTGAAGGTGCGTGTGAATGGGTGAATATGGAAATAGTGTCAAAGCGCTTTGAGTACCTTGAAGGTAGAAAGCACTATACAAGTATAACCCTTTTACCCTTTAAGAGACGAATCAGTTTGATTTACAGTAATTTGTTGTGGTGATATCCCAGCAAGCACAAGACATTGGTACAACGTTGATTATACATACATACATACATACATACATACATGTCCTTTAAAACTGACAACATTGCAAAATAGACAACGTTGATGTCTAACGTTGGAGCCACATTGTTGGTTGGGAAATGACCAAATTTCAATGGTCAGATCAATGTCACAACTCGACATTGAATAAAGGTTGTCAAAAAGCATGTTGTGTCAACGTTGTATTTGTGTGGTAAAACGACCAGAAATTAAAGGGTAAATCAACATCGGACGCCAACATTGATTAAACTGTCAAAAAGCATGTTTTTCCAACGTAATGTTTGAGTTGCTCAACATCAGGACCTAATTCCACAAGTTCTCAATGTTGTTTTAATGTCTTATGCCTGCTGCGATATGCTCTAATTTCACAATTGTAATAATTATAGTTAATTACTCTCTCGGTTTAAAAGCATACTGACACTTACTGTACAATAGTGTGCAATGTATAGTCTACGGAACACCTTAAGAGACAAATCAGTTTGATTTGCAGTAATTTGTTGTGCAACATCCCAGCAGGCACAAGACATTGGTACAACGTTGATTATACATACATGTCCTTTAAAACTGACTTTGAAACAACGTTGCAAAATAGTTGTATTTGTAAAGTGAGACAACATTGATGTCTAACGTTGGATCCACGTTTTTGGTTGGGAAATGACCAAATGTCAATGGTCAGATCAATGTCACAACCCGACATTGAATAAATGTTGTCAAAAAGCATGTTGTTTCAAACGTTGTATTTGTGTGGGATAATATTAGTTGGTAAATGACCAGAAATCAAAGGTCAAATCAACATCAGACACCAACATAGTGAATTTGCAAACAGCTAAAATTATACACAAAGCAAACTATAACCTGCTACCCAAGAATATACAACAATTCTTCTCAAAAAAAGAGGAGAAATATAATCTTAGAGAGAAATGTAATTTAAAACATTTGTATGCACGTACAACACTTAAGATCTTCAGTATATCAGTATGTGGAATTAAATTATGGAATGGATTAAGCAAAGCAATCAAACAATGTACTAATATGATCCACTTCAAGAAACTCTTCAAACTTAAAGTGTTTACAAAGTACAAAGAAGAAGAATACTGACTTTATTTAATTCATCCATTCTTTCACTCTCAAAATTATCTTACTTATCTCATCATGTGAAATGTAACTTACTTCACCAATTATTATTATTTATGTATTTTTATTGTGAAGTATATTGTATATTTTATATATATTTTATTATGGAGTATATTGTGAATAAATTGAGAACAGGAAGTGAACAAAAGTTTTAGCAACTGTTATGTAAAAGAAAAGGGGTAGGATTAAATAAGCTCTGCTTCTTCCTACTCCTTTTAGGACATGTTGAAAAGAGGAACTGGGAATTGTGATGTATCATGTTGTATGTTGTAACATGTTCGAAATAAACTCAAACTCAAACTCAAACATTGATTAAACGTTGTCAAATAGCATGTTTTTCCAATGTTATGTTTGAGTTCCACAAGTTCTCAACGTTGTTTTAATGTCTTGTGCCTGCCGCGATATGCTCTAACTTCACAATTGTTATAATCATAGTTAATTACTCTCTCTGTTTAAAAGCATACTGACACTCACTATACAATAGTGTGCAACGTATAGTCTACGGAACACCTTTAGAGACAAATCTGTTTCATTTACAGTAGTTTGTTGTGGTAATATAGAGCAGTGGTCCCCAACCACCGGGCAGCTGCCCGGTACCGGTCCGTGGATCGATTGGTACCAGGCCGCACAAGAAATTGAAAAATAAATAAATAAATAAATATTATTGTTTTATTTTTTTTATTTTTTATTTTAATTAACATAAAAAACACAAGATACACTTACAATTAGTGCACCAACCCAAAAAACCTCCCTCCCCCATTTACACTCATTCACACTCATTCGCACAAAAGGGTTGTTTCTTTCTGTTATTAATATTTCTGGTTCTTACATTATATATCAATATATATCAATACAGTCTGCAGGGATACAGTCCGTAAGCACACATGATTGTATTTTTTTATCACAAAAAAAAAAAAATTACCCCCCCCCCCCCAATGTTTTATTGCTTATACATCATATTACATTGTCGTCGGGATCTGATGTGTGTAGGGGGAGGGGGGCTTGTTAATTACAGTTAAAGTTATGTGTTGTTTTTCAGTCTGGTAGCTATTGTCATGATCTGTGGTTTGGATCATGTTTTATGTTATTTTCTGTTTAAAGACTCCATAGTTCCTGGTTGCACTTCCTTGTTTGTTTGTTACATTGACAACCATTAGTGTCACCTGTTTCACGTCTTGGACTCACGCACCTGTTGCTAATTATGTTCACCTGTCTCTAATTAGTGTTCGGCCGCTCACCTGCTACCCGAGCACTAATCAGAGGCATTATTTAAGTTTGCCTTTGCAGTCGGCCTGGCGTTATTGTTTGCTTCATGCAACCTGTCTACGTGAGTTTTGCCTTGTATCTAGTTTATGCTAAGTGTTTGATTCATGCCATGCTGCGTAAGTCTTGTTTGTTTCCTGCCACAGTTACCTGGGTATTGTTTGTCCCTAGTCCATGCTAAGAAGTAGCATTAGCTCCAAGTGCGATCAACACGTTGTGCCTTCGCCTTGTGTTCCGTTTTGTTGGTACTGCTTTGGTAGTTTGAGAAATAAGTCATGTTTTTACCTACACGCCATGTCCGGAGTGGTTCGTCTGCATTCCTGGGAGAACGACCCTGCAGCAAGCAGCGACCCCCCCATCGTGCTGAAATCAATGTAAACTGAAGTGTCTGATCAAAGGAGGATTACCTCCAAATTCTTCAGGACGACCTAAAATTATCAGCCCGGAGGTTGGGTGTTGGTGTTGGGTGCAGTTGGGAGTTCCAACAGGACAATGACCCCAAACACGTGTCAAAAGTGGTAAAGGAATGGCTAAGTCAGGCTAGAATTAAGGTTTAAGAATGGCCTTCCCAAAGTCCTGACTTAAATGTGTGGACAATGCTGAAGAAACAAGTCCATGTCAGAAAACTAACACATTTAGCTGAACTGCACCACTTTTTGTCAAGAGGAGTGATCAAAAATTCAGCCAGAAGCTTGTGGATGGCTACCAAAAGCACCTTATTGCAGTGAAACTTGCCAAGGGACATGTAACCAAATATTAACATTGCTGTATGTATACTTTTGACCCAGCAGATTTGGTCACATTTTCAGTAGACCCATAATAAATTCATAAAAGAACCAAACTTCATGAATGTTTTTTGTGACCAACGAGTATGTGCTCCAATCACTCTATCACAAAAAATAGGAGTTGTAGAAATGATTGGAAACTCAAGACAACCATGACATTATGTTCTTTACAAGTGTATGTAAACTTTTGACCACAACTGTAGTTAATTAATGAGCATATTATTTATTATATTGTATAGCTCATATTGTACTCACCAGCCAGACCCTTGCTTGCTTGTATGTGACAAACATTTTCAACTTCTGGTTCAATGGTTATCATCACACTCTTATTACCCACAATCGTACCCTTATTTGGTAGGCAAAAACAACCTAAGAACTTTGCATTTTGTTGCACTTTTAAGACATCATTTTTCGATAAAACTGTATGACAGGGTTTTTTTTTATTAACCCACATTAGAGCACTATGAAGAAGAGAGTTAATGTCAATGTTGAATTTCCCGAAATATCAAACTCATACAACTATTTGCATTTTTTGCTGATTTTATAGGCTTTTTTTGTAAAATATTTGTCATAAATTGACCTACATTGGATTGGTTTGATCGTGTTCAATCAGGGCCGCCCGAGGTTTAATTGGGGCCCTAAACAAACATTTTTTGGAAACCCTCCCCAAAAAATGTTTTAACTTTTTTTAAATTAATGTAAAACGACTTTTAGACATTTCTGATCAAACTTTAATTTAATTTCATGCATGTTTTGTACTAAAATGACTTCACAATAAAGTAACCAATATTTTTTTTGTGTGTCTTCATTTTGTACATTACAAGATGACATTGAGGATGTTCGATCCAGATTTACTGTATTTTAATATTTTTCTTCTTTTGGTTTTGCTAATATTGTTAGAATATTAGGTTAGCGCATTTAAAAGGCGGACAGCTTCAGCCCTGACCTGTTTGTTTAAGTTAATGTTTTGTTTGCTTGTTTGTTATGTATTATTCATTTTGTAAGAACATGCTGATAATAAAAAATATAAAATTTTTAGTGCAAAATAACAAACTTAACATCATTAAAACATACATTTGCATATTCTCCTGATAGTTGATGCCAGTACTATTATTTACAAGCCCAGCAGTCACGCTATGTGGGGAAATTAGCCATTATATTCTTGTCTGTTACAGAGCAGGTAGGGGCTAGAAACATTTTTACAAATCAAATAGTTTATGTGAAACCATTTTTGCACTTTTTAAATCCAACTTTAATTCAATTTGATGCATATTTTGTATTAAAATTAAATATTGAGAAATAAATTGTTCAATAATGTATTATTCTTTAGTACAAAATAAAAATGATGCATCATGAAAAAAATAAACTGCCACTGCCCTCTAAGACAAGCATTAACACTAAGCAGTAGGTTTCAATGGGAAAATGTGTCCTTGTTTTCTTGTCGGTGACGGAGCAGGAAGTGGCCAAGAATACGTTTGCTGTAAAGTTTCATATGAAACACCCTGTTTTTCATTAATTACATTTGACCTACATGCGCTTTTTCACGTAAAATAATGATTAATAAACAAAAAAGTGAAGAATACCTTTGCACACCCTTGCTCTGTGTAGCAAAGGAAAGGAGTGGATAATATTTAAATTTAACACTTCAATAAAAATACAAAACCTAAAACCAGTGAAGTCGGCACATTGAGTAAATCGTAAATAAAAACAGAATACTTTGCAAATCCTTTTCAACCTATATTCAAATGATTAGACTGCAAAGACAAGATCCTTAACGCTCGACTTTGTTATTTTTTGGAAATATTAGCTCATTTGGAATTTGATGCCTGCAAAATATTTCAAAAAAGCTGGCACAAGTGGCAAAAAAAGACTGAGAAAGTTGAGGAATGTTCATCAAACACTTATTTGAAATATTCCACAGGTGAACAGGCTAATTGGGAACAGGTGGGTGCCATGATTGGGTATAAAAGCAGCTTCCATGAAATGCTCAGTCATTCACAAACAAGGATGGGGCGAGGGTCACCACTATGTGAACAAATGCCTGAGCAAATTGTCTAAGAACAACATTTCTCAACCAGCTATTGCAAGGAATTTAGGGATTTCACAATCTACGGTCTGTAATATCATCAAAAGGTTCAGAGAATCTGGGAAAATCACTGCATGTAAGAAACAAGGCTCAAAACCAGCATTGAAGGCCCGTGACCTTCAATCCCTCAGGCGGTACTGCATCAAAAAGCGACATTAGTGTGTAAAGGATATCACCACATGGGCTCAGGAACACTTCAGAAAACCACTGTCAGTAACTACAGTTCGTCGCTACATCTGTAAGTGCAAGTTAAAACTCTACAATGCAAAACCAAAGCCATTTATCAACAACACCCAGAAAGGCCGCCGGCTTCGCTGGGCCCGAGCTCATCTAAGATGGACTGATGCAAAGTGGAAAAGTGTTCTGTGGTCTGACGAGTCCACATTTCAAATTGTTTTTGGAAACTGTGGACGTCGTGTCCTCCGGAACAAAGAGGAAAAGAACCATCCGGATTGTTATAGGCGCAAAGTTGAAAAGCCAGCATCTGTGATGGTATGGGGGTGTATAAGTGAGCTATATTTTGTGTGTCTTTATTGACAGATCATCTTTTCCTCCACTGGCAAATGAGCACTGCCGTTTCCCCCCCCTCATGTGTTACATTTGGGCTGTGAGGGGCTTTTGGCAAGGGGTTTGACATCTGACTCTGCCTGCCATTTGGAACAGCACACTCATCACAGGCTATAGGACAGCACCCATGGGGGCAGTCTTTTTTGCCACATCTCCATTCAAACCAACTGGAATGTCAACGACTGCCCCCCAAGACTCCCCAACCACCCCCTGTAACATTTACTTGTGCAATAGGTCACAAAAGAGCAAGAGTTCCTCCCAGGATAACCTGCGGGCCAACGGTGCGGCGATCTGCATGCCTGATGGCTGCCTGACGCCCACCTTCTAATGATGGAGGAGATCAGGTAATGATGGGATGTGACCGTGCTACTGTACTCACTGTACACTATCACCCCCGAGATCCTCAGAACAGTAATAGTGGACACACACCAGCAGTGAACCTAAACTGACTTCATCCTTGTGTCTGCCCAAAATCCTTCGTGCGCCATTTGTCTCGCACGACAATAAAGTGACTCAGCCGTCTGCGGACTGAAAAAAAAGGGGGTGATTCTGAGGTTCTCTCGAAAGTGTGTTTCATGCGCTTGCATGGGTTTCTGTTTGGATTTCCATCTTGCTTTGATCCGCAAGCCCCCCGCCCCCCCACCCCTCTGGCTGGTGTGCGGCATGAGCTGCTGATATGAAAGGGATGTGGGGCCTCCCCGCATAAGGCGATATCCCCCCGCAGCTCCAGACGATCCTCCTAAACCATTCCCAGCTCCCACTCCACTGTCACAGAGGATTCAGTTCTACTGTGGTTCTTGGCAAGCTTTGAAGGACGAGCGTTTTGCTGGACATTTTATTCTCCAGCTGCATCTGATGGCTTTTCCCATTGCAAACTGTTGTGTTTTTCGGTATGCGGTCACTTTTGTGATGTCCCCCAACTAGTGTTTACCGCTTTAATTAAAAACCGTACAAGACAATGCATTCTTCAAATATATTTTTTTCAGGGGCAATTTTTTTTTCCGCAAAATGATCATCACTGAGCCTTTGGTAGCGCAGCACTTCTCATTGCTGACTTACAGGCAGCTTGCATGGGGCCGACCGATTCCCACTTGCTGCACCATGTGACCAACTAGCAACCAGTCCAGTTTGTAGTCTGCCTTCCAGCCTCATGCACAACAGGATAAGCAGTGTAGAAAATGTTGCCTGCGAGGACTGAGGATATTATTTTGAAGTGGAACTGCACTTTTTTGGAAAAATCATTTACAATCCCTATGTGAGACAAGAACACACTTCAGTAGAAGTGGGAGTCTTTAGGTACATAGCGATTCCATTACGATTATGATTTAGGAGCTACGATTCTATTAAAAAATTATTATTGATGCATCTTTAATGATTTTTCGTTTCACTAAATAAGTGTTTATCACTTGCAACTTTTTTTTAAAAAAGTGCATTTGTAATAAATCAATTCCCACATTTACAAAACCCAAAACCAGTGAAGTTGGCATGTTATGTTAATTTGTAAATAAAAACAGAATACAATGATTTGCAAATCCTTTTCAACCTATATTCATTATTTTTTGCAAATATTACCTCATTTGGAATTTGATGATAAATGATAAATGGGTTGTACTTGTATAGCGCTTTTCTACCTTCAAGGTACTCAAAGCTCTTTGGCAATATTTCCACATTCACCCATTCACACACACATTCACACACTGATGGCGGGAGCTGCCATGCAAGGCGCTACCAGCAGCCATCAGAGGCAAAGGGTGAAGTGTCTTGCCCAAGGACACAACGGACGTGACTAGGAAGGTAGAAGGTGGGAATTGAACCCCAGCAACCAGCAACACTCCGATTGCTGGCACAGCCACTCTACCAACTTCGCCACGCCGTCCCACCTGCAACATGTTTTAAAAAAGCTGGCACAAGTGGCAAAAAAAGACTGAGAAAGTTGAGGAATGCTCATCAAACACTTATTTAGAACATCCCACAGGTGAAAAGGGTAAATGGGAACAGGTGGGTGCCATGATTGGGTATAAAAGCAGCTTCCATGAAATGCTCAGTCATTCACGAACAAGGATGAGGCGAGGGTCATCACTTTGTGAACAAATGCGTGAGCAAATAGTCGAACAGTTTAAGAACGAGTTGTTGCGAGGAATTTACAGATTTCACCATCTACGGTCCGTAATATCATCAAAACGTTTAGAGAATCTGGAGAAATCACTGCACGTACGCAATAATATTATGGACCTTCGATCCCTCAGGCGGTACTGCGACAAAAACCGACATCAGTGTGTAAAGGATATCACCACATGGGCTCAGGAACACTTCGGAAAACCACTGTCAGTAACTACAGTTCCTCGCTACATCTGTAAGTGCAAGGTACAGTAAAACTCTGCTGTGCAAAGTGAAAGCCATTTATCAACAACACCCAGAAATGCCGTCGACTTCGCTGGGCCCGATATCATCTAAGATAGACTGATGCAAAGTGGAAAAGTGTTCTGTGGTCTGACGAGTCCACATTTTAAATTGTTTTTGGAAACTGTGGACGTCGTGTCCTCTGGCCACATTCTGGACGTGTTACAACAGTGTGGCTTCGTAGTAAAAGAGTGCGGGTACTAGACTGGCCTGTCTGTAGTCCAGACCTGTCTCCCATTGAAAATGTGTGGCGCATTATGAAGCGTGAAATACGACAACAGAGACCCCGGACTGTTGAACAACTTAAGCTGTACATCAATCAAGAATGGGAAAGAATTCCACCTGAAAAGCTTCAAAAATTGGTCTCCTCAGTTCCCAAACGTTTACGGAGTGGGGTTAAAAAGAAAGGCCAAAAAATGCCCCTGTGCCAACTTTTTTGCAATGTGTTGCTGCCATTAAATTCTAAGTTAATGATTATTTGCAAAAAAAAAATACATTTCTCAGTTCAAACATTAAATATCTTGTCTTTACAGTGTATTCAATTGAATATAAGTTGAAAATGATTTGTAAATCATTGTATTCTGTTTTTATTTTCGATTTACACAACGTGCCAACTTCACTGGTTTTGGGTTTTGTATTATATTAATGAACATTTTTGCAAAACTGGACCATAAGTGCCTTATAATAAAGGATCAGGTCGGGTCTCTCGGTGCGGTGGCTCGCTGCAGTCAGCCAAATTTTAGAACTGTCTGCTTTACTTTATTTACAATAACCACATCGATTATTGACGTTTACTAATCGATTCTATAATCATCCATGTCCGAATTGCGATACATCTAAAAATCGAAAAGTGGAATAACTGCTAGCAAGAGGCAGAAAACAATGCAGGTAATGGGGTTGGCCTATTTCACCTAGAAAGTCCCCCAAAAATAGTATGTTTGAGCTCTTACTGTGAATTTTCAAATCAATATAAAAGTCAATGTAAAAAGTTGATATTTTGACCCTAATGAGTTCCCCTGGAGATGACAAGAGACACTTCAGTTTACTTATAGGAAGTTGCTCTTTGTGTTGCATTTGAGCACAATTTTGCTGTTTGCAATGTTATTGAAGTTAGGAGCTGATCTACTAAGATCCAAATAACAAGTGCTAAATAGTGTGCGCAAACTATAGAATTATGTGTACTGTTAGTGGGCATGTTGCGTGTGATCTACTAAGACTGCATGTACAATTGTTAACAAGTGTAAAAGTGGTGCAGACTGCCCTTTTTAAATTAAGTATTTGCTCACCATGGAGATACTCATTTCCCTCCACATTTATGACATCATAGTGTCCAACCTGTGCTGTTTTGTCATGTTGTTGACATGCAGCACACAGGTATAATATGTACCACTTTTTCTGGGCTATATTGATCTAGACAACATAACCAATTTTAGCCCGCTGAAAGTGCACTCTGGTAGGCACTGCAGTGTTGTGATGGTGTGTCTGGAATGATCCAGGTACAGACAAATGCATATTGCAAAAAAGTTTTTTTCAAATAGGAGAATAATCATAATAATATATATACTATATGAAAAAACGAAGAGGCGGCTAACAATACAGGTAATGGGGATTGACATATTTCGCCTATTGAGCCCCCTAAAGAACATCAAAGAAACTCCAACGTTTTATGTACAATCCCCGTTTCCATATGAGTTGGGAAATTGTGTTAGATGTAAATATAAACGGAATACAATGATTTGCAAATCATTTTCAACCCATATTCAGTTGAATATGCTACAAAGACAAGATATTTGATGTTCAAACTGAAAAACTTTTTTTTTTGTGCAAATAATCATTAACTTTAGAATTTGATGCCAGCAACATGTGCCAAAGAAGTTGGGAAAGGTGGCAATAAATACTGATAAAGTTGAGGAATGCTCATCAAAAACTTATTTGGAACATCCCACAGGTGAACAGGAAAATTGGGAACAGGTGGGTGCCATGATTGGGTATAAAAGTAGATTCCATGAAATGCTCAGTCATTCACAAACAAGGATGGGGTGAGGGTCACCACTTTGTCAACAAATGCGTGGGCAAATTGTTGAACAGTTTAAGAAAAACCTTTCTCAACCAGCTATTGCAAGGAATTTCGGGATTTGACCATCTACGGTCCAAAATATCATCAAAGGGTTCAGAGAATCTGGAGAAATCACTGCAAGTACGCAGCTAAGCCCGCTCCCTCAGGCTGTACTGCATCAACAAGCAGCATCAGTGTGTAAAGGATATCACCACATGGGCTCAGGAATACTTCAGAAACCCATTGTCAGTAACTACAGTTGATCACTACTTCTGTAAATGCAAGTTAAAACTCTCCTATGCAAGGCGAAAACCGTTTATCAACAACACCCAGAAACGCCGTCGACTTCGCTGGGCCTGAGCTCATCTAAGATGGACTGATACAAAGTGGAAAAGTGTTCTGTGGTCTGACGAGTCCACATTTCAAATTGTTTTTGGAAACTGTGGACGTCGTGTCCTCCGGACCAAAGAGGAAAAGAACCATCCGAATTGTTATAGGCGCAAAGTTGAAAAGCCAGCATCTGTGATGGTATGGGGGTGTATTAGTGCCCAAGACATGGGTAACTTACACATCTGTGAAGGCGCCATTAATGCTGCAAGGTACATACAGGTTTTGGAGCAACATATGTTGCCATCCAAGCAACGTTACCATGGACGCCCCTGCTTATTTCAGCAAGACAATGCCAAGCCACGTGTTACATCGACGTGGCTTCATAATAAAAGAGTGCGGGTACTAGACTGGCCTGCCTGTAGTCCAGACCTGTCTCCCATTGAAAATGTGTGGCACATTATGAAGCCTAAAATACCACAACGGAGACCCCCGGACTGTTGAACAATTTAAGCTGTACATCAAGCAAGAATGGGAAAGAATTCCACCTGAGAAGTTTAAAAAATGTGTCTCCTCAGTTCCCAAACGTTTACTGAGTGTTGTTAAAAGGAAAGGCCATGTAACACAGTGGTGAACATGCCCCTTCCCAACTACTTTGGCACGTGTTGCAGCCATGAAATTCTAAGTCAATTATTATTTGCAAAAAAAAAAAAAAGTTTATGAGTTTGAAGATCAAATATCTTGTCGTTGTAGTGCATTCAATTGAATATGAGTTGAAAAAGATTTGCAAATCATTGTATTCCGTTTATATTTACCTGTAACACAATTCCCCAACTCATATAGAAACGGGGTTTGTACATGCTGTAAGTATGTATGTAAAAAAAAAAAAACTCCAAAAACCTCCAACAACGTATTATTGTACATACATATAGTGTAGTGACAGGAACATTCATGATAACATGTAATATTTACAGTATGTTGGTCATTTCAAGCATCTTTCCTGGGTGCATTGATTTCACAGAGTAGATAGCAACAAATGCTACGTCTGTCAATTCCATAAAGAGTTGATTTTGGCAAAATAATTATTTTCTTCCAAATATACCTTTACAGTGACAATAAGGAGGGTGACTATCGTGCAGGGCTATTCAACTACATAATAAAGAGGGCCGTACTTTCAAATGCCCAAGTGCTCAGGGGCCGGACATCGAAATGTGGATGGTTCGTCAGAAAGTGCCTCCACGGGTTGTATTTCTTTGAGACTGAGTTTACTTTATTGCAAAGTGAATACATCAGATTTCACATTGCACTGTCAATAAATTAATTACTCTGCCTTCGCCACTCGTTTCCAGCGTTCGCAGCGAGTTAACAGTATGAAGAAAAAAAAGCTCCAGTTTTTGTTGAAGATTGATGTTCCTTCTTTTGAATTATTTTCCTTCTTTAGTTTTATTTCTTTACACTTCTTCCTTCATTTAGGTTTGTAAAACTGAAAATACAAACACAAAATAAACATAACAACAGTATAATGTCCATGGTGTATTTTACATAAATAATGTCCATTGTGTATTTTGCAGAATTAAATAGAAGGTTTAGCGTTAATATATTCACGCAATAAACTACAAATGTTTACACATATAAAAATTACACAACATTCACACACCAAACATTGTATGTGACTTAGCGTTGTCGCCTTCTACTGGTCAAATTAAGCACTACATGTATTAAACGAGGTTTGATCGTTACTCTCAGACAAAAAAACAACACAACCATGAGTACAAAAGACATCAGAATTTCAATACAAAACAAACTAAATATATTTATGCACAAATTATATCTACATACAAATGTTTGACCAAGTTTCATGATGAAGCTTACACGCTGGGATTTCTACCATTGTTGCTGCTTGTCTGGATCAACGTGTCCGTCGCTTAAAAGGTCAGCCAAAAAAAATTACTCGAGTACTTAACATTCATACTTTGTTGTCCAGTCATTGTTAAAAATCCAAGTTTTGCCATTAATTTTTATATTTTTTCCAGGGTTTTTTCACCCCACTGCTGCTTCAGTCACACATATGCCTCGCTGTTTCCCCCCTGCGGGGTGGCGGAAGAACTCCATACAAGGGCAACCCAAGTTTTAATGGTTTCATCAAGCCTATGTGGGCGATGTTTGGCGGGCCAAATGAAAAGTTTTTGGGGGCCGGATGTGGCCCGTGGGCCACCAGTTTAATGGGCCCGCTATAATCCCTTGATGCTGCTTGCTAAAACTGAGATTTGTACACCTTTTTTCCCCAGCTGTTCTTCATTAAGGAAACTTACACATAATGTAACCAAGTAGTTACACTTGTACTATATAAATATAAAAATAGATTTGGTATAAGAGCCATAAAATAGGCAGTAGGGCAATAGGGTAAAGAAATATGCATTATTTCTCATTATCTGCTGTGTAAAAGTGCATACAACAGGGACAATATTCAGCTTCCCTATACCTTCTCTGCAGTAAAAATGTGTTATCAGTTGAGTATTTTTAAAGCTTTAGCAAATTTGGTTCATTTTCCACTAATTATATTTTGTTTTTTGTACTCAATTCCACCATTTCTTGCGAGAACCGGCATGCAAAACAGGTTGCATAGCCTCTTCTGCACAATTTCATGGCATTGTAGATGCTGACATTGCTATTTATGGCATGACAAAACTTAAAGGAAGATTTTGATTAAAGTGAGATGAGCTACTAGTGTATTAAAGCTACATTTTCTGGAATGATTCAGACTACACGTTAATATGAACATATTCAGAGGAGTAAACACAGTATTGTGTGCAGGGACATCTGTATTGGCAGTAACACTGGTGTTCCTCTTAGGATGGGCTGTTAAAACTGTGGTCATTTATTTTGTCCTCATGACAACAACAACAACAACAACAACAAAAACACCAAGGTCCTCAATATTGACTCATGATAACAAACACCAATTTTGGCAAACAAGTTTGATTTCACTTTGACAGAAAAGTTCAGATACACTAACTACCAAAACTGCCCGTGCCCAGGAGTGAGTGGGCCAAGACAAAAAGTCTCACTGGTGTGCACCCGGTTGTCTCTTTGCAAAAACAGAGCAATATGCAAATGAGACAAGCTACATAATTTGACTGCAGTAAATCTCAGATGACACAGCAACAGCGCGCCGCAGGCTGGAGATTGAACGTAAGCGACTGTGGCTGTGGTATTGTCAACGTGACGTCTACTAGATGAGTAAGTTTGAGCTCTTACTGTGAATTATCGAATAAATGTAAAAAAAACCCAATGTGAGTTTACCAGGAGAGGGCTAGAGACACTTTAGCTTGCTTATAGGAAGTTGCTCTTTGTGTTGCACATGTGAGCTGTATTTTTTGTATTTGCACTGTTATTAAAGTTAGCTCCTGATCTACTAAGAAGTGCTAAATAGTGTGAGCAAATTATAAAATTGTGTGCTATTAGTGAGCATGTTGCAGGTGATATATAAAGCCAACATGTACAATTGCTAACAAGAGCAAAAGTGGTCGTTTTTAAATTAAGTTGTTGCTTGTATATCAACTGTCGCCGTGGTGACTCATTTCCCTCCACATTTATAGCATCATATTGTCCAACCTGTGCTGTTCTGTCATGTTGTTGACATGCAGCCCACAAAATATAATATGTACCAGAACCTACTTAAAGTGCACTCTGATATATATATATACACTACCGTTCAAAAGTTTGGGGTCAACCAAACAATTTTGTGGAATAGCCTTCATTTCTAAGAACAAGAATAGACTGTCGAGTTTCAGATGAAAGTTCTCTTTTTCTGGCCATTTTGAGCGTTTAATTGACCCCACAAATGTGATGCTCCAGAAACTCAATCTGCTCAAAGAAAGGTCAGTTTTGTAGCTTCTGTAACGAGCTAAACTATTTTCAGATGTGTGAACATGATTGCACAAGGGTTTTCTAATCATCAATTAGCCTTCTGAGCCAATGAGCAAACACATTGTACCATTAGAACACTGGAGTGATAGATGCTGGAAATGGGCCTCTATACACTTATGTAGATATTGCACCAAAAACCAGACATTTGCAGCTAGAATAGTCATTTACCACATTAGCAATGTATAGAGTATACTTCTTTAAAGTTAAGACTAGTTTAAAGTTATCTTCATTGAAAAATAAGGACATATTAATGTGACCCCAAACTTTTGAACGGTAGTGTATATATACATATATATATATATATATATATATATATATATATATATATATATATATATATATATATATATATATATATATATATATATATATATATATATATATATATATATATATATATATATATATATATATATGTATATATATATATATATATATATATATATATATATATATATATATATATCAGTGACGTGCGGTGAGGTTCATGACTGGTGAGGCACAGATTTCATCACAGTCAGATTTACAAACATATGAACCCTAAAGAGTATCTTATTCACCATTTGATTGGCAGCAGTTAACGGGTTATGTTTAAAAGCTCATACCAGCATTCTTCCCTGCTTGGCACTCAGCATCAAGGGTTGGAATTGGGGGTTAAATCACCAAAAATGATTCCCAGGCACGGCGCCGCTGCTGCCCACTGCTCCCCTCACCTACCAGGGGGTGAACAAGGGGATGGGTCAAATGCAGAGGACATATTTCACCACACCTAGTGTGTGTGTGTGACAATCATTGGTACTTTAACTTAACTTTAACTTTACACATAGAAACTGTAGCACACAAAACAGCACATTTAATAAAAAAAACTTTATTATGGTCTTACCTTTACTTATAAGTGCGGGAACAGTGGTGTTCGTGTTGGAGGAGTTGTAAATGAATGAAATATGAAATCCGTGCTGCAGTCTGCAGGTGTACCTAATGTTGTGTCCCTGCGGTCGTTCGCAGCTCCTCCGGCGCGACTCGCGAACATTGTTGTTTTTGCACTTTTTGGCTTCTTGTTAAGTGACTTTTTTTTGGGTGGATTCGGTCTTACACGTGGAGGGTTTGGGTGTGGGCTTTGGTTGGTGTGGCGCTCCCGTCGGGCAGTGCATTCTGCGGCGGATTTGCTTGGCACCAGGAGGCGGGGTTATGAGGCGAGCCTCTCACTGTGCGTCTTCGCAGCAGTTTTATGATCGCTCAGCACAAGAAATACTTTACACACATACAGTTGTTGACAAAATACACTGTACATTATATACCTCAGCTAACTAAACTATGGAAATGTATAATATAATTCATATAGCAATACGGTCTCACTGCACAGCAGGCCAGCAGTTAGCCGAATCATTGCGCACAATCCATGTTGAGGCACAGCGCAGTGACGTGCCTCAACTGGCTGCTGATCACCGCACCGTCTCTTCTCAGTATTTGAACGGCAAATGTGAAAATAAAAATAAAAATAATCTAAAACTGGTGAAGTTAAATGGAAAATAACTTTATTATAATCACTGGATACATATAACAATTTAATTTTTTTTTTTTTTTTTACATTTTTTTTCTTTCCATGATGGCAGGTGAGGCCGTGCCACCCCTGCCTCTAGTGACGGCACGTCACTGATATATATATATATATATATATATATATATATATATATATATATATATATATATATATATATATATATATATATATATATATATATATATATATATATATATATGCACATATATATATATATGCACATATATATATATATATATATATATATATATATATATATATATATATATATATATATATATATATATATATATATATATATATATATATATATATATATATATATATATATATATATATATATATATATATATATATATATATATATATATATATATATATATGTATCATCAATCATCCACGTTTCAACCACTCCTTCACATATTTCAAGAGAGCATCCCATACTTCTTGAAATTTTACACAACAACCATTCAATGTCAACCTAATTTTCTCCAATTTAAGGAAACAGAATATCTCTGATCCAGCGGGTGTGGTAAGGATGCGCTGCAGCCTTCCAGTTAAGCACAATAAGTCTTCAAACCAACAAGGTAGTGAATGCCACCAGATTCTTTTTGGATTTGCTGAGAGAAAATGACAGAGGGGCTACACCGAGTAGTCGACTTAGAGGATTCCGTTCAATCCTTTCATCAGTAACAAAAGACAAAGTATTGAAAAATTATGTCTAATACCTGCATGGGGATGGGCAGAGCCAAAACATATGTATTAGGTTAGCGGAAGACTGTTGGCACCGATCACACGATTTAGATATTCCGTCACACATCTTAGCTCGTCGAACCTTCGTATAAAAAGTATGAGGTATTAGCTTGTATTGGATTAGGCTGTGTCTTGCATAAATAGAATACTTATGAACTCTACTTAAAATCTCTGTCCGGCTATCCACAGATAGGGTCACACCTAAATCTTCCTCCCAAAATAATTTAGAGACTGAGGGTGTAAAAGAAAAATGTGATTATAAATATGTGTAATTGATCCTTTTAAAGTTGGAAGCGGTGTCAGAAACACATCTGAAACTGTCATTCGGCAAATCTGGAAACCTAGGGAAAGTATTACGAACAAAACTGTGGATCTGTAGATATCTAAAAAAGTGTTGATTAGGAAGTGAATATTTATCACAACGTTACTGGAAAGAGGCTAAAGTGTCAATGTATACATCTTTAATGGTGTTGATCCCCAGATTTGGCCATATTAAAAAGGCACTGTCGACAAGAAAGGGAGGGAAAGTATGATTAGCATTGATGGGTGCAGACTGGAAATAGTCTGCAAGCCAAAATAGCCATCGAACTGAACATAGATCCCAAATTGGGTTTTTACGATTGGATTTTTCGTAAAACGGAAGTAGAAGATGTGATGATAGGAGTGAATCAGAGCCCTAAAAGATACTAGTTTAGTTGAGTTAGCCACCATAACCAGCCATAACGGAGGATGATCAAATACTTCATATTACAGCCAATATTTAACAAGTGTAATGTTAGTGGCCAAGTAGTAAAACCCAAAGTTTGGTAGTGATAATATTCACGACGACTTAGGTCTCTCCAAATATTGGTTACGTAAGCTGTGAGTCTTTTTATTCCAAATCAAGTCTAAAATCTGACTATCTAACTTACAAAAGAAGGACTAAGTGAGAAAAAGTGGTATACATTGGAACAAATAGGAAAATCGCGGAGGTACATTCATTTCAGTTGACACGAGGCACTGTAGATAAATTAAGTAAGGAGTAGCCATCAAAATCTCCCTGGATTCTGGAGACTAGTGGAACAAAGTTGGCTTTATAAAGCTCTGCAAGCATATGTGTGACCTCGGCACCCAAGTATGTAAAACTTTGCCAGGCACTCTTTAAGGGAAAATTGTGCAGTGGATATTTCTTAGCAGCAGAATTTATAGTAAATATTTCACTTTTCCCCAAGTTCAATTTGTAACCAAACACCTGTCTAAAGGCTTGGAGAGTATTTAAGTACCAGTAGAGTGGAAAAACAAGTTGACTTCATATGCTTAATTGAGTTTCATTGTATGAATTAAACCATATCCAATTGTATTTACAATCTGTAAAGTATGTGAAAACACAGGTTAAAAATCAGAAAATTTCAAAAATTCAGTCAGCCATTTCGAATTTTCCACTCCGAATACCTTCAGCTATTTTTGGAGAGTGACATCACTGGAGTAACGCTTCTGCACTCTGACCATGTTATCAGAACAGTCATGATGGCTTTACGCAAAAATTGGAAAGAGATGTGCTGTTTATCATTCACAATCCTTATGTAAGTCAAGAATACATATGCTTGGCTTTTTTTATGCATTCAAAATCGTAAATAAATAGCTAACAATTGAGTCAACAGATCGAGGGTCCTCTGTTACATGTCGTGACCTAAAAATTAACCAAATATAAGTGATATTGTTATTATAAGCGCCGACGCAGACAGACTATTTTAGCGGCTCATTGATAGCAGTGAGGTAATACTAGCTTATGCCGCTGTTGTTGACACACTATAAGCCGACAGCTGCTTCTGCTTTGTCTCAAACTTGCAAAAAGTAAATTCTAGATTATAATTCATGCATTTCTCACCTGGTAGAAGACAAATGTGGCTGTGGTTTGACAGGCTGATCGACTTTCACATCCGCGCGAGATGGCAAAATAGACCCCAAAAGAGGTTTCCTGCAGAAACATTTTATTCACTCTTTGTGAATTCTTCATCTAAACAGGGTTATGTAAGCGTCCCATTGGTCAGCATCCCAGCGAGAATCAAAATATTACAGTAAGTGTTTGTTTTATTATGGTTTAAAATGGTATGTTTGTATATTTAGCACCTAGCAATGCTGCAGATGCTAGTGTCACAATGAAGTTGCATCCGCCGGGTAGCAGCCGGTTTCTAAAACTTATTGTTCATCCTCTTTGTGTTTGGGCTCAAAAATATGAAGGTCTGGATCATAATTTTTCCCCGAAGTAATCGTCGTTGGCTCTCACAAAGTCAGCTTGATTAGCATTGTTGTTGACGGGGAAGGAGTCTTTGGTTCCCAGGGCGACGTCACGCCATCACGTTACTGGCTTCCTCATTGTCTCTCAAATTGTCTCAGGAATCTCTGTGAGATTGATACTATTTTGATCATATCTATTTATTCGCACACTTTGGAAGTCTTTAGGTGTTATAAAACAGATATATAGGATAAAAGCTTTAATATAGAGGCAACTTGTTTTTCCACTGTATTGGTACTTTAAGGGAGTTGGGACTGAGACATATGGAAAGAGGTCATCTGCATAGAGATAATCACCTGCACGTTGTGTCTACATAAGCCCGTAATAAGCGGGTTGGTACAAAGCGCTATTGATCAAGGCTCAATGGCTAAAGCAAAAAGCAAAGGGCTCAGGGGGCAACCCTGCTGCATGCAACTATAAAGGTGAAAGTATTCGGACTAAATATTATTTGTCCTGACCGAGGCCTTAGGAGATAATTATGGGAGCTTAATCCATGAAATAAAATGTACCAAAGCCGAATCTCTCCAGGACATAAAATAGATAATTCCACTCCACTTGATGAAATGCCTTTTCAGCATCCATAGATACGACTGCTTCTTCAGTTTTAAGAGGAGGAACATCATACAAAACCCAAAACTAGTGAAGATGGCACGTTGTGTAAATAGTAAATAAAAACAGAATACAATGATTTGCAAATCCTTTTCAATGTATATTCAATTGAATAGACTGCAAAGACAAGATATTTAATGTTCGAACTAAGAAACTAAATTTCTTTTGGCAAATAATCATTAACTTTGAATTTAATGGCAGCAACACGTTGCAAAAAAGTTGGCACAGGGGCATTTTTACCACTGTGTTAGATGGCCTTTCCTTTTAACAACACTCAGTAAACGTTTGGGGAAGGTTTGCCATCTTTAGGCCTAGTGCTGAGGGTCCGGTGGGCATGGTCCAACATGGGCCTGTTGTCAAGGTACAGTACCTCCTTCAAGAATTGAGCGGTGAACTCAGTTGGACGGTGAACTCTGTTCCCTCACAGCACTCAGGAAAGCCCAACCCTCGGATATTATTCCACCTCGAGCGGCCCTCCAGATCATCCCATTCTTTAGCGAGGAGATCCACGGTGGCAGTTAGCTTGTTGACGCTAACGCAGAGTCCGGTCAGCTTGTTAGCATTAGCAGCAAGCTCCAGACTAGCGATGGCCTCGCTATTGGACAAGAGAATGCTTTCGAATGACTCCACTACAACTCCCCTGACAGCGGATTTAAGATTGTCGAGGATGTCAGCTCGCATTTCGTCGACTTATGCTCCTGAAAATGCCGAGTCGACGACCGACTCCTCCATGATATCTGGGTCTGGAGAGGCACGAGGCTTTGATCGACCTGGCTGATATGCCACGGCCAGACATCACAGAATTTATGCAATTTACAAAAAAAAGAAGCTGCATACAACAGGTTAGTAAAAAGTATGGAAACGTTGACGGCTGGAGTTAGCAGAAGTGCCAATAAAACATTAAAAATGTCACATTTCCACAGAGCCCCACTAAGCACACCCGGAAGACCTCATGATGACCCTTTTAAATTTTGACAAAAGTATTTCTTCTTAAGAATGGATGGCCCCACTCTATCACATTCACATATCTTTCATGATATCTGGGGCCGTACTTATCAAGCTTCTTAGAATTACTCCTAAGAAGTCTGCTAAGAGTTGACTTAAGAGTAAATAAATTCTTCGCTGAAAGCTGCACTTAAAAGTTAGTTATCAAGCGTCTTACTCACACTTTCAGCGAAGTATAGGACTGAATCTTAAGTGTCACAATCAGAGCTGAATTACGACATTACTATGTGCCGTAAACGGAATTTTAGGTGACGTCATTTCTGTGTCCATAGAAATGACCAATCACGGAAGGGAATCCGTTGTCTAAGAATAAAGAAATATCTTGGAAATATTTAAGTGGACAATGGGAGTGTATATTTTGACAATAAACTACAAAATAATACAAAACAAACTAGTCCCCGCCGGCACTCACGCTACCGCTCCCTCTCTTCTATCGCCCACACACTCACTGACGTCACTCACCTCACGGCCACACACATACGCTACTGTCATAACATTTTCTTTCCAATTCATTAATTAGGCAACTAATTTGAAACTGGTGTGGGTGGCTCTATATATACTAGCCCACTGCAGACACATGCAGAAATCAACAAGGAATCGAAAAGTATTAAATCTGTGACAAAAATAATATCCGCTCTGTCTAAACGATACCGTTTGATCAGCTGCTCGTCATAAAAAAAAACAAAAAACATTGTTCCGTTCCCTGAACGTTCGCGCACGTCTCTCTCGCCTCAGTGCCATCCCCTGCTGGCAACTCCTAACCACTTAAGACACCTCTGAAGGTCTCTTAAATATCGTGGAGAGTAGGAGTGATTCTTAGACTTAAGAACGTTGATAAAAAGCTTTTATTCTTAAGTTTGAGAGTAGGACTAAATTTCGCAAATTCTCAGGACTTAAGTGTAAAATGGCACTCTAAGAAGCTTGATAAGTACGGCCCCTGGTTTGTATGTTTTCCTCCAAACCTTTCAAAATATGCCAAAATATGCACCGCTGCAGGGAAATGGGACCATGACCACCATCTAAAACCTGGAAGTGCCTTTCAGGCCACATTGTTGCAACCAAGCAAATAGGGGTGTTGTTGATAGCATACTTGCTAGCATACACAAAAGTGACTTGCCCGAAATCTAACAAATGAGATTTGACTATGAATATTCCTGGGCGAACACAGCCTTTAATCTGATACATAACATAACAATTAGCTGTATTTTAAGTATGATGAGTAAGTGATGCTCACAGGTACTACACGAGAGGGAGTTCCTCAGACCTCGTCCCTCCCCAAATTCAAGACTCTCATGGGGAAAAATTGATTCTACTATTTTGCCACCACACAGCGGAATGCACTACCAACAGACCTTAAAATTCGAACTTCCCTACTAAATTTTAAAACTGCCATAAAATCATGGCTCAGCTCAACCTCTACCTGATCTGAACCAAAATTGATCCGCAGCAACTCTTCGAAGCATCTAACAGGTTTATATGTGGTTATAGTGTATATATGTATTCTCATTCTGTTTTGCACACTCTTGGAGTCAACATGTGCATAGTCATGTACATAGTGTCATGTACATAGTGTATATACAAAAAAAAAAGCGCTATACAATTATAACCCATTTATCATTTATCATTTATCATTTACATGGATTCAATCCTTTAAGATGTCAATAAACTTCCCAATCAATCAATCAATCAATGATGAGGGGTCAGCATCCACCAGCTTTATCTACCTTTGCATGCACCTTAATATGTTGGTCAATGGTGTGAAAGACATGCATACTACCCATACCTTAGTTTGTTTAGAATGAACTCATAAGTGATAATAATGCTGACTGAGCAGTTTGCGCCTTCGCATTATTACAACATTGGTTATGTTGCTACTGTACTGTGCAACATACTTGAGGTCCTCTCCACGTTGTCATGTACTCCAACTCATTATTCAAGTTGATACATGAAGGCAACTGTACTAAGATGACTAAACGAAAGACAATCTCGGTTGTGTTGTCCTGACATTCTCACGATGTGAGTTCATTGAAAGGGTTCCGTAAACACACATTGCTTTTAATACTTCTGCTATTTATAACCTATGAGACTGATTGATTGCTGATGGCTGCCAGTTAGAACAGCCCTCTAAATCGGTTTATGAGGCTCCAGATCTAATTTTGATGTGCTTTAATGACATTTAAGGGATGTTCTCCGTTGTTTGCAAGTGCTCAGAGTAGCAGTGCTCGAATGACAATCAAGTGTAGGCCCAAGCCAATTAATGTTTTTTTCCATATCCCTTTCATCTGCATGGCCAATACTAAAAAAAAAAATGTATATGGACTTACCAGCCTTACTTTAACAAGTCACACTTGCACAATTTTATACAAGAACGTTAAATTCTGCATTTGCAAAAATAATAATACGGTAGTCCATTTTGATCGACACTGTTAGAGTGCATTATTGGGGGTTGTAGTGTACAATGTACTACTAGAGGCGTTTTTAAAAATAAAAGTAGTGACATCTCTTAGTAAGATGCAACATCACTTTAAACGACATACGCAGTACTTAGCAGATGCTAAATCAACACCTCTTTTTTTGCAAAGATATGCATTAGATCCCATTAGATTTTGCAGGTGCAAGCATTAAATCCTGCAAAAAAGGCCTTAATTTGGCGGGGTGCTGCATAATGACAGAGCCTTTCTTCCCTCCAGGTGCACAGCGTGTCAGTCAACCGAATCCTGGTGGATTGTGTAATAAAGTAATGCTGTTGATCTAATTAAGGTAATGGTTGACATTGCAGTGTGCACTTTTCAGCTGTGTGTGTGTGTGTGCTGCAGATGCAGTACAGTACGTGGCATAAATCAGGGGTCCCCAACCTTTTTTGCACCAGGGACCGGTTTAATGTAGGCATTATTTCCATGGACAAGCCTTCCACGGGTGGCAGATAAATATAGCAAATAAGTGCATGAAAAATGAATACATGAAAAAACTCAGCATAACGTTCAACTAGTGGAAGCCCCAGGCCTTTTTCCTTTGCATACAAAGCTCTCCATAGACTTTTGTTTTTTACTCATTTTTGCTAGTAGTAAGCTTTTTTTGGCTCTAGTATCTGATGGGTTATAGGTGATACCAGGGGCGTCACTAGCTTTTAAGGACAGGGGGGGCTTAGCCCCCAGGAGATGCACGGATGCGAGCGAACGTAGCACACAAGCACAAAACTTCACAAACGGCTAACAAAGACTTAGAAATTAATCATTGTTATTATTATTATTTCAGTCGGGTTTATTTTCAATCTGTGTTCAGTACAACAACAAACATGGGTTAGCACAGTGACATTTTGTTTACAGCATCAACAAGAAACAATTACTTGCATGATCCTTCAAGATACACTGAAACACAATGAAAGTCATGGCATTAGCCTCTATGTTATTCATTCACAACATAGAGGCTAATGCCACCACTCTAGCTCACCATACAATAATTGTTTGTTCCCAAATATTTTGAAGTTGCACAGATTTCATTTTGGGCACATATGTGACTAAAATGGTTGTAAATTCAAGCCCTTAATTACTTGAATTAAAGTAATATCTGGATCGGGATAATTTGGCTTGTATATAATATATTTATATATAAATATATATATATTATGGCAAGCCGTTATGGAAATTAAATATATATGGAAGTCTGAATAGAAATGAGAAACGTTTATATATACTGTAAATAAGAAAGACTTAGAGTCCGTCTGCTGATCTGAAAAAGAACCAAAGCTGTCAAAGAGCTGAGGGACCATCTTCAAAGTGCAATGCTGAAACAAATAATGCAAACAATAAAATGTAACTTCCAGGGTTTGAGATTAACGTAGTCCCGTCGTCCCGGGGATGGTAAAAAAAATGCACGGGACGAAATTAAATGCTCCCCGGGACGATGGCTTTTAACCATTTTTTTCTTTTTCTTTTTCTTTTTTATTAATTTTACATTTTATATTAAATATCTTGGTTTTTCCACCCTCTGAAAATCCTATGAAATGTTTAACAAGCCATCCTATAATAATACAACAGCTATTAATGTAACAATAAAAATAAAACAAATATATTTAATTATGTTTTTTTCATTATTTTAACAATAGGCTAATGTATATTACTTTATATAGATTCTACAAGAAACACAAAACTTAAAAAGTAAATGATTTACAATTGCAGACACAAGGTTCTTGTTCTGCAGTGGTGTGTGCTAATGTGCTTCGTACACCTGCAGGATAGCAAGCAAGGTTGCAGAGAAAATGCAGACTGGATTTGGAGTGATGTGGGCTTTTTCTATATGAACAAGTGGAATGGATTGGATATCGACGCGCTAAAGGGGCTCTCTACCTTACGCTATGAAGTGAGGGGAAACTGAGTGAATAATGACAGGTTATATGATTATTTATTTAAACTCATATTCGAGCCACTTTATAATGAATATGTCGACATTTGTAAAAAATAAATAAAAAATAAACAACTTTTTTTTTTTTTTTTAACACCAAATTATTTAGGGGGCTTAAGAACATTTTAGGGTGGCTTGAGCCCCCCTAAAATAGGCCTAACAACGCCAATGGGTGATACATCACATTCAAGGACAAGAGCATGGACATACACTATATTGCCAAAAGTATTTGGCCACCTGCCTTGACTCACATATGAACTTGAAGTGCCATCCCATTCCTAACCCATAGGGTTCAATATGATGTCGGTCCACCTTTTGCAGCTATTACAGCTTCAACTCTTCCTTGAAGGCTGTCCACAAGGTTGCGGAGTGTGTTTATAGCAATTTTTGACCATTCTTCCAAAAGCGCATTGGTGAGGTCACACACAGGTTGGTCGAGAAGGCCTGGCTCTCAGTCTCCGTTCTAATTCATCCCAAAGGTGTTCTATCGGGTTCAGGTCAAGACTCTGTGCAGGCCAGTCAAGTTCATCCACACCAGACTCTGTCATCCATGTCTTTATGGGCCTTGCTTTGTGCACTTGTGCACAGTCATGTTGGAAGAGAAAGGGGCCCGCTCCAAACTGTTCCCACAAGGTTGGGAGCATGGAATTGTCCAAAATGTTTTGGGTCCTGGAGCATTCAAAGTTCCTTTCACTGCAACTAAGGGGCCAAGCCCAAATCCACATCATAACCCCTCCTCCACCAAATTTCACACTCGGCACAATGCAGTCCGAAATGTAGCGTTCTCCTGGCAACCTCCAAACCCAGACTCGTCCATCAGATTGCCAGATGGAAAAGCGTGATTCATCACTCCAGAAAACTCGTCTCCACTGCTCTAGAGTCCAGTGGCGACGTGCTTTACACCACTTTGTAAGCAGTAACAGTTCCTGTAACTGGCTTTGCATTGGACTTAGTGATGTATGGTTTTAGATGCAGCTGATCGGCCATGGAAACCCATTCCATGAAGCTCTCTCTGTACTGTACGTGGGCTAATTGGAAGGTCACATGAAGTTTGGAGCTCTGTAGCAACTGACTGTGCAGAAAGTTATTGCACTATGCACTTCAGCATTCGCTGACCCCTCTCTGTCAGTTTACGTGGCCTACCACTTGGTGGCGGAGTTGCTGTTGTTCCCAAACTCTTCCATTTTCTTATAATAAAGCCGACAGTTGACTTTGGACTTTAGGAGCGAGGAAATTTCACAACTGGTTTTGTTGCACAAGTGGCATCCTAAGACAGTTCCACACTAGAAATCACTGAGCTCCTGTCGGCGACCCATTCTTTCAAAAATGTTTGTAGAAACAGTTTCCATGCTTAAATGCCAACAGATTAGGACACCTTATTCTCATCGTTTGGATGGGTGGCCAAATACTTTTGGCAATATAGTGTATAATAAAGCTAGAAATACTTGCCATAGATTTCTGTGGATTTCTATTTCCATTCTTAAAGTTATGCATTCATATTTTGTGCAATATTTCATTCGTAGATACACTAATGTTAGCTTTTTTTGGTCCAATTTTCCATGTGTAAATACATCTGTTATTGCTAACTACTTGTGTAACAGGACTATGTGCAATAATACCAGCACTTTAACTTACTAGGCTAAGGAAATGTTTACTTTCTTCCTTCAGCACAATTATTATACGCAATATTGTAGCATTTCTCCATCTGCCTTATGCACTTTAACTACTATGGTCACTTTGTTCCTGACCTGCCCTGATCTTAGGTCATCAACTTGCCACGGACTGCAGATGGAACGTAGCTTTTGGCTACGATTTGGCACATCTACATGCTATATGTTTATTAATGTGCATTGTCCCATGTAACACAGATGTAACAAATATAGCAAATGGTGACTTCCGATCGGGAGTTTTGTAATACATCTATGAACAGGCTTATTGGTGTGTCTGGTGAGACTGGTGAAAGTTAAGTAGGAGGAAATGCGATCGGTTATAAATTATTTAATGTCTCTGTGCGGCCCGGTAGCAAATGCGTCACGGACCGATGGTTGGGGACCACTGGCATAAATAACCTTTGTGTATGGTATTGGTGGGAGGATCGATCTAAAAATACTTATACTCAGATGTTTGGTTTGTCAATAGCAAGGTCGATTGCCTTCAACTTGAAAGCTGCATCATGTGCATTTTGTCATGTCTTCTCCATGATTGTGAGTCCATAACGTGCTGAATGGCTGGCTGAATGATTGTGTGTTTGCGTTTGTCCCATTGTAAACAATTTTGTTGGTCCATTGGTCTGATGTGACGAGCCATGTGAAGTGTGTGAACCCAGACAAATCCATAAATTGTATACGCTGCAGAGAGTATGGCTACTACTTAATTTTGTAATTTTTTTATATATTTTTTTCCATAAAGAAATACAATCATGTGTGCTTACGGACTGTATCCCTGCAGACTGTATTGATCTATATTGATGTATAATGTATATATTGTGGGTTTTTTGTTGATTTAATAAAAAATAAAAAATAAAAAAATAAATATATATATATATATATATATATATATATATATATATATTTTTTTTTTTTTTTTTTTTAAATTTCTTGTGCGGCCCGGTACCAATTGGTCGGCCGCGGCCCGGTGGTTGGGGACCACTGGATTAGATTGTGTAAACAGCACAGCTCACATAACACACATTTAAAAAAATGAATGATTTGTGTCACTCAGGTGTGTGTGTCGGCAGCACGGCTTAACATGGGTTACTGCATGTGCCTCACAGTACGAAGGTCCTGGGTTCGATCCCCGGGCTCGGGGTCTTTCTGTGTGGAGTTTGCATGTTCTCCCCGTGACTGCGTGGGTTCCCTCCGGGTACTCCGGCTTCCTCCCACCTCCAAAGACATGTAATTGGGGATAGGTTGATTGGCCCTAGTGTGTGAATTGGAGTGTGAATGTTGTCTGTCTATCTGTGTTGGCCCTGTGATGAGGTGGCGACTTGTCCAGGGTCTACCCCGCCTTCCGCCCGAATGCAGCTGAGATAGGCTCCAGCACTCCCCGCGACCCCAAAAGGGACAAGCGGTAGAAAATGGATGGATGGATGGAGGTGTGTGTCTATTACACGCTTGCATGACTCGGGCCGGAAGAAAAAAGCTGAACGGCTTATACTATATGTAAGCTGCTCCCAGGTCAAAAAGACAAAATAACCTCAGACCGTTGAAGCGTGTATTTTGGCATTCAAGCGACGTGAAATCTCACATGATTTGTGTTCTTATTAAGACTAAACGATTCAGTGCGTCTTCCTCGTTGACACTAAAGCTTCCGTGTAGTTATTACTGTAATGGTGTGTTTGATCAGTGAGATGGAAAGGTTTGTGACCATTCATCTTAAGATTTGATCTCTGCATAAATAGCGCTTGAATTTGTTTCCTCATTGAAGGACGTCTGCTCCTATGATTTGTTGTCAAACTCTCAATTTAGCTGCAGTTTATTGTCTGATTAGAAAGAATAATAATGCCACATTTACATTAGAGACGTCACACATGTTGTCGAAAGACTCATTCAAAAAATTCCTCTATACCACAGTTTAATGGAAAAATATTAGCATTTATTTTATGTTCTTATTATTGTTTAGTTTTTTTGCATCGCCTAACTAGAGATCCGTGGTCCGGATCATGATATGTTCTGTTAGTTTTAGACTCCATAGTTCCTGTTTTTGTGCACCCTTGTTTGTTTTAGTTACCATGGCGACTTATGATTTTCACTTGCCTCTGGTGTTCGGGACGGGCACCTGTTTCCAATCTTGAGACATTATTTAAGCCTGCCTTTGCCAGTCAGTCGTCCTGGCGTCATTGTTTGTCTCATGCAAGGACTACGTAAGTCGTGTTTATTTCATGCCACAGTTTCATAAGTTCTCTATGTCCATAGTCTATGCTAAGTATTTACTTTAACTCCAAGTGCGATCAGCGCGTTGTGCTTTCGCCTTGTTTTCCATTTTTGTACCTTTTTGAGTTTTGAGAATTAAATCATGTTTTTACCTGCATGCCTTGTCCGGAATAGTCCGTTTGCATCCTGGGAGAACAAACCTCGCAGCAAGCTGCAACCAAACTGTGACATAAATAATTTGGTTCTTTTTTAGAACGGACTGAATTCCCTTGGTACTACCGGGTATCAATTCTCGTAAAATCAAACTGCAATATTTCGATACTTTTGTTGTGACATCACATCGGGTTGCAGAAAGATTTGTCGAGAAAACAAGCACTCAAGCAGACACAGCCAATCTGACTCCATAGGTAATGTTGCGATTTTCCATGCCAACAAAGCAAGTATGTCTGTCAGAAAACGCTCAAACGGAGTCTAAGGCTCCACTTTTCCAAAATGCGCCAGCTTAATGCTAATTTACATTGTATTTGCTATTCACATGGTAATGATTAGCATTTAGTGATAACTGTTGGTCTCAACTTTAACTTACGATTTCTATTTTACTGTGGGCACGTGTCGTCTTTTTTGGGGCCCATTAGTGGTGGAGGATTTCCGTTCCGTACGGCGACTCTTGTTTCTTTTTTTCGCCTTTGGCTTTGGGGCTGCGTCGTGTGCATTTGTTGTGTCTTCTCCATAACGCTGTAAATGGCTGACTGAACGATTGTGTGATTTGATGTGAACAATTTCATTGGTCCACCGTGACCCGTTCAGCAATTTAATTGTGACAGGGCTACATTTTTTGGCGGCATGAGAAAACTCCATAAATTAGTTGCAGCATTGTATAAACCGCAGGGGTTAAAGAGTGGGGAAAAAGTTGCAGTTTATAGTCTGGAAATCATGGTACCGTAAATATAAATTAGGGCTGTCAAATTTAATGCGTTAACGCATGTAATTAATCACAAAAAATGATCGCATTAATCATGTATACAAGCAGATTATTCACGCAATTTATTTTGCGTATAAATGCACCTGTTTCTTAACAGTGGATTGTTACCTAAAAGGCGGCGTAGGTACAGTATGTGCAAAGATGAGTGAGGAGATTGACTGGGGGCAAATATCACTTCAAAATACACCCCGGATGGGAGTTAAAATAAAACAGAGGTAATTTGCATATATTATTGCAGCACAACAAGTTTAAAATACCGTCTATAGGCAAAGCACGTTTTTAGGCATCTGCTCGCAAGAACACTTCCAGTACATCAACAACAAGCAATAGGACGGCAAACAACGACGGTGGAATACACCTGCGGCAATGTTGTCAACAAAAGTGCTACAAATAAGGTTTTGTAGCAACAATGATTAATCGTGATTATTCCAAATTAAAATTTGAGATTATTCTGATTCAAAAAATAATTATTTAACATATGACTCAGTGGTTGGACGTCAGGGCCAGCAAAGCCTTCTCTGCTGGCCTAACATAACCAGAAATCAGGATCATAATTAAAGATAATAAGTATTTTTTTATTTACTTTCCCTAAATATCTAAAAGTATTCACATTCTCTTCATGTCATATAATGCTCCCTCCAAAGCTGTTGTTTTTAGGTTAGAGTTTGTATCCAATCAGAATTCCGCTAGCTTATGTTGCCATCAGGGGCGTCACTAGCTTTTAAGGACAGGGGAGGCTTAGCCCCCAGGAGATGCACAGGATGCGAGCGAACGTAGCGCACGAGCACAAAACTTCACAAACGGCTAACAAAGACTTAGAAATTAATCATTGTTATTATCATTATTTCAGTGGGTTTATTTTCAATCTGTGTTCAGTACAACAACAAACATGTGTTTGCACAGTGACATTTTGTTTACAGCATCAACAAGAAACAATTACTTGCATGATCCTTCAAGATACACTGAAACACAATGAAAGTCATGGCATTAGCCTCTATGTTATTCATTCACAACATAGAGGCTAATGCCACCACTTTAGATCACAATACAATAATTGTTTGTTCCCAAATATTTTGAAGTTGCACAGATTACATTTTGGGCACATATGTGACTAAAATGGTTGTAAATTCAAGCCCTGGAAATAATACTTGATTACTTGAATTAAAGTAATATCTGGATCGGGATAATTTGGCTTGTATATAATATATTTATATATATATTTTATGGCAAGCCGTTAAGGAAATTAAATATATGTGGAAGTCTGAATAGAAATGAGAAACTTTTATATATACTGTAAATAAGAAAGATTTAGAGTCCGTCTGCTGATCTGAAAAAGAGCCAAAGCTGTCAAAGAGCTGAGGGACCATCTTCAAAGTGCAATGCTGAAACAAATAATGCAAACAATAAAATGTAACTTCCAGGGCTTGAGATTAACATAGTCCCGTCGTCCCGGGGACGGTAAAAAAAATGCACGGGACGAAATTAAATGCTCCCCGGGACGATGGCTTTTAACCATTTTTTTCTTTTTCTTTTTATGTATTTATTCATTTTACATTTTATATTAAATGTCTTGGTTTTTCCACCCTCTGAAAATCCTATGAAATGTTTAACAAGCCATCCTATAATAATACAACAGCTATTAATGTAACAATACAATAAAACAAATATATTTAATGATGTTTTTTTCATTATTTTAACAATAGGCTAATGTATATTACTTTATATAGATTATACAAGAAACACAAAATTTAAAAACTAAATTATTTACAATTGCAGACACAAGGTTCTTGTTCTGCAGTGCTGTGTGCTAATGTGCTTCGTACACCTGCAGGACCGCAAGCAAGGTTGCAGAGAAAATGCGGACTGGATTTTGAGTGATGTGGGCATTTTCTATATGAACAAGTCCAAGGACCGCAAGCAAGGTCGCAGAGAAAATGCGGACTGGATTTTGAGTGATGTGGGCATTTTCTATATGAACAAGTCCAAGGACCGCAAGAAAGGTAGCAGAGAAAATGCGGACTGGATTTTGAGTGATGTGGGCATTTTCTATATGAACAAGTCCAAGGACCGCAAGCAAGGTCACAGAGAAAATGCGGACTGGTATTTGAGTGATGTGGGCATTTTCTATATGAACAAGTGGAATGGATTGGATACCGACGCACTAAAGGGGCTCTCTACCTTACGCTATGAAGTGAGGGGAAACTGAGTGAATAATGACAGGTTATATTGTTATGTATTTAAACTCATATTCGGGCCACTTTATAATGAATATATCGTATGTATTTGTAAAAAAAATTAATTTAAAAAAAATGATTTTTTTTTTTGATTTTTTTTTTTTAAACACTAAATTATTTAGGGTGGCTTAAGAACATTTTAGGCCTAACAACGCCAATGGTTGCCATGCTGTATGAAATCTGCCAGGGGCCTTCAGAATCAACAATGCAGGCGTATGTGCACTGTAAGTGAACGGACACATACGGTTGATAGACAATTGCCAAAACCAATCAGATCAAGAGTTGTTGTCAGTAGGGCCTTCTAACTGGCCTTACGCTGTGATTGGATACTCACTTGGGAATCCCAAGTGAGTATCCAATCACAAGTTGTGAAAACAGGAAGGAAATCCTTTTCAACTTATATTCAATTGAATAGACTGCAAAGACAAGATATTTAATGTTCGAACTAAGAAACTTTTTTTTTTTTTTTGCAAATAATCATTAACTTGGAATTTAATGACAGCAACACATTGCAAAAAAGTTGGCACAGGGGCATTTTTACCACTGTGTTACATGGCCTTTCCTTTTAACAGTACTCAGTAAACCTTTGGGAACTGAGGAGACCAATTTTTCAGGTGGGATTCTTTCCCATTCTTGCTTGGTGTACAGCTTAAGTTGTTCAACAGTTTTAAGCTTCATATTTTATATACTCTTTTACTATGAAGCCACGCTGTTGTAACACGTGGCTTGGCTTTGTCTTGCTGAAATAAGCAGGGGCGTCCATGATAATGTTGCTTGGATGGCAACATATGTTTCTCCAAAACCTGTATGTACCTTTCAGCATTAATGGTGCCTTCACAGATATGTAAGTTACCCATGCATTGGGCACTAATACACTCCCATACCATCACAGATGCTGGCTTTTGAACTATATATACGCCTATAACAGTCCGGATGATTCTTTTCCTCTTTGGTCGGAAGGACACAATGTCCACAGTTTCCAAAAACAATTTGAAATGTGGACTCGTCAGACCACAGAACACTTTTCCACTTTGCATCAGTCCATCTTAGATGAGCTCGGGCCCAGCGAAGCCGGCGGCGTTTCTGGGTGTTGTTGATAAATGGCTTTGGATTTGCATAGTTACTTACAGATGTAGCGACCAACTGTAGTTAGTGACAGTGGTTTTCTGAAGTGTTCCTGAGGCCATGTGATGATATCCTTTACACACTGATGTCGCTTTTTGATGCAGTACCGCCTGAGGGATCGAAGGTCACAGGCTTAGCTGCTTACATGCAGTGATTTCTCTAGATTCTCTGAACATTTTGATGATATTACGGACCGTAGATGGTGAAATCCCTAAATTCCTTGCAATAGCTCATTTAGAAATGTTGTTCTTAGACTAGTCGACAATTTGCTCACGCATTTGTTCACAAAGTGGTGACCCTCGCCCCATCCTTGTTTGTGAATGACTGAGCATTTCATGGAAGCTGCTTTTATACCCAATCGTGGCACCCACCTGATCCCAATAGCCTGTTCACCTGTGGGATGTTCCAAATAAGTGTTTGATGAGCATTCCTCAACTTTCTCAGTGTTTTTTGCCACTTGTGCCAGCTTTTTTGAAACATGTTGCAGGCATCAAATTCTAAATGAGCTAATATTTGCAAAACATAACAAAGTTTTCCAGTGCGAACGGTAAACATCTTGTCTTTGCAGTCTATTCAATTGAATATAGGTTGAAAAGGATATGCAAATCATTGTATTCTGTTTTTATTTACGACTGTGCCAACTTCACTCCTCAACAACTGGCTGTTGTTGTTATTATTGAAGAACAGCAGTGAAATCCTGTTATGAAATAAACTTGATACAGCAGAGACCCTTTTAACAAGCTCCCCAGTTCGACCTACCAGGTTTATACGGAATCTTTCTTTTTAGTCCTTGTCATTCGGCCCTCTAGTTTCTTTAGATGTGCTGTGCTGCTCTGGGAAATGACAGGCTCAGATGAAATGTCACTGGTAAAAATGGACAACAGAGGACCAGCGACCACGTCGACAACACCGGGGGTCTCTTTAGATTGTATCCTGTCCTCAGGTCTGCACAAAATTTTCACCCAAAAAATTAAAAGGGGAAGAAGAAGAGAGATGTTTTGGTGTTGCTGTGCAACATAACAAGTCCTTATTGATCACCATATTGAAACAGCATGTGCATCAAATAAACATTAGATCACATTTACAGCTGGTCCAGTTTGTTTTGACAGCAAGGTGATTACAGCGCAGTGTTATTCCTGTAACCATAACAACAAAAGCCACCTACCCTTTAAGGACATAGTGTGTTTCTCCAATTAAAAGTCACAACGGGGCTTCAACAGCATTATTGCTAGAATGCCAAATGGTTTTTCTAAGCTTGTACAAATGAACCGTCAGGAATATTGGACAGCAATAATTGGTGTGAAACCAACATGCAGAAGGCCAAGGAGGCAGCTTGCAGGTAAATTGTATTTAATTGATGACAAAACAAAAGACGAGAGTCACTGGGAAGTGCTTCAGTTGCATAGGGGTAGCTTTGCACATACAGTGCATCTGGAAAGTATTCACGGCACTTCACTTTTTTGACATTTTGTTATGTTAAAGCGTTGTTCCAAAATGGAATAAATTAATTTTTGTCCTCAAAATTCCATGCACTATACCCCATTAGGACAATGTGAAAAGGTTTTTTTTTAAAACATTTTTGCACATTTTTAAAGATAAAAACAAAAAAATAACAATTATTCACAGCATTGTCTATGAATGTTGTCATTCATCCAGGTCATTGTAATCTCAGGTCATTCAATCGATCGCAACTGGACTGTTTGGTTTATCTTAGAAGACGTTTCGCCTCTCATCCAAGTAGGCTTCATCAGTTCGTGTTCATAGACTTAGATTGGTCAGATCTAGTCTAGCGGCTGGTGCCAAAACCCTAAATATTTATACTCCAAAAACCAGGAGGGTGTGCCTGGGCAAGGATGGTTTCGCCCTATCGTAGTGAGAAAAACAACTGTTTTGATGCAAACAAGACAATCCTACTGTGGTAGTGAAGTGTTGAAGTGTTATTGGAGTGATTGAAAGGAAAGTGTTATATATGGGGGATAGGTGGTGTCGCAGACCACCTCCTCTGTTCAAGGATGGTGTAGAGCAGGGGTCACCAACCTTTTTGAAACCAAGAGCTACTTCTTGAGTACTGATTAATGCGAAGGGCTACCAGTTTGATACACACTTAAATAAATTGCCAGCAATAGCCAATTTGCTCAATTTACCTTTAACTCTATGTTATTATTAATAATTAATGATATTTATCTTTGTGGAAACACTGATCATCTTAATGATTTCTCACAATAAATATAGCTGAGATAGGCTCCAGCGCCCCCCGCGACCCCAAAGGGAATAAGCGGTAGACAATGGATGGATGGATGGAATATATATAGAAACAGATAAATATCAATATGCAACACTTTATTTTTATATTTTCTCTAAGTGCACATTTTTCAAATTGAACATTTTCAAATGATCACTTCTAAGACAGTCTTTTTTAACTAGCTAGCCACTAACATTTTTTAACAAATCATGAATTACTTTGCACCATGTTTGTACAAATAATAACTCATGTAAAATACAAAAGTCAACTCTCAAATTTTTAAATAACTCATGTCACACTTTGAACTGGACACCAAATCTGTTATCTGTTTCTTTGTCAGTTAGTGAAGACAAAGTCTTTAAAATATTTTCTTGGATTTTCAATTTCTATTTGAGTTTTGTCTCTCTTAGAATTAAAAATGTCGAGCAAAGTGAGACCAGCTTGCTAGTAAATAAATACAATTTAAAAAATAGAGGCAGCTCACATGGTAAGTGCTGCTATTTGAGCTATTTTTAGAACAGGCCAGCGGGCTACTCATCTGGTCCTTATGGGCTACCTGGTGCCCGCGGGCACCGCGTTGGTGACCCCTGGTGTAGAGGTTGCCCTCTAGTGGGTTCCTCGGACCACCACACACTGCCACGACAGCCCGCTTTTGGGGTACAACACTGTTTTATTTTTATCAATGGTGAGTGTTATGATCCGCTGCCCGGATCATATTTCTGTTTGGGTTTTCAGGTCACGTGTGTTTTCTGTTAGTCCTGGACTTCTTTTGTTCCTGTTTGTGCACCTCTGAGTTGGTTACCTCAGCTACTTATTACTTCCACCTGCCGCTTGTGTTCCGGACGCGCAACTGTTTGTAATCACTGACATTATTTAAGCCTGCCTTTTCCAGTCAGTCAGTCTGGCTTCTTTATTTGCGTCACGCGACTGCTACGTAAGTTTTTGCTTGTCTCCTAGCCACTGCTAGTTGTCATAGTCTGTGCTAAGTTGTAGCCTTAGGCCCACTCTGCACCTTATCCGGTCGGTTTGTCTTCTTTGTAGGTACCTGTTTTGTGTTGTTTTATTATTAAATCAAGTTGTTACCTGCAAGTCCTGTCCGGATTTCGTTCTTTGCATCCTGGGAGAACAAAACCCTGCATCATCATGCGCCCCGATCGTAACAGTTGAGACCCGTTTGCTTTCCAGCAAAATGTATTTTTCTTTGTCCGTGTCCCTCCCTCTCTATAGCTCACACTGCATCTCCAACCACGTGTCTCATTCCGGCTGCTGCTAATAAAGGCGACAGGTGATGCGATAACAAGACCCACCTGGGCCATCTACTCACCTGTCGCTGTCTTCGAGGCCGGTTCTGGCACACCCCGTTCCGCGGCAGGCCTGCAGGCCACGCCCCCCTCCACAGATGGCTTTTCAACCTTGACATAGATGGCTTCCCTTACTCCTTTTTCGTACCATCCGTCCTCCCTGTCCAGAATCTGTACATTCTGGTCACAGAAGGCCATCTATGTCAAGGTTGAAAAACTATCCCTGAACAGAGGAGGTGGTCTGCGACACCATCTATCTTCCACATATAACACTGTCCTTTCAACCATTCTGCAGTTTAGCAGGAGTTAGAAACATTCTGGTCACCTCTGTGACCAAAATGCCATTTGTGCCATTTGTTTACAACTGAATGGAATGTTTACGTGGGGGGTTCCAACTATTTTGGACTGGTAGTAGTCGATCCACAGTGATCATTCCGCCACACAATACATCAATGCTAATGAGGGGAAATCACACTTCTACGACTGTCATTGGCTATGACAGATAGGATTGCTCGTTAGCATCAAAACAGTTGTTTTTCTCACTACGATAGGGCGAAACCATCCTTGTCCAGGCACACCTTCCTGGTTTTTAGAGTATAAATATTTGGTGTCTTGGCGCCAGCCGCTAGACTAAATCTGACCAATCTAAGTCTATGAGCATGAACTGATGGAGCCTACTCGGATGAGAGGCGAAACGTCTTCTAAGACAAACCACACAGTCCAGTTGCGATCGAATTAATGCCCTGTGATATTCACATAATTTGCTCAATACTTTGTTTATACACCTTTGGCATCAATTACAGCCTGAAGCATTTTGGAATAAGGCTGTAACATAACAAAATGTGGAAAGAGTGAAGCACTGTGAATACTTTCCGAATGCGCTTTTACAAATGTAAACAGGTTAACAAAATAACAAAAACGGAATGTTGATTGGCAACACTAAATTGGCCCTAGTGTGTGAATGTGAGTGTGAATGTTGTCTGTCTATCTGTGTTGGCCCTGCGATGAGGTGGCGACTTGTCCAGGGTGTACCCCGCCTTCCGCCCGATTGTAGCTGAGATAGGCTCCAGCGCCCCCCGCGACCCCAAGAGGGATAAGCGGTAGAAAATGGATGGATGGATGGGAATGCTATAGCACAGCAAAGACTTACGAGACGTTTAGCACGAAAAACGTCCACAGGGTGTTCTATGTCGCAACCAAAACTAGCAGCCAAGGCTAAACTTAAATAATTGGCGGCTTTTAATGAGAGAAAGGCTTCCAGCAACGCGAAGAAAGTGTGATGTCAGGCCCTCTGCGGCTCGCTTTTCATCACGTACATGGCGTGACAGAATCTAAACAGAGTGTCTAAACACGAGTACAGTCGCCAATAACACCTAAAATAGATGCTAGATGTGTTGCCAATCATTTTTATTACAGAAAAACGAGGGGATGGGGGGGTTCTGGCTGGCTGAAATATTGTCTAAATTCTTTTATAACATGTTTAGGTTGAATCCTCAATTACAAAATAATTAGCAGGCTCAATATTACATTTTATTAATTAATAGAGAAGGTTAAAACATTGTCATGCAGCAATATGAAGCCACCCCCCGTGAAAATGATCTGTCTCGGGTACACTACATAATGATGACAAATTCTACCTATCTACGATTAATTTTGAGTTAACTATGAACAAAATGCGATTAATCGTGATTAAATATTTGAATTGTTTGACAGCCCTAATATATATATATATATATATATATATATATATATATATATATACAGCAGACCTGGGCATTCTGCGGCCCGCGGGCCGCATCCGGCCCTTTGTGCGTCCCTGTCCGGCCCGCGTGAGGCCAATTATAAATGACAAAATAAATTTTAAAAAGTATCTATGTCGAGTGTGCAATACAATGGTGCTGCTTTTGTTTTGAAAATCGTTATTTGTATTACTTCCGTGTGGACGTATGCGTGTGCGTGATTGTGAGTGAATGTGAACAGCTGCAATCACAAATTACAAAATGAAGTTGAAAAAACATCTATGTCGTGCGCGCAATACAACTGTGCTGCTTTTATTTTGAAAAGTATTATTTATGGGCGTGTGTCCGTGTGTAACCTGCGAGTGAAGGTGCACATGCAGCGACAAGTGATGCACGGTTTACACCCGAGACGCTAAAAAGAGAAAAGTTGATGATGAATGGCGTGTTTCCAACAAGACATGGACTGCAAAGGTGCGCGCCTGCGCAATTGCGCACTGCTCAAGCATCCGCTGCGCGCAGCAAATATATGCCGCGCACCAAATCAAATCCCATCTGAATTCTAAACAAAATAAACATATTTATTCTATGTAATTTTGCAATGCAACTTTGAGTGACAGTGACAACAAGCGGCCCTAACGGTGTTCGTCAACACCGTTCAATTGAACACCGTTCAATTATTGTAACGTCTATCGAGATGCTTCGAGGACAGGAATTATATCGATCACTTTATTGAGCAAAACTGTTTATATTCGGACATAACCACACCAAAAACATGAGTAAAACAATTCTATCTCGAAAAACTAGTCATTTTCTGCCGTACAAACCAGGCCAAAACCAACTTGTCATCTGTCCCCAACACGCATAGCACTAAACCACTGGTGCGTTTATGGCCACACAAAAAGTCGGACAACTCAAACACCACACAAAGTTACACTATGACTCCTCAGTCATACGTGTGCTTATTTTACTGTCATTTATTATTAATGTTAATTTATTTATATTAGTCATGGAATGCTGTTAAACACACTATGTTGAAGTATTACTATTATTATTATTAATTATTATTATTATTATTATTATTATTATTATTATTATTATTATTTATCTTACGGTATACATAAAAAATAATATTGAGCAAAATTTAATTGAAATATTGTTGATGTGGCCCTCCAGCAGTGCTCGGGTTGCTCATGCGGCCCCCGGTAAAAATTAATTGCCCACCCCTGATATACAGTATATATATATATACAGTACATATAAGTTAAGTTAAAGTTAAAGTACCAATGATTGTCACACACACACTAGATGTGGCGAAATTATTCTCCGCATTTGACCCATCACCCTTGATCACCCCCAGGGAGGTGAGGGGAGCAGTGGGCAGCAGCGGTGGCTGCGCCCAGGAATCATTTTTGGTGATTTAACCCCAAATTCCAACCCTTGATGCTGAGTGTCAAGCAGGGAGGTAATGGGTCCCATTTTTAGAGTCTCTGGTATGACTCTGCCGGGGTTTGAACTCATGACTATACAGTGTGTATGTATATATATATGTATATATATATATATATATATATATATATATATATATATATATATATATATATATATATATATATATATATATATATATATATATATATATATATATATATATATATATATATATATATATGTATGTATGTATACATATATGTATATACAGTGTTGGGACTGTAACGCCGTTAGTTTCGGCGGTAACTAGTAATCTAACGCGTTATTTTTTATATTCAGTAACTCAGTTACCGTTACTACATGATGCGTTACTGCGTTATTTTACGTTATTTTTTATGTACTATCGGCTAGAAACTGAAGATCTGAGTGTGTTTTGTTGCAGCGCTGCGGTGGAAAAGATAGGGCGTACATGCTTTGTGTGGGTGGGGCTCCCATACCGTAGTTGAGGGGCGCAGGGGAGACGTTCCTTTCTTGGCTAACAACCTTCACTTTACCCGGAAGTGGTCTTTACAGCTGAGGGTGAATGACGAGGCCGGCGGTTTGTTGCAACTTTGTGACTTTATTGGACGCAGCCATCCACCAAGCTAGAGAGAGCACCTGCACGCACTCACTGTCACCGCGGCGCTCGCTCACTTCTCTCGCCCACTCACTCACTGACGTCACTCACCCACATGCTGTCATGTCTTAAAGGGCCACGCACACACACACACGCACACACATAAACGCTACTATCATAACAACTAACAAGACATCAAGGCGAAGCCAAGAGTCGATTTTTTTAACAAGGAGAAATTCTCAATACTTTTCTTTTGTCGAGCACAAAGAAAATAACATTTTAGTTAAATGTAAGTTGTGTCTTGGATTAAATATCCTATCTACTTCAAGTTGAAGTTAAAGTGCCATTATGTTGCAGCTATTTAAAATAGTTTTGTCAATTTGTTCTGGCCAGAAACAAATTGGCCTTTGAAACATATCTTTTTCTTTGTGTGTTGTATGTAGACCACATTGTTTGTGTGTTGTATGTATACCACATTGTTTGTGTGTTGTATGTAGACCACATTGTTTGTGTGTTGTATGTAGACCACATTGTTTGTGTGTTGTATGTAGACCACATTGCTTGTGTGTTGTATGTAGAGCACATTGTTTGTGTGTTGTATGTAGACCACATTATTTGTGTGTTGTATGTAGACCACATTGTTTGTGTGTTGTATGTAGAGCACATTGTTTGTGTGTTGTATGTAGACCACATTATTTGTGTGTTGTATGTAGACCACATTGTTTGTGTGTTGTATGTAGACCACATTATTTGTATGTTGTATGTAGACCACATTGTTTGTGTGTTGTATGTAGACCACATTGCTTAGCAGAGTTCAGTGATGCAAATGCATGTCAAGTTTATCAACACATTGTATTATTCTCCAGTGCAATAACAGTACTGAAATGAAGGCTAAAGGGCATTAATGGGAGCTTTTAAAAAAAGAAAACAGAAAAAGAAGTAACTAAATAGTTACTTTTCAAAGTAACGCATTACTTTTTGGTGTAAGTAACTGAGTTAGTAACTGAGTTACTTTTGAAATGAAGTAACTAGTAACTATAACTCATTACTGGTTTTCAGTAACCAACCCAACACTGTGTGTATATATATATGTATGTATATATATATATATATATATATATATATATATATATATATATATATATATATATATATATATATATATATATATATAACTTAGGGATATCCAAACTTTTTGACTTGGAGGCTGCATTGGGCTAAAAAAAATTGGTAGAGGGCCGAAAGCCAAATGCATGTAACTATATATATACATATACATATATGTATATATATATATATATATATATATATACATATATATATATATATACATATATATATATATATATATATATATATATATATATATATATATATATATATATATATATATATATATATATATATATATATATATATATATATATATATACTACCGTTCAAAAGTTTGGGGTCACATTGAAATGTCGTTATTTTCAGTGAAGATAACTTTAAACTAGTCTTAACTTTAAAGAAATACACTCTATACATTGCTAATGTGGTAAATGACTATTCTAGCTGCAAATGTCTGGTTTTTGGTGCAATATCTACATAGGTGTATAGAGGCCCATTTCCAGAAACTATCACTCCAGTGTTCTAATGGTACAATGTGTTTGCTCATTGGCTCAGAAGGCTAATTGATGATTAGAAAACCCTTGTGCATTCATGTTCGGACATCTGAAAACAGTTTAGCTCGTTACAGAAGCTACAAAACTGACCTTCCTTTGAGCAGATTGAGTTTCTGGAGCATCACATTTGTGGGGTCAATTAAACGCTCAAAATGGCCAGAAAAGGAGAACTTTCATCTGAAACTCGACAGTCTGTTCTTGTTCTTAGAAATGAAGGCTATTCCACAAAATTGTTTGGGTGACCCCAAACTTTTGAACGGTAGTGTATATACATACATACATATATATATATATATATATATATATATATATATATATATATATATATATATATATATATATATATATATATATATATATATATATATATATATATATATATATATATATATATATATATATATATATATATATATATGCATACATACATATAGACATATAGACATATATATAGTCAGTGGCGTGCAGTCACTAGAGGCAGGGGAGGCACGGCCTCACCTGCCATCATGGAAAGAAAAAAAAAAGTAAAAAGAAAAAAAATTAATTAAATTGTTATATGTATCCAGTGATCATACTAAAGTTATTTTCCATTTAACTTCACCAGTTTTAGATTATTTTTATTTTTATTTTCACATTTGCCGTTCAAATACTGAGAAGAGACGGTGAGGTGATCAGCAGCCAGTTGAGGCACGTCACTGCGTTGTTCCTCAACATGGATTGTGCACAATGACTCGGCTAACTATGCTGGCCTGCTGTGCAGTGAGACCGTATTGCAATATGAATTATCTTATACATTTCCATAGTTTAGTTAGCTGAGGTATATATTGTACAGTGTATTTTGTCAACAACTGTACAGTATGTGTGTCACGTATTTCTTGTGCTGAGCGATCATTAAACTGGAGGCTCGTATCATAACCCCGCCTCCTGGTGCCAAGCACCTCCGCCGCAGAATGCACCGCCCGACGGGAGCGCCACACCAACCAAAGCCCACACCCAAACCCTCCACGTGCAAGACCGAATCCACCCAAAAAAAGTCACTTAACAAGAAGCCAAAAAGTGCAAAAACAACAATGCTCGCGCGGCGCGCCGGAGGAGCCGTGAACAGGGACACAACATTAGGTACACCTGCAGACTGCAGCGCGAATTTCATATTTCATTCATTCACGACTCTTCCAACATGAATACCACTGCTCCCGCACTTATAAGTAAAGGTAAGACCATAACGTTTTTTTTATTAAATGTGCTTTTTTGTGTGCTACAGTTTGTAAGTGTAAAGTTTAAGTTAAGTTAAAGTACCAATGATTGTCACACACACACTAGGTGTGGTGAAATGTGTCCTCTGCATTTGACCCATCCCTTTGCTCACCCCCTGGGAGGTGAGGGGAGCAGTGGGCAGCAGCGGCGCCGTGCCTGGGAATAATTTTTGGTGATTTAACCCCCAATTCCAACCCTTGATGCTGAGTGCCAAGCAGGGAAGAATGCTGGTATGAGCTTTTAAACATAACCCGTTAACTGCTGCCAATCAAATGGTGAATAAGATACTCTTTAGGGTTCATATGTTTGTAAATCTGACTGTGATGAAGTCAGTGCCTTACCAGACATTAACCTCACCGCACGCCACTGTATATAGTATATACAGTATATCGACCACAATTTTTTAGCCCAATGCGGTCCCCAAGTCAAAAAGTTTGGACACCCATAAGTTAGATGACTCATGCGTTTTATATACTGAAAAAATAGGAAATGTTTACTACAATGATGTAGGTGGAGCGTAGTCGTGCCGCCTCACAGCCCCTTTGGAGCACATTTACGAAGCAATGCAAACACACCAGAGCCCAGAAAGGAGATATTGCTGAAATTGACAAAAAGTTTATTAGATAGAATCCCAGAGTCCATTTTAATGGTCTTAACAGTGCCAGTGTGACTGTGTGTGTTCCTCATACACCCCTATAGACTGTATGTCTGTACACACCTTTGCAGCGGCACTCTGGGTCATAAATCTGAGCTGACTCGCGAGGGCGTGCAGCCGCCCACATACTGTAACTCATGAACTCAAAGCATCCCAGTGAAGCGATCCCAAGAACACTTCAGAGGACACAGCAGATTTTTGTCAACTTTCTCTTCTTCCAAATGATTACACTCTCACTGATTCCGCTTTCTGCGTCAGCAAAGTGAAGAGACAATCATCTCTGTGTCCTTTGCACCCTGCGGTCAGCTGACATCCTTCTCCTAGGTTCTGATTTGGAACCATTCAAATATTGTGACAGTTTCATCTATCTTGTTTTTTTTACTGGTAACACACTTTAAACAAGTTGGCAATGCTGAGTTGCAGGAAATGTCCGTAAGGGAGGTCGAAAATATGCCGGCAAAGCAGAAAAATCCTTGCAAGGCTGATTCATAGGAGTTCTGCGGTCACATGACACTACTTGACAATACACACTCGCCGAACAATACAAGATTCTGCCCATACAAAAATTATAATGCCAACTCCAAACATACCAATATTCATTACACCAGGGGTGGGCAATTAATTTTCACCGGGGGCCGCATAAGCAACCCAAGCACTGCTGGAGGGCCACACGACAATATTTCAATTAAATTTTGCTCAATATTATTTTTGATATACCGTAAGATAAATAATAATGATGATAATAATAATAATAATTAATAATAATAATAATAATTTAATTTAACCTAACTTAACTTTATACAAAAGCAGATTGCTTTTGATGGTCACTTTATCCTGCATTATCCAACATTTTTCCCCGTCAGATTTGGACAACCATCTGTTGTTAAAAATAGTTTTTAATCATATTTATTTTATATTGTTTTTTATATTGGTTTTATATGTAATTGTTTTTTCTTTTTATTCAGTCATTGGTGGAGCTAAGGATAATATTTGAATATTGTTTTTAATATTGTTGTGCAGCACTTTGGAAACATTTTGTTGTTTAAATGTGCTATATAAATAAAGTGGATTGGATTGTCACAACTGCCAGCTTGTCCCATTTCAGTCCTAACATGTCCAAACACGCATTTACCTATGTGAACAAGTCATTACCTGTGGCTGTCTCTTTAATTGACTGCATGGCTGCCAGCTACTCCGTGATTTGAAAGTCTGCAGTTATCCCACGTAAGAAGAAGAGCAGCTGGGCGGTGTCACGTACATCACAGCTCTCATCCAAAGTTAGCGAAAAACAGTCCATGTCTCCGGGCATACAGCGCAACAAAGTCCAATAAGCACTCCTTGATAAACTCTCCGTCAGAAAACGCCTTACTTTTTCTGGTGCTTTTGTGAGAAATGACGAAACTTGTCCTGACGGCTGCATCTCTGGGGGTGTGAAATATGGCAAAAAGTCCTTGTTGGGTTTGCAGTTTTACCATCAACGCATCAACCTCCCTTGCGCGTGCTTCATCAGACACATTCCGGTATTTTCCCTCGTGCTTCGTCGTGTAGTGGCGATTCAAATGATATTCTTTAAACACAGCGAGCTGTGTACCACAAATTAAGCACACGGCTTTACCTTTAATTTATGTAAAGAAATACTTGCCAGTCCATGTCTTGTTGAAAACGCCATTCCTCATCAACTTTTCTTTTTTTAGCGTCTCATCACTTGTCTCTATGCACCTTCACTCACAGGTTCCCCCCGGACATACGGCCACATTCAAAATAAAAGCAGCACAGTTGTATTGCGCGCACGACATATATGTTTTTTAAACTTTATTTTGTAATTTGTGATTGCACTGTTCAATTCACTCACAATCGCACACGCGCATACGTCCACACGGAAGTAATACAAATAACGCTTTTCAAAACAAAAGCAGCATCGTTGTATTGCACACTCGACATAGATACTTTTCGAAATGTATTTTGTAATTTATGATTGGCCTCACGCGGGCCGGACAGGGATGCGCAAAGGGCCGGATGCGGCCCGCGGGCCGGTGAATGCCCAGGTCTGCATTACACAGTGGAACCTCAAATAGTGAGTTCAAATCCTCCTCAATCATTTCAATACGTTAGATTTCAGCAAATTATGTGACACTTAGGTCTTATGCAAATCCTAAATGAACAAAAACCAGTACCAACGGTAAGAAAAGTTTGTTTTGCATAAAAGGGCCCCTTAAAGGCCTACTGAAACCCACTAATACCGACCACGCAGTCTGATAGTTTATATATCAATGATGAAATCTTAACATTGCAACACATGCCAATACGGCCGGGTTAACTTATAAAGTGCAATTTTAAATTTCCCGCTAAACTTCCGGTTGAAAACTCCTTTGAAGGCTGACGTATGCGCGTGACGTAGCCAGTGAAACTGAGGTATGGCTCCCCCATTGAAGCCAATACAAACTTGCTCTGTTTTCATCTCATTATTCCACAGTATCCTGGACATCTGTGTTGGTGAATCGGTTGCAATTTGTTCATTGCATTATGGAGAAAGAAGCTGAGCAAGCAAAGAAGAAAGTTGTCGGTGGGAAGCGGAGTATTTTGCGAGGGAAGTCAGCAACACAACACAGTCGGTGTTTCATTGTTTACATTCCCGAAAGATGCAGTCAAGATGGAAGAACTCAGACAACAGAGACTCTTACCAGGAGGACTTTGACTTCGATACACAGACGCCTGTAGATAACTGGGACAACACAGACTCTTACCAGGGTTACATTGATTTGGATACACAGACGCAGACGCGGTACCGTGAGTACGCAGCTGCGCTTCCAAACATTTGATCGCTTGCCCGTACGTGCGTGTCACGTACGTAACTTTGGTTAAATATATAAGCTTTATGAACCTTGGGTTTGGTGAACGGTCCTTTGGGCTGAGTGAGTGTGTGTGTTGTGCAGGTGTTTGAATTGTATTGGCGGGTTATATGGACGGGAGCTAGTAGCTAGGAGCTAGGAGCTAGCATAACAAACACTGAGGTGTTTTTTTGCGGGATTAATTTGTGGCATATTAAATATAAGCCTGGTTGTGTTGTGGCTAATAGAGTATATATATGGCTTGTGTTTATTTACTGTTGTAGTCATTCCCAGCTGAATATCAGGTCACCCCCGGCTCTCACAGCATCTTCCCTATCTGAATCGCTTCCACTCCCCACTAGTCCTTCACTTGCACTTTCCTCATCCACAAATCTTTCATCCTCGCTCAAATTAATGGGGAACTCGTCGCTTTCTCGGTCCGAATCGCTCTCACTTCTGGCCGCCATCACTGTAAACAATAGGGAACTTTGCGGAAATGTTCAACTGACTACGTCACGCTACTTCCGGTAGGGGCAAGGCTTTTTTTTGTCAGATACCAAAAGTTGCGATCTTTATCGTCGTTGTTCTCTACTAAATCCTTTCAGCAAAAATATGGCAATATCGCGAAATGATCAAGTATGACACAGAATAGATCTGCTATCCCCGTTTAAATAAAAAAAGTTCATTTCAGTAGGCCTTTAAGAATGATTTACAACAGGGATCAGGCCCGCGAACAGGTTTTATCCGTCCCGCGGGATGAGTTTGCTAAGTATAAAAAGAAACCTGAATTTTTTAGGAAATAAACAGCTGTTCTAAATGTGTCCACTGGATGTCACAACAGCAATTATTTGTATCTTTGTAGATGATGCTACATATGTACAAAATAAACCGCATGATGTTAGTGCTCCAGTCGAGGAAAATTATCAAACTACATAAATAACATACTGTAATTTTATTTTGATTTTTTTATCTTGATGGATTGAAAATTAACACCAAGGAGTTGACTGATGAACATTATTACATAATTTATTCAGAAAATTTAAATAACGACAAATAAATTATTAACCGCAAAATGTAAATGTAAAAAAAAGAACAACATTATGATTTGTACATTTTCAGAATGAGAAACAAAGAAAACAATCTGAAATTGTCTTTATTTGTAAGTTATCGTGCCGTAATTTTACCAGTCCGGCCCACTTGGGAGTAGATTTTTCTCCATGTGGCCCCCGATCTAAAATGAGTTTGACACCCCTGATTTACAATGACTAATTAGACTAACTCAAACTTTAAAAAAAAGGTCATAGGTAAATTTAATAGAAACATCTGCAACTATAATACACAATATATACAGTACAGGGCCGTTCAGTTCTGTTTATAATGTGACTGCGACTTACTGACAGTTGCAGTATTAATCCAATGAATATTCATATTGCAGTTTAAAAAAACAAAACATTTTCACATTGTCATTATGGGTTATTATGTATAGAATTTTGAGAACAAAAATTTATTTATTCCATTTTGGAATAGGGCTGTAACATGACAAAATGTAGAAAAGGAGACTAAACTAATACTTACAGATGCACTGTATACCCTCAGGTCAAGTTTAAAATAAAGTCAACCAGCGTTATGAAATTGATTGTGTTTGAATTGGGAGGTTCCACCGTATTTGATACAGTCCTTATATGGGATTTCATTAGGGGGAAGTAGCAGGAGTTCAAAGCATCCCTGCAGCGTAACAATTTAAATAAATTAAACTCCTTCTTTAACACTCTGCCCTTTCATCCTAAATGGATTCACGGTGAATGCATGTTCTTTTTGTAATTAAGAAGCCTAATGGTGAGACAAACTACCAAGATGTCGGACCAAATGTCGATTAGGGCTGCTTACTGAATGTTCCGAAAATCCCTGCTTTGATAATATGTTGAAAAAAAACGTTGTCAGTGTTGCGTGTGTGCTGTGTTTGTAAAGTGTGTTTTGGCAGGTGTCACTGCAACCTCATGTCCTGTTCTGAATAAAACATACTGCTCAACTTTTTTGTTGTCCGACACCTTTTTTTTTAGGTCTTCTTCTGCTTGAAAAAGTCTGCCTTTACAAAAATAATATTATTCATTTTTGATTAACAACCCCCCGCCCTTTTAGATTGTTTATCATTGCCTTTGAGTCAATTATTCTAAAAGCTTTCATTTACTTAACCCAGTGGTAAATCAGGGCACCTTTCACCATATAATGTATGTAAATTATATATGGATTTAAGACAAAACAATCAAACTAAACAAACATATACGCATGCATATACATATATATATATATATATATATATATATATATATATATATATATATATATATATATATATATATATATATATATACTGTATATATTATATATATACATATATATTATATATACAGTATATACATATATGTATATATATTTTATATATATACTGTATATATATATATACTGTATATATATATATATATATATATATATATATATATATATATATATATATATATATATATATATATATATATATATATATATATATATATATAGCCTGTTTCGCAGGTTGCCCTGAAGAGCAGGGAAACCTGCGAAACAGGCTTGTAGGGATGCTTGGCACTCAGCATCAAGGGTTGGAATTGGGGGCTAAATCACCAAAAATGATTCCCGGGCGCGGCCACCGCTGCTGCCCACTGCTCCCCTCACCTCCCAGGGGGTGATCAAGGGTGATGGGTCAAATGCAGAGAATAATTTCGCCACACCTAGTGTGTGTGTGACAATCATTGGCACTTTAACTTAATATACATATATATATATATATATATATATATATATATATATATATATATATATATATATATATATATATATATATATATATATATATATATATATATGTATGTGTGGGAAAAAATCACAAGACTATTTCATCTCTACAGGCCTGTTTCATGAGGGGTTTCCTCAATCCTCAGGAGAATCTCCTGAGGATACATATTACATACATATTACGCTCTACCACGGTATCGAGCACTATTTTTTGGATAATCTAATCAAGACATATATATATATATATATATATCTTTGTCTATGGACAGCATACCAGATACAGTCTTCACATAGAATATGTCATGATCCGTTGCCGGGTCATGTTTTGTTTGGTATTTCTTCATTGTTTATTTCTGTTTCAGCACCCTCGTTGGGTTGCCATGGATGTTGATTTCCGTCACCTGCCTCTGATTAGTGTTCGGGACGCTCACCTGCTCCTGGTCACTAATCAGAGAGCTATTTATTCCTGCCTCGCGCCAGACTTTGTCTGGCAGTGTTTTTTTGATTGATTGATTGAGACTTTTATTAGTAGGTTGCACAGTGAAGTACATATTCCGTACAATTGACCACTAAATGGTAACACCCAAATAAGTTTTTCAACTTGTTTAAGTCGGTGTCACTCACTATTTGTCACTAGCCTTTGATTGTTCCTGAGTTTAGCTTCGCCAAAGTTTCCAGTGCCATCGGCACGTTGCCCTTTGTTGTGTTTTTTTTTCTCCCTCACTTATTGACAATAAATAAACATATTACCTGCATGCTTTCCTGCCGTCCTTTCTGCCTCTTGGGGACACGACCACCACAACCATGTGGCCAAGACGTAACAGAATCGATGTGTGTATCGGATTTAGCTAACAGCTAATGTCCATCTGTAGTCCTTACTCTGACGCCATCTAACATACAATATACATTCGAGAAACACATTTATAAAACACATATGCTTGAAATTACCTGTGCAATTAATAAAATGCCCAAAGGTACAATGCACAAATGATTAAAAAATCACACACACATCATATGAATAAATGTGTCATAGTTCCATAGTTAAGGTTGATTGGCAACACTAAATTGGCCCTAGTGTGTGAATGTGAGTGTGAATGTTGTCTGTCTATCTGTGTTGGCCCTGCGATGAGGTGGCGACTTGTCCAGGGTGTACCCCGCCTTCCGCCCGATTGTAGCTGAGATAGGCTCCAGCGCCCCCCGCGACCCCGAAGGGAATAAGCGGTAGAAAATGGATGGATGGATGGAGTTACATAGTTAGTCATATATATATATATATATATATATATATATATATATATATATATATATATATATATATATATATATATATATATATATATATATATATATATATATACATGCCACCCCTCCAAATGATCAGAATCAGGTGTCCTAATCACTTGGCCCGGCCCCAGGTGTATAAAATCAAGCACTTAGGCATGGAGACTGTTTCTACAAACATTTGTGAAAGGAGCTCAGTGATTTCCAGCGTGGAACTGTCATAGGATGCCACCTGTGCAACAAATCCAGTCGTGAAATTTCCTCGCTCCTAAATATTCCAAAGTCAACTGTTGGCTTTATTATAAGAAAATGGAAGAGTTTGGGAACAACAGCAACTCAGCCACCAAGTGGTAGGCCACGTAAACTGACAAAGAAGGGTAAGCGGATGCTGAAGCGCATAGTGCAAAGAGGTCGCTGACGTTCTGCACAGTCAGTTGCTACAGAGCTCCAAACTTCATGTGACCTTCCAATTAGCCCACATACAGTACGCAAAGAGCTTCATGGAATGAGTTTCAATGGCCGATCAGCTGCATCTAAGTCATACATCATCACCAAGTCCAATGCAAAGCGTCGTATGCAGTGGTGTAAAGCACGTCACCACTGCACTCTAGAGCATTGGAGATGCCTTCTCTGGAGTGATGAATCACGCTTTTCCATCTGGCAATCTGATGGACGAGTCTGGGTTTGGAGGTTGCCAGGAGAACGGTACATTTCGGACTGCATTGTGCCTAGTGTGAAACTTGGTGGAGGAGAAAATATGGTGTGGGGTTGGTTTTCAGGAGTTGGGCTTGGCCCCTTAGTTCCAGGGAAAGGAATTTTGAATGCTCAAAGATACCAAAACTTTTTGGACGATTCCATGCTCCCAACCTTGTGGGAACAGTTTGGAGCGGCCCCTTCCTCTTCCAACATGACTGTGCACCAGTGCACAAAGCAAGGTCCATAAAGACATGGATGACAGAGTCTGGTGTGGATGAACTTGACTGGCCTGCACAGAGTCCTGACCTGAACCCGATAGAACACCTTTGGGATGAATTAGAACGGAGACTGAGAGCCAGGCCTTCTCGACCAACATCAGTGTGTGACCTCACCAATGCGCTTTTGGAAGAATGGTCTAAAATTCCTATAAACACACTTCGCAACCTTGTGGACAGCCTTCCCAGAAGAGTTGAAGCTGTAATAGCTGCAAAAGGTGGACCGACATCATATTGAACCCTATGGGTTAGGAATGGGATGGCACTTGAAGTTCATATGTGAGTCAAGGCAGGTGGCCAAATACTTTTAGCAATATAGTGTATTTCTCTGAAATATTGTTGACAAATCTGTCTAAAACTGTATTAGCCAGCACTTCTCATTTGCCAAGATTAACCATTCACCTTGCAGGTGTATGTTGTTCTGTATTTGTCAAATTGCACTTCATTGTTTATTATCATAATATTCTTAAAATAGTGTTAATCAAAATTTTAAATGATTGATTTTGTTGCTTTGGACTTAGTATTGGGTCTCATTCCACTGCGCAGGTGTACTGAATGATGTAGCTTGCGAGTCTTTTGTTGTGTCGATCTCTTTGGATTGTTTCCAGTTCATGGACTGGGAATAAAACACGTTGAGTGATGAGGGAGTTAAAAGTTGATGGTGACAGAGTATTGCCTTATCACCTAACCGAGGCAGCTTGCCGCTTTACACGACAGTGTTGCCGCATCAATTGTATAGCTGTCAGATACTCTGCGGCCACGCTTTTTTCTTTTCTTTTTTTTTTTTTACATTTAAGAGACTTGACAGTCACATTTTTACCCGCAAACGATTCCTGTAACTCTAATGTAGTATCAAAGCTGCATCAGCACCTTTTCTGCTGAATATGCTTTCATAGGCTCCATTAGGACAGGTGTGTTTACCCTGGGGAATAAAAGCAGAGGACCTTATGTAGCTAAGCTCTTATTCAAACATGGACGCTACGTGCAGTGTCATAGGAAAGCCAAGGACGAGGCCACTGGATCCATCAGAGGGAAGCTATTAATCTGCGGGCTGAAAGGCTCCTGAGTCCTGTAAAAGGACACATGCAAGTCATCATTTGCTGATGGACAATGAAGCGGAGTACATCTTCATCGAATGCACCATCAGGACAAAATACTTAATAAATGGGCACAATACTTTTAGTCCTTCAGTTTCTCTTGGGTAGAATAACATTGGAATTTGAATTGGATTGGCTCGACAACGCATAATTGAAATTACAGGAAGTGGAATTTGGCTCATTGCAATTCAGAGAAATTCTGTAGAGCAAAGTAACACAGAATGTGTCATGTTTTGGATTAAACATTCTCATTTTCTTTGAAGGCCACATTGCAGTTATGGCTGCCCTCAAAAGTTTGCATGTACAGTGAATATATATGAATATTAATGTCTAATCGCCTCATGATACTACTACACAATTGACTATGCATTTAATTATTATATTTTTTTTACGTACAATTTATATAATATTTGTTGCATGATCAAATATTATTAAAGTTTGAAATGCATACAACTGCATGCAGTATATGCACATGTCCCGTGAAAATTGAAAGAACAATTATCGTAATTTCCGGGCTATAGAGCGCACCGGTAGTTAAGCCGCACCCACCAAATTTTAAAAAAAATAAATGTGTGTACATTTATTGACTGCTCAGGACCATAAACCGCAGATATGTACCGGTACGAAAGATTTTGTAAATGTTCATTTTCATACCTTAATTGTTTCCAAATGGTTTCTGTCACACGGCAGTAAAACGGCTGATCAAACAAAACAGAAGTCATCGTCATGGACCCAATAACTCTCCCAATAACTCCAAGGTGATGTTTCGGTGAATTTACGAAAGCCAAACAATACAAAAAGAATGGCATCGTAAGTTAATAATACTAAAAAAGACATTTGTAAACGTGTTAGTATATTAGCTAATGCCGACGACACTAGCGTGATTACATTACGATAGCACGTACAAATATGCATAAAAACACTCCTACAGACATCACACATGGGATGGTTTTAGTAGGTATGAATTGTTTTAGTTATACTATAAAACTTACAATGTTGCTTGTAGTGATAAATGAAGAATCTTTTTCGAGCAGAAACGCTATGGACGAATACAAGACGAAACGGGATATACTGTACTTCGGGTTCAAGGCACAAAACAGAAAGTACGTTTTCAACCAGCAGCACCTGCAGTGACTAAACTCGTCCAAAAGATGGCGGCATTGCACAAACAGTACCACACCATTTCTGTATTTGTCGAGGTTTTATGAAAACTGTTTGCTGAACACAAAAACGTACGGCCGTTAGTGAAGAATTATCCATAATTAGCCGCACCATTTTATAAGCCGCAAGTTTTTGAATCGTAGGAAAGGATGTACCGTTGAATTTCACAACTGTGGTTTAAAGAATGAAAATACTTTACGGACACTAAATCAAACACAATTTCCCTTCCATTTTAAATACTTGGGTAAAGTAAAGCATTCTGGTAAAACAAGTAGTTTTTACAATTATATATATATGTATATATATATATATATATTATATAATTATAATTTAAATGCCATAATACATCATTATAAATTATGTTTTAAAGAAGATGCTTTTATTTCTAGTTGCAGATGAAAAAACGTTCCTGTATTTAAACTACTGTGCAATGTGTACATGGGGTTCATAGTAATAATATTTATGTGAAATATGTGACACAATATAATGTAAAGCGTAGTTCTGTAACACACTAAACTCAGTTAACCAAAAATAAATGCATGGATGTGATGGAGCTGGCTTTTTTTGTAAATGTGTTCTAGATTCTCTGAACCTTTTGATGATATTACAGACCGTAGATGGTGAAATCCCTAAATTCCTTGCAATAGTTCATTGAGAAATGTTGTTTTTAAACTGTTTGACAATTTTCCCACGCATTTGTTCACAAAGTGGTGACCCTCACCCCATCCTTGTTTGTGAATGACTGAGCCTTTAATGGGAGCTGTTTTTATACCCAATCATGGCACCCACCTGTTCCCAATTAGCCTGTTCACCAATGGGATGTTCCAAATAAGTGTTTGATGAACATTCCTCAACTTTCTCAGTCTTTTTTGCCACTTGTGCCAACTTTTTTGAAACATGTTGCAGGTATAAAATTCCAAATGAGCTAATATTTGCAAAAAATAACACAGTTTTCCAGTTCGAACGTTAAGTATCTTGTCTTTGCAGTATATTCAATTGAATATAGGTTAAAAAGGATTTGTGAATCATTGTATTCTGTTTTTTTTTTTACGATTTACACAACGTGCCAACTTCACTGGTTTTGCGTTTTGTACTACAACACTAGCCAGAAGGCTTAGCAACGTAGATAAGAACCGGAAGTAGGTCTGAGATACCAGAAAGTACGACCACTGTGTCGTTTGAGCAAGAAGGAGTTGATATATTTTCACAAGATGTTGTTCCTGCATCATCTACACAGTAAACAAACATAAGTTTTGATCAGACAGTTGACACGTGCGTTTGAGCCCCGCTCAGAGACAAATTCCATTGTCTAAATTCACGCTGATTGGCCATATATGCGGGAAAATTGCGAGGCCACGCATGATTCACGGGAAGAGGTTGAATTTGCATGACTTGCCGTGATCGCCAATTTCTGGAGAAACTGATTAATAGGAATATTTAGCTTTTTTGAATCAAGTACAGTTGCGGGAGTCTTGTTCGCTCCTCGGCAGATGGTCTGGTAATTATGTCTCAGGTCTGGCCATGCTGCCTTTAAGCCGGCCATACTATGTTCTGCCCCCGTTCTACCGACCCCCACCATGGTGCCCATGACTAATGATTTCCTGTTGGTCATAGAAACACAATCATCAGAGCAGCGTGCAAGGCTGGCGTGTTCTTCTCCTGTTTTCATCAGACCAATTTAGGACTATACTCCCACTGGTGGGATGCAGTCCGTTGAACAGGGAGGGAGCTTGTTTACAAAGCAATTTAATCAAAGACACGGGGTGCTAATAAAAAGTTACAGTTTGGTCTCGTAGTTGCATTTTCATGATGACTCTTCGAAATCCTCAGACGTTGGGAGATGTTCCCAGTAACAGTCATTGACATTTAGCTCCAACGCTACTTCAAAATGCAAGTGAATGTACTTATTATACTGTAACTATGTGGAATATTCCATTAGTGTCCTTAGATTCCATCTTTCTAAAGCCACAGTCACACATCATCAGCACTATGATGGCTAATTATTCGCTCATAATCAATATGCTTTTTTTTTTAGCACACTTTATCCTTTTCGTTGTTGTATAAGTGAACTGGGACTAAATCATTAGGCCATTTTAGCTATCTTATAGTAATTTATCGTTCAATACATTTCTGGATTGAACAGTGATGAGAAATATTAGAAATTGAAGGAAATATTTTTTTGATTTGGTGAGTTACTCTGTAGCACTTTGGGATTTCAGAAATATAAAGTGGTTTAAAAATAAAAGTACAAAACCCAAAACCCAAAACCAGTGAAGTTGGCACGTTGTGTAAATGGTAAATAAAAACCGAATACAATGATTTGCAAATCCTTTTCAACTTATATTCAACTGAATAGATTGCAAAGACAAGATATTTAATGTTCAAACTGAGAAACTGATTTTTTTTTGTGCAAATAATCATTAATTTCAAATTTAGTGGCAGCAACACATTGCAAAAAAGTTGGCACAGGGGCATTTTTACCACTGTGTTACATGGCCTTTCCTTTTAACAACACTCAGTAAACGTTTGGGAACTGAGGAGACTAATTTTTGAAGCTTTTCAGGTGGCATTATTTCCCATTCTTGCTTGACGTACAGCTTAAGTTGTTCAACAGTCCGGGGTATCCGTTGTCGTATTTTATGCTTCATAATGCGCCACACATTTTTAATTGGAGACAGGTCTGGACTACAGGCAGGCCAGTCTAGTACCCGCACTCTTTTACTAAAAAATTAGCATCACGGCTAACGGAGAAATATTTTCGGTTCATTATGAGACTGTGGTGGTACATAAACCTAGCTAGCTAGAGATATTGGCCCCAAAATCATTTAACAAGTACAGGAACAGCTAGCTAGCTTGAGTGGAAGTCTGCTGGAGTAGTCTACAGTCATACAGTAACAAACAATTACACCTCTATTAAACTTAAATACCATATATCAAATATATTTACCCCAGTAATATCATCAACACTTACCTGACTGGATGAAGTCCTTGGGCTCAAATAGCCCTGCTGTAGTGTGTAGCATGCTGGGAATTATCTGTGCATGTGATGGAAGAATGCACTGCACATGTGATGGAGGAATGCACAGTTCAGGGTTGAAATTCTTCTGAATTTGCATTAAATCAGGTTGTTTTAGTTAATAATCATGCTGCAAGATCTAGCATGTTGCATTCAACGTTTATTCCCATTAATTTCCCATTAATTCCCGTTGATTCCCATATATACCCGTTAATTCTCATGGAAAGTGTCAGGCTTGTCCCTGACAGTTTAGTTATGTTTTGGTTTTTCCTCTGTCATTTCCTGTCAACGCTCTTATTTTGGTTATTTCCTGATTGTCTCCCTGAGTGCTGCTTCCCCTCAGCTGCGGCTGATTGGCACCTGGGCACACCTGGTGTCAATCAGCCAGCTGCTATTTAAACCTGCCTTCCCCTCCAGTCAGTGCTGGATTATTGTCATTGTAATACTTGTCATTGTAGATCCTACTTGTTTTGTCGTTTATACCTGAATCCTGTAGCTGTTGGCAGCGTGCTGTTTTTTGTTCCTAGTTCCTGTTTGCTGGATCCTGTTTCCCGTTTTTCAGTTTGGCTCCTAGTTCCTGGTTTGTGTCTTTTCTTTATTTTTACTTTTGGACATTAAACCATGTTTTCTTTTACCAAGCCTGCCTTCTCTGCATCTTGGGGTTCGTCACCAACAACAAAATGTGACAGAAAGTTTCCAACTTTGAATATTCCCGGAATTTTGCAACGCTATGCATGACCAATAATTAGTTACACCTGCACAATATGTCACACTGGAAAAAAATACTTATGTTACTGGAGGGAGGGCTAAGGATTTTGAAGGTATGCAGAAACCTTGACCTTTTAATCTTGAATAAATACCTCAGAGCAAATTGGCGACTTTTTTGCTCTATTTTTGTCGATAACTTTGGTTGCGTTACTGTGAATTTGTTCATGTTCAGTTTTAATATTTCTATTTCAAATTCTTTCATATATCATCGATACGCTGGAAAATAATTTTCATAAATAAGTGTCACCTTGATGTAGAGTTCCAAGTGTGTATAAAAATGTTTTGGATTCATATGGGTTTTTAAAAAATTATTTTAGGAAAAAGCCACCACTGTGTCAAAGCCCTGTGAGGAACACTTGTTCAAAATTGTCTCCTCTCAGTATGAAACATTTTACATTTTTTCTTCAAAATGGGATCCTGAAATTCGAAAATGCATGATTAAATTGTGACATGACTGTACAGTTAAATATCATAGTAATAATAGTAGTCAATGTGGACTTAAAAATGGGCTATTAGATTTGGAATCTGACACAGCAAAAAAAAATGCATCAAAATGTGTTTTATTACTAAACTTATGCATTATTAGGCCTGATTGTCACACTAGTATGGTAGTAAGCCATCCCTTTAACAATTACTATGTGGAGAACTCGTTTAATGACATTTTTTCAAAATAAACTGACATAATTAGTTCAAAGGGGCATTCAAATGGTTAAATGAATAATTAAAAACATGACATCTTAGCAATTTGTATTTAGGACTGAAGTTGATTGAGAGATTTGAGCAACAAACTTTAAAAAAAAAGTGATCCATTCTTAACTAAAACATTTTGCCAGTGTATCGATGATATATGAATTTAAAATTGAAACTAAAATATTCAAATTTAACATAAAAAAAACTTCAACATTTTTTTTTTGTTCTGAGTAACACAACTAAAGTCATGGTCAGAAATGGAGCAACAAAAAAGTCCCTTACATAGTAAGTGTTGAAAGTATCTGATACATAGAATAACCGTTGTTGTGTTAGAAATCTACAATGAGCTGATAGTTTAATCATCAATTAAAATTGTCAATTAATTTTACGCATTGTTTTTCAAAAAGAGAAAAATGCCATAATTATTTTAAATGGGCATTCCATAAAATATTAAATATAAATAAACATATTAAATAATTAAAACAAATTAAAACATGACACATTACCTATTTTTTTTAGGACTGAAGGAAAGAAAAAAAAAAAAGCAGAAAAAAATACGAATCCAAACTTTTATATACTTCGAACTCCCTGAGGACTGCTGTTCAATTAAGTCTTTTCCTTTTTATTTTACTTTGGTCTGTCTTTGTTTATTCACAAAAACCCGTAAAAAAATCAATAAAGATATTGTTGGAAAAATACAATACAAGAGCGAGTTTTCATCAACCCTGTCCAACAGATATTGTGCATGTGTACTTACGAGTCCTGTTGCTGAAAATAACAGGACTGTAAATTCCATGATTTGATTTCCTTTCCACCTGATATTCTAATCATACAGTCTTACTGGAACAGTAGAGGACATTTGTTGGTTGCCGATAATACTATTAACCCCTCTCTATTTTTGTGCTTCATCCTCCAGGGCCTTGATTTTGAACTAAAAAGGTATTGATTGATTATTGTGTGTCGAGCAAATGAAATTGAGTTTATCGATACTTCTAATAGCGACACTCTCAGTGATTTGTTGCATTGCTCCAATTTACTGAGTCATCGTAATCTGCCATTTGGCTGAAGCATGAGAGCTGTTTTAAACTGTGTCGCCTCCTCTAATTGCTGCTGAGCACATGTGACCACTAAATCACACAATCTGTTTTTTTATTTTATTTTTTAGCCACCCCCCAATTTTGTCCCTTTGCCTTATCACCATTAGAGAGCATCTTCTTTTTCTCCTAAAACTGCCACATACTAATCCATAGATACAAATGGTCCAATCTCTGGTGTGTAATTATGTTTGCAAGAATGATTAGCTATTAACATCATTTGCATGAGCATACTCTGGGTAATGTTAATGAATAAATATGCTGCTGTGGTCTCTGGTGGAATTAGCACATACGTTTTTCTGCCTTATCGGGTTCTGCCATATTTAACGACTCTCTGGCTGGTGCAGAGATTTAGTGTTGACTGAGGTCGGCTGCAGTGTCATTAATCTACTCAAGAATCTACGCGGATAAAGTCATCATGTTTGGTTTCAGCTCGCTTGTCCTTTGCATTCTGTTCTTTTTCTACCGTCCTTAATGCGTCTTGACACTCCGCTCTGGAGTAATGGCTCTGTGTCGCTACGCTGAATCGATGCCTGGTGCCTTTGCCTATCTGAGGTCATTTGCTGGGTAATGAGAGACGGTCTTTGCTCCCTTTGAAGAAGATGCTCTGTTTTCATACGGGATGCTGAATAATTAATAAGGAAAGTGAGCAAAAGAAAAGAGCACCATCCACTTTGCGTGTTTGTCTTCGTTAATATGCAGAATATTTGCTGATCATCAGAGCGCCCACAGTACCGGGAGGGGAAATGCAAATATAATTATTTAGCACACACAATGTGATTTATCAAGACTCAACCGCGTATATATTTTGTACGTCTAGGAAGAACGCGCAAAGCTGCAGTTGTGCAGAAATCGCTGCATGCTTGTCAACATTTTAATATTACACTATTGTCTGTTCAGCAATATAATTTTATAATTTGATAGCTGCTGGATAACTTCAATGAGGCCTACTATACAAAACTTTTCTTACTTTTTGTGCATTTGAGATCTGCATTTGTCTCGCAAATTTGAAATCAAACCATGGAGGCACGGCAGAGATATTTATAAATCAATCTTGCCTTCCTTCATACTTTCTCCGAACGAGCCGTTCGTAATTTGTCCAATGTGTTTGTTCCACATGTGACATCAGCGGATATGTCTCTATATGGTAGAGGTTTACCCGAAGAGCTTTGCATGAGTCCGCCATTGTAGTCCGACGCTGTTGTGGGGCAGATTGGCTCGAACATGCACATACATCCTCCACTGTTGCCATTTTTAATACAAAGTAGCGTATAGTTCTAACTTATAGCTGTCATTAGACTCAATATGGAAGTAATAATAAATACAACATGGCTGGCAGGGAGAAGACGCAATCGTAGTGGTGGCACGTAAATGAAACAGCCCACAAAACGGCGCATCCTGAAGAGACAGTCAGGAAGCATTTTGAATAGAGATGTCCGATAATATCGGACTGCCGATATAATCGGCCGATAAATGCTTTAAAATTTGATATCGGAAATTATCGGTATCTGTTTCAAAAAGTAAAATTTATGACTTTTTAAAACGCCGCTGTATGGAGTGGTACACGGATGCAGGGAGAAGTACAGAGCGCCAATAAACCTTACCACTGCCTTTGCGTGCCGGCCCAATCACATAATACAGTATCTATGGCTTTTCACACACACAAGTGAATGCCATGCACACTTGGTCAACAGCCATACAGGTCACACTGAGGGTGACGTATAAACAACTTTAACACTGTTACAAATATGCGCCACACTGTGAACCCACACCAAACAAGAATGACAAACACATTTCGGGAGAACATCTGCACCGTAACACAACATAAACACAACAGAACAAATACCCAGAACCCCTTGCAGCACTAACTCTCCCAGGACGCTACAATATACACCCCCCGCACCCCAAACCCATCCACCTCAACCTCCTCATGCTCTCTCAGGGAGAGCATGTCCCAAATTCCAAGCTGCTGTTTTGAGGCATGTTAAAAAAAATAATGCACTTTGTGACTTCAATAATAAATATGGCAGTGCCATGTTGGCATTTTTTTCCATAACTTGAGTTGATTTATTTTGGAAAACCTTGTTACATTGTTTAATGCATCCAGCGGGGCATCACAACAAAATTAGGCATAATAATGTGTTAATTCCACGACTGTATATATCGGTATCGGTTGATATCGGAATCGGTAATTAAGAGTTGGACAATATCGGAATATCGGATATCGGCAAAAAAGCCATTATCGGACAACTCTAATTTTGAAGATGGCCTGTAGAATATATCCTATGCACAACATCACATGTTATGTAGACCACAACAAAGTGTTTTAAAAAAAAAAGTAAACCATAATATGACCCCTTTAAATTGATGCATCTTGGTGTATTTTTATATCCATGAAAAAAAACTATTGCAATATGCACCTTCCTGCAACTGGAACATTCCATGGCACGCACGCAGTTTGTGCAAGAATCTTCCATGAGCGCACTTTCAGAGAGCTAAAAAAGGGAGTTCCATGTGGATGCACTGCAGGACTGCTTCTAAAATGCCCATAAAAAGTGGCACATGTCTTCTGCATGTTTGAAAACAAAACGCAGCAGGTAGGTGCATGACAACATGAATGTGCGTAGCACACACAAAAACCTCATTTAAATGTGCCGGTCTGCACCAGTTATCAATTGTACATGCAGTCTTAGTAGATCACACGCAAAAATTGCCACCAATAGTAAACGCAATTTTAGAGTTTGCGCACGCTGTTTAGCGCGTGCTATTTGGCTCCTTAAAGATCATTATCAAAATGCTGTCTGGTGCACAGCCTGTCAAAAATGCACAAGTGTGTGTGTGCAATGCTACACCTTCCATCTGTGTCAATCAGTGCTGATCTAAATGACCCAGCATGTCAACAGCCCTCATGAGAGTGCTCGTCAGCGAGCAAGATAAGGTCGAAAAAGCCATTTTGGGTGCCATAAAGGAAGTGTTGTCTTGATATCGATGTCATTTATGACTTGCCAAGGATGGTTATAAAGGTGCTCTGTGCAACAACAAAAAAAGGGAAGAAAAGTGCTGGCCTGCAGAGAGACTCAGATGAAGTATTGGCATTATGGAAAAAACGTCACATCACCTTGGCCTGGAAGTGGAAGGTCAAGGAAATGTTTATTATTTTCAGCATTTGTTGATTTGTTGACAAATACCCAGCTAGGAAACTAATATGAGAGTGTGCGTATATCAGTTGGTGGTACATGTACCACTAGTGGTACGGGGGCTCCATCTAGAGCAGGGGTGTCCAAAGTGCGGCCCGGTGGCCATTTGCGGCCCGCAGGTAATTTTTTTACGGCCCCGCGGCACATTCTAAAAATACGATTAAAAAAATAAAAAACATAAAAAGTGGTATAAAAGAGCAAACAGGTGAAATGTAACAAGAACATGTTGCAATGTTTACTCTAATAACACAAAGCTGCCATGCAGGCTGTTTCTTTCTTTAAAAAATAATAATGAATCAAAATCAATGTCATTATGAATTACTGACCTATTCAAAGCTCCAATTACGTCACATTAAATATTCCACTTTGGAATATTTTTTGGGGAAAATATTTTGTGTCTGCCATATAAAAAACTAAGCTGTTTTGTTTAAAGAAGGGCCTAAAACAAACAAACAAAAAACATAAACAACAACAAAAGTTAGAATTGACGGACAGATCTGAAGTTGATCTTGAGACTATTGTGTTAAAAGTTTAAAAAGTATGATTTATCTTTTAATACTTTACCGAGCAGGACCCTTTTGGATCCCCAATAATTTTAGTGGGACTTTTTTTTTTTAAGTGTCTATTTAAGTTGCTCAAAAATAATAATGAATTACTGTTGTTATGAGTTATGCTATGAATCTAATTAATATATAATCTCAAATATTCCACTTTAAAATGTTATTGGGGGAAAATATTGCATATTTTGTGTTTTTTCCATAAAAAAAACTGGGTTTTCTTTGACAAAAAGAGCATACAACTTAAATCTTGAAAAAACACTTTATATTGACTGATAGACCTATTGTTGATCTGGAGATTTAGACCTTGAATAATAATAATAATATTAAATATTGACACATTTTTTATATATTTTTTTACCTAAACCCTTTGGGGTCCCCAGGATCAAGCCTGAGTGGAGGCCTAAATGTATATTTTTCTATACATATATTGTATTGTTTTTTAAAATAAAAAATATCAAAATGGCCCCGGCTTGCTTTGATATTTCAGTGTGCGGCCCTCAGTGGAAAAAGTTTGGACACCCCTGATCTAGTGGTATGCCTAAGATTTGATTAATTATTTACAGTGTTTTATTTCTCTATATTTTAACACAGTGTTACTATTCACACAATGTGCAAGTAACAATGGCCAAAAATATTAAATATACGTGTTAAATGTTATTAAATAAATGTGTCTTGTTTTTAATGAATACAATGGCCTACTACGCTACTGTATTTTCATGTTGGTCATTATGGTGGTACTTGGAGAGCCAAGTGTTTTCTGAGGTGGTTCTTGGTGAGGAATCACTGGTGTATATTGTACGTGTGTGTGTGAGATCAGGTTATGGTAAGGAGCAGCATTTGCCTGGACCCGAGCTCATCTAAGATGGACTGATGCAAAGCGGAAAAGTGTTCTGTGGTCTGACGAGTCCACATTTCAAATTGTTTTTGGAAACTGTGTCCGGACCGAAGAGGAAAATAACCATCTGGATTGTTACAGGCGCAAAGTTGAAAAGCCAGCATCTGTGATGGTATGGGGGTGTATTAGTGCCCAAGGCATGGGTAACTTACACATCTGTGAAGGCACCATGAATGCTGAAAGGTACATACAGGTTTTGGAGCAACATGTGTTGCCATCCAAGCAATGTCTTTTTCATGGACGCCAGGGGCGTCACTAGGTTTTAAGGACAGGGGAGGGCTTAGCCCCCAGGAGATGCACAGGATGCGAGCGAACGTAGCGCACGAGCACAAAACTTCACAAACGGCTTACAAAGATTTAGAAATTAATCATTGTTATTATTATTATTTCAGTGGGTTTATTTTCAATGTGTGTTCAGTACAACAACAAACATGGGTTTGCACAGTGACATTTTGTTTACAGCATCAACAAGAAACAATTACTTGCATGATCCTTCAAGATACACTGAAACACAATGAAAGTCATGGCATTAGCCTCTATGTTATTCATTCACAACATAGAGGCTAATGCCACCACTTTAGCTCACAATACAATAATTGTTTGTTCCCAAATATTTTGAAGTTGCACAGATTACATTTTGGGCACATATGTGACTAAAATGGTTGTAAATTCAAGCCCTGGAAATATTACTTAATTACTTGAATCAAAGTAATATCTGGATCGGGATAATTTGGCTTGTATATAATATATTTATATATATATATATATATATATATATATATATATATATATATATATATATATATATATATATATATATATATATATATATATATATATATATATATATATATATATATATATATATATATATATATATATATATATTATGGCAAGCCGTTAAGGAAATTAAATATATATGGAAGTCTGAATAGAAATGAGAAACTTTTGTATATACTGTAAATAAGAAAGACTTAGAGTCCGACTGTCTGCTGATCTGATAAAGAGCCAAAGCTGTCAAAGAGCTGAGGGACCATCTTCAAAGTGCAATGCTGAAACAAATAATGCAATTAATAAAATGTAACTTCCAGGGCTTGAGATCAACGTAGTCCCGTCGTCACGGGGACGGTAAAAAAATGCACGGGACGAAATTAAATGCTCCCGGGACGATGGCTTTTAACCATTTTCTTTCTTTTTCTTTTTATGTATTTATTCATTTTACATTTTATATTAAATGTCTTGGTTTTTCCACCCTCTGAAAATCCTATGAAATGTTTAACAAGCCATCCTATAATAATACAACAGCTATTAATGTAACAATACAATAAAACAAATATATTTAATGATGTTTTTTTCATTATTTTAACTGTATATGGATTCTACAAGAAACACAAAACTTAAAAACTAAATTATTTACAATTGCAGACACAAGGTTCTTGTTCTGCAGTGCTGTGTGCTAATGTGCTTCGTACACCTGCAGGACCGCAAGGAAGGTCGCAGAGATAATGCGGACTGGATTTTGAGTGATGTGGGCATTTTCTATATGAACAAGTGGAATGGATTGGATACCGACGCACTAAAGGGGCTCTCTATCTTACGCTATGAAGTGAGGGGAAACTGAGTGAATAATGACAGGTTATATTATTATTTATTTAAACTCATATTCGGGCCACTTTATAATAAATATGTCGGCATGTATTTGTAAAAAAAAAAAAAAAAAAAAAAAAATAGATTTTTAAAAAAAACATTTTTTATCACCAAATTATTTAGGGGGGCTTAAGAACATTTTAGGGGGGCTTGAGCCCCCCTAAAATAGGCCTAACAACGCCAATGATGGACACCCCTGCTTATTTCAGCAAAACAATGCCAAGCCACATTCTGCACATAATACAACAGCGTGGCTTTGTAGTAAAAGAGTGCGGGTACTAGACTGGCCTGCCTGTAGTCCAGACCTGTCTCCCATTGAAAATGTGTGGTGCATTATGAAGCCTAAAATACCACAACGGAGACCCCGGACTGTTGAACAACTTAAGCTGCACACCAAGCAAGAATGGAAAATAATTCCACCTGAAAAGCTTCAAAAAAATGGTCTCCTCAGTTCCCAAATGTTTACTGAGTGTTGTTAAAAGGAAAGGCCATGTAACACAGTGGTAAAATTAATGATTATTTGCCAAAAAAAAAATAAGTTTCTCAGTTCAAACATTAAATATCTTGTCTTTGCAGTCTATTAAATTGAATATAAGTTGAAAAGGATTTGCAAATCATTGTATTCTGTTTTTATACGTGCCAACTTCACTGGTTTTGGGTTTTGTATTTTCCCATGTTTGCTGAAGCCAAGGGCTTTTTGAGGTTAAGGTTACAAGTAACACTTAAAACATTGATAACGCATTCATAAAATCACAAGATGATTCCATTGCTAATGAAAAAAAATAAGCCTCAAAACGTTCCAACTTTCTGAAAAAGCTGCCGCAATTTTAGGCATTTTAGCTTTAAAAATGACAAAAAAAATGGTAAAAAAAAAAAAGGTTATTATTCCCATCCTCAGTGCATACCGTTTAAATTCTTAGATAATTTTTTTGTTATTGTTGCTTTAAAAAAAATGAATAAAGTTACAAATTAAACCCATCAGTGAATGTGGTGCTTTTTTAACTTAAAATAATGAACATTGTTCAAGAAACTTTTGTGCGCTCCAGTCTCAAACAGCTGCCGATGCAAACATCAGAGGCACACCTGTGACACTGAAATAATGTGCTCCTCTCCTCTTGTCTCGGTAGCTCAGCTTGAACACTTAAAATAATTGAGTAGGAAATCAAGTGATAGCGGGAGGCATTCGCGAAAACTGGGAGGGAAAAAAGCTTGGCCAAGGCTTTTTACTGACACTCTGATCTCCCCTTTGTCCTTGAATGTTCCCTTTCAAGCAACAGTGAGAGCAGATGCCACATTAGATACTCCTGATCATTGTAACACAACTCTGAATAATGATCTCTTTTTATTGACAGTGTCACTAAGAGCATTTATTAAACAATATGTTTATTGTTGTGGTTGTGTTTTGTAATGGTCTACAAGTCCACTGCATAACACTTGAGGGATTTTCTGGTTTTAACGCCAATAAGAGGACTTTTAAATCTAAACTTGCGGTACTTTAAAACCAAAACTAACTATAAAATAGACCCCGAAAGGGACAAGTGGTAGAAAATGGATGGATGATGATAAAATAGTCTAAATATATAATATGAAATAGTTGTAAAACTGTATACTGACCTAGACACCAAAATTCCAGGTAGTGGTATCTGAATATTGCCTTCCATCCATCCATCCATTTTCTACCGCTTGTCCCTTTCAGGGTCGCGGGGGGTGCTGGAGCCTATCTCAGCTGCATTCGGGCGGTAGGCGGGGTACACCCTGGACAAGTCGCCACCTCATCACAGGGCCAACACAGATAGACAGACAACATTCACACTCACATTCACTAGGGCCAATTTAGGTGTTGCCAATCAACCCATCCCCAGGTGCATGTTTTTAGAGGTGGGAGGAAGCCGGAGTACCCGGAGGGAACCCATGCAATCACGGGGAGAACATGCAAATTCCACACAGAATGATCCCGAGCCCGGGATTGAACTCAGGACCTTCATATTGCCGTAGTGCCTCAAAGATATTCCAGGGGTCCAACTGGACACACTACATAAATATGTCCTTACTTCTAAATCGAGGTTCAGCAACCTACGGCTCTTTAGTGCCACCCTGGTGGCTCCCTGGAGCATTTTTAAAAAAGGATTGAAAATGAAAATAGATGGGGGGAAATTTATTTTTTTTTGTATGTTTTTTGTTTGAGGACAAACATGACACAAACCTTCCCAATTAATGTTTGTGTGTATGCTTCACTGATGAGAGTATTTGGTGAACATTGTTTTGTCCTACTAATTTCGGTGGTTCTTGAACTCACCATAGGGTGGACTGTGACACAACAGTTTGTTTACATGTAAAATCTTCCACTCCTTCTTTGTCTCATTTTGTCCACCAAAAGTTTTATGCTGTGCGTGAATGCACAAAGGTGCGCTTTGTTGATGTTGTTGATTTGTTGGAGTGCTAATCAGGCATATTAGGTCAGTGCATGACTGCAAGCTAATCAATGCTAACATGCTATTTAGGTAAGCTGTATGTACATAGTGCATCATTATGCCTCATTTCTAGGTATATTTGAGCTAATTGAATATCCTTTACTTTTATCCTCTTTGTATATAATTTAGTTTTGCATGTCTCATGACAGATTATCTGTATGCAATATTGGCTGAATTTCAGATAGTTGTTTTTGTGCCATGTTGTTCCAGACCACAGCAAACATTATCTAGCTTGCCAAAGATTGTAATAAATCTATTAAAAGAAGACAGCCTGCCGTTTCCTTTAACTTGGACACAAATATCTATACCAGTAATTTCAAGGAGTTATCTCACCTTCTGAGTAGCCTTTGATTTACTAATGGTTTCTAATGTTGTAAAAATGTGTAGAATAAATATTACATTTCAACATTTCTGTCAACGAAGATTTGCTTTTGCCTGCGACACATAGTCATTTTGATAGTAGGCTATTATAGTTAATATAGACACTTACGTCATGTGTTGCCTTCATTATAGGATTTATATACGGCTTTTCATTTTTTGCGGCTCCAGACAGATTTGTTTTTTTGTATTTTTGGTCCAATATTCAACATTTTTGGTTGCCGACCCCTGTTCTATACAATTCCACTTCTGATGTCATTTTTAATCAAATCCAACTCAGAGAGCGCAAGACGGGTTCTTTGCTGTGGTAAGCATTGATGGCAACCACCATCGGCTTTCTACTGCTTACCCTCTTTAGGGCTTGATGTGCTAAACGTTTGTGTGTACTAAATCAAGTGCAAACTTGATATGGCGCACAAAAAGCGGATCTACTAAGCTGTTGCGCAAAATAAGCAAAAGAGTGTTTCGTTCTTCATGTATGTGCAGAATATATGCTGATTATTAGAGCGCCCACAATACTGGGGAGGACGTAATAATAATAATAATGGATTAGATTTATATAGCGATTTTCTATAAACTAGACACTCAAGAGATGTGAGAACTTTAATATCACGCAGAAAAGGTGATGTGTACTGCATATTCCACAACATTACGAAACAACACAGCTCAGCTCAATGGACCATATGATGTCATGAATGTCTCCTTAGGCACAACTGGTAGTGTAAGAAAAATCCTCTTGGTCTTCACCACATTTGCACTCATCAATTGCACAAGCAGTCTTTATAGATCACCCGCAAAATGTCCACGAATAGTGCACACAATTTTATACTTTGCACACACTGTTTAGCATGTGGTATTTTGATCTTAGTAGATCAGGCCCTTTGTTGTCATAAGTGAGATGGATCCTATCCCAGTTGACTTTAGGTGAGAGGAGGTACACTATGAACTGGTCAGCAGGGAATCATAAGGTACATACAGTACTGGCCAAAAGTTTGGAGACACCTTCTTATTCAATACATTTTCTTTATTTTCATGACTATTTACATTGTAGATTGTCACTGAAGGCATCAAAACTATGAATGAACACATGTGGAGTGATGTACTTAACAAAAAAAAGGTGAAATAACTGAAAACATTTTTTATATTCTAGTTTCTTCAAAATAGTCACCCTTTGCTCTGATAAATTTTTCGCACACTCTTGGCATTCTCTCGATGAGCTTCAAGAGGTAGTCACCTGAAAGGGTTTTCACTTCACAGGTGTGCTTGAAGCCCATCGAGAGAATGCCAAGAGTGTGCAAAGCAGTCATCAGAGCAAAGGGTGGCTATTTTGAAGAAACTAGAATATAAAACAATGTTTCAGTTATTTCACCTTTTTTTGTTAAGTACATAATTCCACATGTGTTCATTCATAGTTTTGATGCCTTCGTTGACAATTTACAATGTAAATAGTCATGAAAATAAAGAAAATGCATTAAATGAGGACAAGGTGTGTCCAAACTTTTGGCCTGTACTGTACTTAGCACAAAAAGTAAGGACATTTATGTTTCGTTAGTTAGTCAGTGCTTCTTGGCAATAATTGTTATGCCACTATAAGCCTATTTATTAACTTTTCAAATTGTGCCAATTTTGTAAGGAACATTAATTTGTGGGATGAGCAGCAGTAATGAGTATGTGGGTTGGCCGAACAGCTTCTTCTGCCATTGACTCTCGTTTGGTGTTCAGTAGATTGGATGATTAAAACGCCAATCATGGCAGGCCTCCGGGCAGCACTATGAGACTGGATATAGGCGGTGTGACGTCTGTTCCGGATTGTCTGGGCAGAGAGCTGTCAGCCATATGGCCAAAATCGTCCTGCAAATCTTGACTGCAAATCACTGAAGACCGCTTATGGTGCCAAAGTGCCGACAGCCTGAGAAAACAGTCTTTTTTTCATTCTTTATCTAAAATAGGAATAGCACACATTAAAGACAATATATACAACATGTACAAATGTCAGGTTTTTGCCAATGGCTAATTTCACCCAGACAGTTAAATGTACACATACATCATCTTAAGACGCCCACTTCGCAGCCTGTCTCTGCCATCCCTCGTTATATGGATCTTGTCTTTCAGTTTAGATTTGGCACTAAAGCTCACTCCAAACAATGCTGCAACCGGTTTTTGGGGAACACCAGCCTGAAGTTTCCCTATCGTACGGATCCTATCTAGATCAGTCAAACATGGCATGACGGTTCTTAGAGCAGAGACCTATTGATCAGTGTAGAATGACCCATTCTCACGGGTGAAGGAAGTACAAAAAGCTCAAAACAAGAGTCAATAGCAACAGCTAGTCTTCTATCAATCTAACATGCATCTTATTTTAAGAGAGACCAGTACCTGGAAAAAACACAGTTTCTAAGTATGTGCTCAGAAGTAAAATTTAAGCAGCCAAAATGAGACTAATGTTTCTTCTATCTCTGCAGGTTTTGGAATGACAACACCAGTGACTGTGGCAGGAAAAGTGTTCTTGATTTTCTACGGGCTCCTGGGCTGTGCGGCGACCATTCTCTTCTTTAATCTCTTCCTGGAGCGCATCATCACACTGCTGGCCGTCGTCATGAAAGCTGTGAGGGAGAGGCGAATCAGGAACAGCGGCCTCCTCCCACCGGGGATCGACCGGGACTTCTCTGCTTTCTGTCTGCCGGGGTGGAAGCCCTCTGTTTACCACGTGATGCTGATTCTATGCCTATCAGCCATCACCATCTCCTGCTGCGCTTCGGCCATGTACACCCCCGTGGAGGGCTGGGGTTACTTAGATTCACTGTACTTCTGTTTCGTCACCTTCAGTACAATCGGCTTTGGGGACTATGTAAGCAGCCAGAGTGAGGCTTACGAATACCAAGGCCTCTACCGGGTGGCTAACTTCCTCTTCATGTTAACGGGAGTGTGTTGCATTTATTCGCTCTTTAACGTTATCTCTATTGTAATCAAGCAGGTGCTCAACTGGATGCTGGAGAAGATGAGCTGCCTATTTTGCCAGCGCTGCAATAAGGCCAGCACCTTTCTGGCCAGACGTAACGCCATCCGACCGGGTTCTAGGGGTCGTAACCTGCCCGATTCGGATGGACCGTTTGACAGTGACACTGAAGGGCGCAGGTTGTCAGGGGAGATGATCTCTATGAAAGACCTGGCAGCTTCCAACAAGGTGTCGCTGGCCATCATGCAGAAGCAGCTTTCAGAGTCTGCTAACGGGTATCCCAGGACGGTTTGTGGCAGCTCACGGCATAACGGTTTCTCCGGGGGGGTCGGTGCCCTTGGCATTATGAACAACAGACTTGCAGAGACCAGTAACTCTAGGTAGAGGGTTAGTGAGACATTCTTGCATTAGAAACCCTGCTCCGAAGTAAAAATGTTACAGGACTGGATTTATATGGCCAATTTCCGCTGTGATGGCAGTGATCCATGACTGTTAGATGGCGATGGCATGAGAAGACAGTAATCAAGCAGCAGGGTAAATGATTCTGGGCGAGTGCCAAACGCCAAATGCAAAAGCTGCGTGCTTATGAGACGGACATGTGAAGCCAAGAGAAGCATCCAGAGCAATCTCCTTTGTGTATATACATTTTATTTGAATGTCCATAATCAGTGGTGATAATATATTTATTTAATACTAAGTATAATCACTGGATGATACAGCACATACCAATCTATGCATTATACATGTCATGTATTATTTTGCACCACGTTGAGAACTTCTGTTGGTTTTTTAGGCGCCACGTTTTCTTGGCACAGGAGCGGAGTTTTCAAGTATGATGTAGCAGATTCGGTCGAGACTTTTAGGGTGTCGTACCAACAAGGCAACAAAGGGACATTTTGCAATCCTCTCTTGCTCGCCTTGGAGAAAAGAGCAGGGTTGAAGAATGAAAACCCATTTCTCCAGAGAGTCACTGGCCCTCTTATCAGCTCTGAACATGCTTCCGCGGTCAAAGACTTTGACTTGAAGGGTAAAAGACGCACCTTGCAAGGTTTCCTCCCTCCGCTCACAGCTGACTGTGTAAAAGAAAACAAACGATAGAGCTTTGCAATGAATTAATTGCTCTTTGAACCCAAAAGATGTATTTGTAAAAGGAAATAAATGCGAAGTGAGTTTATGCTCTTGTATTATGAGTGTGTAAGTGGGAGGTAAGTAGGTGTAGCTACAGGCACAATATGCTAAATGATGCAGACTAAAAGACACTGGATCTTTATTTATAGATGTGGTAAACAAAACCCTGAAGGATCCTGTCCCTTGCATTGATTTGTATTTTCCGGGTATTTGCCAAGAAAGGTATCATTGCAGATTCATCTCTTTGCCTCTCTTGCTAAAACAAAGATGACCCCCGAAAATCTGCAGAGGTTGATTTTCCTGCTGATTTCCAGGTAAGTGCGCCGGCCAGGATAAATGGCTAAGTGGATGTTTGCGGAGCATATTGTGCCACCTTGTCAGGCTTCACGATCAATGTCTTCATTGTCGGCGAGTGTCTCTTCCAAGGCATCTGTGATTTAAAGCTCTGCGATGATGTTTGATGTTCACAAATAGACAAAGAGGAGCTTAAAGGGAAGAAAAGGGGGAGGCGGGCAGCGGTGTCCATAGAAGTAGTAAAAGATTCCTGTCAAATCCAGATTCATGACCACTGCAAATCAGCAGCCACAGGCTCTGTTGTTCCTTACGCATTCTGGTTCCTTAATCACTCGGGTCACATGCAATACTGCATTCACTTCCACACGTAACACCACTACTACCTTGTTTCTGAACACAACACATCACAACATTACATCCAGTAAGCGTTTAAATAATTTACAATGCAGTTTGCAAGCTCGGTTAGTTTTGGCTGATTAGAATTAACGTTTGTTTTGCATTACAGGTTTTTACGCCGTGCATCCAGGTAGAAAATCTGCTTTAAATTAAAGTTTTGTCAAAGTATCCATTTCAGGACAAACATCACTTTATTACATCCGGATCTGGGTTTTTTTTTTTTCAATAGAAAATTTGAACTTAAATAGAAATTCAAAGCTCAACCTATTTTAACTGTACAGGCAATGTGTTCAAGAACATTTTAGCATGCTAAACTGTCATACAAGTGTAAAAATAAGTTAACCACTTCAAAAAAAATTAAAAAAATAAACAATTATGTCCTCAACTTTAGTTTTGATGATGAGTAGATTGGGAGGTATTTATTTTAACATAAAATAGAAACTATTGACTTTATCAGTCTCTCCGGGATTTCGCAGGCTTTTTGTGCCTAAATTCACTGCAGCTTTTTCAGAAAGTTGCAGCAGAAGTTGCAATGTTTTTTAATGAATGTGTTATCATATTCTAAATGTTCCTTGTAATCTTAACCTCATAAAGCACATGATTTCAACAAAAATTGGAAAATACATATAATATTGATGTTTTATAAATGATAAATGGGTTATACTTGTATAGCGCTTTTCTACCTTCAAGGTACTCAAAGCGCTTTGACAGTATTTCCACATTCACACACTGATGGCGGGAGCTGCCATGCAAGGCGCTAACCAGCACCCATCAGGAGCAAGGGTGAAGTGTCTTGCCCAAGGACACAACGGACGTGACTAGGATGGTAGAAGGTGGGGATTGAACCCCAGTAACCAGCAACCCTCCGATTGCTGGCAGGGCCACTCTACCAACTTCGCCACGCCCACACAGATGACACCAGATAGCAGTGTCTACTCTGTCATCCACAAGTTTCAGACAATCTCTGTATGTTTTTTGCTTGAAAAGTGTTTGTCCATCTTAAACATTCATTTACGTTCCAACACATTTACCCATGCACGTTAAGGAACATGTGTAAGTTGTAGCGAGCGATCTATGGCAGCCATTTTTGTTGGTAAAGGAGAGACTGTTATGTATATAATGCCTCTTTGCTGCTGTAGGTCGAGATTGCAAATGAGAATCTGTTCTTAGTTTCCTTACTTTGGATAAATACTGTACATTTTAAATATATAAATACCGTATTTTTCCGACCATAGGGCGCACGGGATTATAAGGCGCACTGCCGATGAGCGGGTCTTTTCAGGTCTATTTTCATAGAAAAGGCGCACCGGATTATAAAGCGCATTAAAGGGGTAATTTTATGATTTTTTTCTAAATTGAAAACACTTTCTTGTGGTCTACATAACATGTAATGGTGGTTCTTTGGTGAAAATGTTCCATAAATTGTTTTACAGATCATCTTCAAGTCACTTTCTGACCGTTGCTTTAGGATGCGCCGTTTTGTGAGCAGTCTTATTCACGCAGCTCCACTTCGACAGCGTCTTCTCCTCTGCATCTTTGTTGTAGCGGTGTAGCGTGCAAGAACGGGAGTGGAAGAAGTGTCAAAAGATGGAGCTAACTGTTTTAATGACATTCAGACTTTACTTAAAACAATAACCGGACTACAATGCCACGCTCTCCGCGCGACTTCTGCATTCTACACTTTTGTAGAGCTAATACATTCAGTGTCACTGAGAAAAAAGTTGGCACCCTGGATAGTTTTAAAGAAGGCCCCGTTTACACTGCACACCAAATCTGATTTTTTTTTGCCCTGAAGTGATACGGATCAGAATTTTTTGCCAGTCTAAACTAGGGATGATGTTTGATAAGAAATTATCGAGTTCGAGCCTATTATCGAATCCTCTTATCAAATCGATTCCTTATCGATTCTCTTATCGAGTCCAGATAGGTTGTTGTATATGGAAAAAAACACACAATATTTGGTTTAACAAATCACTTCACATTCTCTACTGCTCGCTACTATAGTTTTACCATATCTGAGTCATTGTGCAGAAATGTGGGTAAATAACTACAAATGTGCGCTACATTCGTTAACCGTGTTACAAAAAAGATCAATTAGACTGATACATAATGTTGGATATAGAGAACATACAAACACTTAATTTATTGAGTCAAAAATATTAAAGTTCGATGATTTGGTAAAATTGCAAACAGCTAAAATTATGTGGAATTAAATGATGGAATGGATTAAGTAAAGAAGGTAAACATTGTACTGATATGATCCAGTTAAGAGGTTGTTCAAATGAATAGTGCTTACAAAGTACAAAGAAGAAGAATTATGAGAAATACTTTCAACCTTATTGAAAATAAGATATTCTTCATCTCAGTATATTAATAATGACTGAATTAATTAATTACATATTAAAAAACTGTTGTATATATTAATTCACAGATATTTTACTATAAAAAGGTCAGTAAATGATGTATATATTTGTTGGATCATGTTTTGTTTAGTTATGTTCTGTTAGTTTTGGACTTCCTTAGTTGTTTTGTGCACTTCGGGGGTTTGTTTTAGTCACCATGGTTACTTATGATTTTCACCTGCCTTATACGCGCACCTGATGCTCATCAGAGACTCTATTTAAGCCTGCTTTTGAAAAAATCTGATTCGGGTCACTTTAGCCTGCTTCTTCTTCTATTCTCCGCTTTACTTGGGTAACTCTGCTTCATTTTCATAAACATTTTGATCTCCATGATTCAAGCATTTTTAAGTATTATCAATAGAGCTGTTTGCAGCATTACACAGATGCTTAGAGCAGTGTTTTTCAACCACTGTGCCGCGGCACACTAGTGTACCATGAGATATTGTTTGGTGTGCCGTTGGAAATTATGTAATTTCACCTAATTGGTCAAAAAAAAAAAATGCTTTCAAACCTATAATTATAATTCGCAAATAATGTGCCGTTGTAGAGTGTCTGTGCTGTCTAGAGCAGTGTTTTTCTAACACTGTGCCGCGGCCGTGAGATACAGTCTGGTGTGCCGTGGGGGATTATCTAATTTCACCTATTTGGGTTAAAAATATTTTTTGCAAACCAGTGACTATAGTCTGCAAATGATGTGTTGTTGTTGAGTGTCGGTGCTGTCTAGAGCTCGGCAGAGTAACCATGTAATACTCTTCCATATCAGTAGGAGGCAGCCGGTAGCTAATTGCTTTGTAGAAACAGTGGGAGGCAGCGTGAAGGTAAAAAGGTGTCTAATGCTTAAACCAAAAATAAACAAAAGGTGAGTGCCCCTAAGAAAAGGCATTGAAGCTTAGGGATGGCTATGCAGAACGAAACTAAAACTGAACTGGCTACAAAGTAAACAAAAACAGAATGCTGGACGACAGCAAAGACTTACTGTGGAGCAAAGACGGCGTCCACAAAGTACATCCGAACATGACATGACAATCACCAATGTCCCAACAAAGAAGGATAAAAAATACTGAAATATTCTTGATTAAAACAAAGTAGATGCGGGAAATATCGCTCAAAGGAAGACATGAAACTGCTACAGGAAAATACCAAAAAAAGCCACCAAAATAGGAGCGCAAGACAAGAACTAAAACACTAGACACAGGAAAACAGCAAAACACTCCAAATAAGTCAGGGGGTGTTGTGACAGGTCATGACAGTGCACCTACTTTGAGACAAGAGCTATAGTGATGCACGCTTGGTTATGCTTTAAAGTCATATCCAACAATTGCGACAACGACTTTTTACTGTCAACTGAGTTTCGTTTTTTAATGATTTCTGCTGCTGGTTTGCCTCCGGATTTTTTCAACGCAAAAAATGTGCCTTGGCTCAAAAAAGGTTGAAAAACACTGACTTAGAGGGAGCTAACTTTCCAATGTGTTTTACAGAATATATCCCACCCTCTAACAACTTCTAGGATGTAATGATGACATAATATCAATGATGACATAATGACTTAATTATGAAGTACAAACGTAACACTTGCACTAGCTTGTGTGTTGTTAGCCAATAAATTGCGATTCGGACAGTTAGCGTTAGCTATCATTGAATGTATATTCCATCATAACAACAACTTGACTGCAGATTGTTGGTTGCTTCTCTTGGACTATTTTTGTACGTGTGCATGCGTTCCTTGTGTGTACGTGTTGACGAGACAGGGTGAGTGACCGCCTTAAACACCAATCATTATGTAATTTTTCTTAAGTAAGCTTGGCAATTGTGAAAAATATAGACACTTTTTTTTTTTAAGTGTTCTTTCAAACCACTAAAATTGTAAAATAAGCTAGCCAATAGTGTTCTGATTTATTATTTGCTTCGAAAAACTTAACTCTGAGCAAGTTGCAAACAGCCCCTTTAACAGCACAAATTAATACAAAATATATATATTTTTTACTGTAATCAAAATAATATTTTATTTATAATTTTTACAATAATTTTTACAATAATTTTTACGATAATTTTTAAGGGGCCCTTGAAAACGTCCGACGACCAACCTCGAAAATAATTTGTTGCGAGCATCACGGCTAACAACCATGTGAAAACTAGTTGGATAGCTAGTAACAACCTATAGTTTTGCCCTTGGCACTTTTTAAGGATAAAAAATGTTTTGTTGTGTAAAAGCCTATAGGAGACAAATACTTAGGAGCTCAATATTTACAATCTGACACAAAAAACACAAAAAGTTCTCTCACTTCAAGTTCTTATTGTAGGGAAGATTATGCAGGTGAGTTAATTTCGTACGTTTCCCCAATTTGCAAGACAGAGGTTGGTTGGTTGATTGAAATGTATTTCGAACATGTATACAGTATCAATATGATATATCATATATTTTACATATTTTCTTTACATGTCCAAAAAGGAGTTGAAAGAAGGAAGGTTCACTTAATCTAACCCCCTAAGGCCCTCTAGTGTCGAGATATGAGTGTGACAACCAACTCCGTTCTAACGTCCATCCATCCATCCATCCATCCATTTTCTACCGCTTGTCCCTCTCGGGGTCGCGGGGGGTGCTGGAGACTATCCCAGCTGCATACATACACTAAATTGTAGCCTGCAGCCCTAAACGTGTTTGTCATTGACACTACAAACACAAACGACCTTGCTTGATTTGTGATCTTTTGGAATTATCTGCCCAAACTGAGCCAGGTTGATTATTTCAGTTATGCCAGTTCATGTATGCTGCACATGTTGTCCGAAGATGTTCACGTCTGACCTCAAACAAAGCAAATAAGCCAAACCTGATGTTTAAACAAACCTCCATTATGGAATCCTGCTTAGGTTGACACACTAGTGACCTACATGACCTTGCACACACATAAAAACATCACGCCTTGGAGTCATTTCATCAGCAATATAGGCGTACTCTGCTCTCCATCTAATCAGTGTTATGTTCAATAAGTAAATGTGCTTTCTCCCCTTTGAGGCTTAAGGTTACATATAGGAGGTTTCAGGATTCCTGTGTCTCCGCAGAGATTGGCTTCAGTCTATTATTAACCTTCCAGAAGAAGCACAAGTGTAAAAAGGCCTGGAAGCTAGAATTAAAACAATGGAATACATTCTGCAGATTGGGTCTCGTACAGGTCACTGGATTCAATAACACGGATCAAGCTTTTTTAGACGTATATAACCAGAGTGGCATGTCTGTTCATTTACAGTACATGCTTACTTTAGTTAATGCATATAATACAACTAAATGTCCTTTATCCAAAAGACAATAGTGTTCGGAACATGTTAGTTGTATTGTAAATTCCTTTTGCATTATGCATAAATAGGCCCTAGAGCACAGGTGTCAACCTCAAGGCCCGGGGGCCACATAATTCTATGTGGCCCGCGAAAGCCTGGAAAAAATGGGTTTTCAATGAAATAACTATTATATATATATTTACCTCAGGGGGGGGGGGGTCTCGGCGGGGCGGTTGCTGGTTGTTCCATCTCCATCGTTGGGGTCCCTGTGGGTGGGGTGGGTGGTTCCCGTGGCCCCGTGCTGGGTGGTCCTGTGGCGGCCGGCTTGGGTGGGGTGGCCGTGGGCTGGCCTCGCCGCGCTCTCCGGGGGTGGGGGGGGGGGCTCGTGGGGGCCCGGTTGCCGGTGGGGCGGGGGCGGTCTTCCCGTCCGGTTGCGGGGGGTCTCCGGGCCCCTCGGGCGGGGTGTCCCGCCTTTCTGTCCGTGTGGGGTGTGGTCTCTCGCTGGCTTGGGGTCTGGCTTCCCCCTGCTTTTCTCGTGCCTTGTCCTCTGCCGGGTGCGTCTGTCTGCGGCCTGCTGCTGGCCCTTGTGGGCGGCGCGGTGGGCCAGGCTCTGGGGTTCCTGTCGCTGTCCGGCTTGGCTGCGTGGGGGCGGTGGCCCCTGGTTCCCTGGGCACCGCACCTACTGTTTGTGGGATGGGCTCTCTGGGAGGCTGGGGCCGTACTCTGGCTCCCGCACACACTGGGAGTCAAATGTATTGTACATGCAAATTCACATATACTCACACACATACATACACACATACATAGGTACCTACGCTCCCACATACATATACAAATAAATACAGTACATATTTACACACTCAAAGTTCGTACATCCACACGCACATTCATTATACAAACATACTGTATACACATACTGTCCATATACATTCACTGTAAAAACATACGTATACACATACTGTACATATACACTCACTGTACAAACACACACATACACATACTACACATACATTCACTGTACAAACACACACATACATATACTGTACATATACACTCACTGTACAAACACACACATACACATACTACACATATACATTCACTGTAAAAACATACATATACACATACTGTACATATACACTCACTGTACAAACACACACATACTACACATACATTCACTGTACAAACACACACATACATATACTGTACATATACACTCACTGTACAAACACACACATACACATACTACACATATACATTCACTGTACAAACACACACATATATATACTGTACATATACATTCACTGTACAAACACACATATACACATACTGTACATATACATTCACTGTACAAGCACACATATACTGTACATATACAAGTACATATGCACACATACACTCATGCACATAATTACGTTTCATCAAACATATATTAACGTTGTTGCCCTAGGGTAAACTGGGTATAACACATGGCACACTGACAAAGCTTAACCTATTGTTACTATAACAATCTACAAGGTTAATGTAGGTTGCTTCTCTTTCTTCCCCTCCATTTTTCTGCATTCTTTCGTATCTCAAGTTATCATTACGTATATGTATTGTTGCATTTGAACAATTGTATTGTAGATAATAAAGGTAAAGTATTGGTATTGTTTATTATCAATAGCACTATTTCTATTGGTATTCATATTGCTCCATTTTTAGTGTAATAATGCTCATTGTCGTTTCTGTATTATTTTTTATTTTCGCTAACTGCTTATTTGCTATTACTTTTACCATCATATTTGTACATGTCGTATTTGCTGATGTTGCTCTGTTGTTGTTGTTGTTGTTGTTGTTGTGTTTGCTGTTGTTGTTTTTGTCTCTCTGTCTAATCCCCCTCTTGTCCCCACAATTCCCCCCTCTGTCTTCCTTTTTCTCTCTTTCTATCCTCTCCTACTTCGGTCCGGCTGCACCAAATGATAATATAAATACATTTAATAAAGTCAAAATACAAATAAGGCAACAAGAGAAGTATCCTATATTATCATTTGGTGCAGCCGGGCCGGAGCAGGAGGGGATAGAAAGAGAGAAAAAGGAAGACAGGGGGGAATTGTGGGGACAAGAGGGGGATTAGACAGAGAGACAAAAACAACAACAGCAAACACAACAACAACAACAACAACAGAGCAACATCAGCAAATACGACATGTACAAATATGATGGTAAAAGTAATAGCAAATAAGCAGTTAGCGAAAATTAAAAAAAAAAAAAAAAATACAGAAATGACAATGAGCATTATTACACTAAAAATGGAGCAATATGAATACCAATAGAAATAGTGCTATTGATAATAAACAATACCAGTACTTTACCTTTATTTTTATTTTTTTTAAACTAAATGTTCTTTCAATTTTGACAGAAAAAAATGCATATTTTAAACTTTAATATCTGATCATGCCAATTATATACTGTATTGCAAAACTATTTTGGGAGATAAAAACTGTTAAATATCTGCTTGTCACCTTTATGATTTTAAAGCAAATTATACATACAAAAAAATATAATAATCAAATGCAATATGCATTTCGATTAATCACAGGTTATTACCCGCATGCATAATGTAATTCATTATTTATTTTTTAAACAGCCCTCAGAAAGCAGCCATTACTGCGATGTGGCCCTCAATGAAAATTACTTTGACACCCCTGCCCTTTTATTAAAAGCAAGTAATTGAAAAATAAAAGCAATAATATACAAAACGATATGATTTCTAAAACAAAGCGTACCGAATTGTTCATAAAAAGTCAGGCTTTTGTCCAAAAGTCGTCTTCTCTGTAAATGATGCATTCATGAGGGTCAGGCGGTTCCTTGTTGTTCATTTCAGCTGTAAAAAACAATATATAAATTAAAGCTGCAAGCAGCGATGGACGGGACCGATTTTGACGGCACATAAAATCCAAACCGGAGCAATAATTAAAACTCTTTCATCAACTTTTAATCAGACGGGTTCAATCTCTCTCCTGTGCTAGTTTGAAGCCGACACGACAAACGCGCTCAGAGGAGATAATGCTTGAAAAAAAGGTAACTGTTTTTACTAAACTTTTGATTTGAAGGGGGAATTGCAAACTTCCTGTTGATTTTTGCTGGGGGTTGTCAGTGAATGAAATTTAGGTCTAAGTGAGACCTACATAGAGGTTTTTGTTTCATGTCTCTACGACATTCCTACTGGAAGTTACAGGCAGTTTTGTCTGTGTTTTCTTCCTAGGAGCAGTTTTGTCTGTGTTTTCTTCCTAGGGAGCGCTAGAGCGCAATTTTGAATTTTGGGGTTTGGTTTTTTTATTAGATCGCAAATTTCGCAGCTCAAAGAGGCAAAGGTGACTGTTTTTACTAAACTTTTGTTTTGAAGGGGGAATAGCAAACTTCCTGTTGATTTTTGCTGAAAGATGTCAGTGTATGAAATCTAGGTCTAAGTTAGACCTACATAGAAGTTTTTGTTTCATGTCTCTACGACATTCCTACTGGAAGTTACAGGCAGTTGTGTCTGGGTTTTCTTCCTAGGGGGCGCTAGAACGCAATTTTGAGTTTTGGGGTTAGGTTTTTTGATTATATCGCAATTTTTGCCAGTTCTGATGTGTGTGTCAAATTTGGTGAGTTTTGAAGCATGTTAAGGGGGTCAAATTACAGCTCAAAGAGGCGGCGGTATAATAATAATAAAGAATAAAACCTTGCAAATACAATAGGGTCCTCTGTCCCAAAGGGACATTCGGTCCCTAATAATAAATGTCAATTTTTATCTCACGTCGACAACAAGAACACAACAGATTTTGCGTTAGCATTCAGTGTCACTGACTACTTTTGCAACAATGATTAACAGTTAATAATTAATTCCATTTACCTTCATTCCACTCGTGTACTGCCTCCTTTATTACACATTTTTATCCAACGAAGTAAGAGTAGTATGCAGCCGAGGTCATTGCTTTGAGTTCGGCTTCATACTCCTCCGTAAATACGTTGAAAAGAGTCCGTACACTTCTCGTAGCTTCGCGTATTGAAATGATAAAAAAAAAAAAAAAAAAAACATTAAACTGCATAGAAAGAGTTTAAAGACTACGGCTGAGTAAAAACACTGCAAGATAGTTCCACTGATCAGCGTTCTTCAGCACATGGATGCCCCACAAAAGTTCCTTTTGTTCCTCTTTGTCTTCGTTGACAAGTTTGTTGTAATAGAATTACACAGGCAATAAGAAATAAACAAGTCTCTGCAATGGTGGTCGTGTGTTTGAAAAATAAGTTTTAGGAATGTTTTCGACCATTTAGCGTTGGAAAGCACAGCCCGCTCCCGAAAACGTTTGAGGTAGCTCACCTCACCTAGCTCGGAGGAATTTTTAAAGGTTCCTGAAGAACTAAATCTACCCGGGTAGTTTTTGGTGGAAACACCAAGGGGAACTTTATTCACCCGGGTAAGTGGGAAAGTTCCTGAAAAAGTCCTGCGGTGGAAAAAGGACCTATTGATCTTTTCTGATTGCAACGATTTTATCTGTACCACTGTTCGCTTTCTATGAGAGGTGACAGGCGGAACCTTTAATGTTCTGTGACGCTGGTTGACTTCTTAGCTGTTCTAATTTCAAAACAATTTAGCCAAGAAAAAAGAAAATTATTAGATTCTCCAGGCAATGTTTTAAACTATCATTTCTAAAGGACATCTGGTTTATATTATGTACAGTAGGTGTTGCTGGAAGAAATGAGTGTTTTAGTAAATTAGCATTTGATTTTAAAATCAATTTGTTAGAAGAGATGGGAAATAAATGTGGTACTTTTATTCTCACCAAGCGAATAACATCAAAAGCTGCCATATTTCGATACCTTTGTTGCTTGTGATGTCACGTCCGGTTGCAGACTAGGTGCCAGTTCAAACACTTGGCTGGGAAACAAGCACCCAAGCAGAATTCAGAGCTGCCTCTAGGTAATGTTGGAATTTTCCATGCCAACAAAGAAAGTACAGTGTGCGTGATAGAAAACACTCGAACGTAACGTAAGGCTTCACTTTTCCAAAATGCGCTAGCTTGATGCTAATTTACATTGGTAATGCCACATACAAGCCACTGATTATCATTAGCAATTTTACATGGCAATTCAACACTTCCAAATGTATTAATGAAAATTACAACCAAGTTGCACGTTACAATCAAACAGCTGGTGTGCTTACAGTATAAACACTTTGTAGGGCGCAACACAAGGCAAGACACATTCAACTTAATGGCAAAAACTACTTCCTGGCTAGGCAACATCCCGCAGTCTATACACTACTACCATTTAACTGCATGCAAGGTCTACTGTATAATACTTGCATACTCAGAAATGTCATACAAATGATAAATAAATGATAAATGGGTTATACTTGTATAGCGCTTTTCTACCTTCAAGGTACTCAAAGCGCTTTGACAGTATTTCCACATTCACCCATTCACACACACATTCACACACTGATGGCGGGAGCTGCCATGCAAGGCGCTAACCAACAGCCATCAGAGGCAAAGGGTGAAGTGTCTTGCCCAAGGATACAACGGACGTGACTAGGATGGTAGAAGGTGGGGATTGAACCCCGGTAACCAGCAACCCTCCGATTGCTGGCACGGCCACTCTACCAACTTCGCCACGCCGTCCCTACATACAAAAACAAGATACAACAACTGGACAGCACAGTTATCATAAATCAGATCAGGTTTTATTGTTAAATTAAAAACATATTTTTATTATAAAACAATTAACATTCATTAACAAACACAAAAGTACTAAAAAATTGGTACCGGAATTGATTTTAAGGCACATTATGGGTTCAAATGTGAATGGTACCCATTCCTATTTGTAAGTAATATTTAATAAATTGTATTTATCATAATGTCCCGAGTCACCAGACTTTTATGAATTAGTAAGTTAAATTTGTGATTATTATTATACTTTTCTCCTTTACCGTCCCAAAAAAGTAAAAACAAAACACCCCAGTCACATTTACGTGACGCTTAGGTCGCATGACGACGATAATAGGCATGATCCCAAAATGCAGAAAGCCGAGGTGGCAGCATTCAGGTTACAAGGTATGTATTCCATGGACAAACAAAAGGCGAGAGCAGCAGAGAAGTGCACTGGTAGCATAGGGAAGGCTATGCAAAACGAAGCGAAACTCAACCGGCTCCAAAACAACAAAAAGGGAATGCTGGAGCACAGCAAATATTGACGGGTGAAACGTGCGACAGGAGAAGCGTCCACAATGTATAAACGTACAAACAAAGACCCAATACAAAACGTAGCAGCTGCACAGCTTTAAAGGCCTACTGAAATGAAATGTTCTTATTTAAACGGGGATAGCAGGTCCATTCTATGTGTCATACTTGATCATTTCGCGATATTGCCATATTTTTGCAGAAAGGATTTATTAGAGAACATCGACAATAACGTTTGCAACTTTTGGTCGCTGATAAAAAAACCTTGCCTGTACCGGAAGTAGCGTGACGTCACAGGTTGTGGAGCGCCTCACATCTGCACATTGTTTACAATCATTCCCACCAGCAGCGAGAGTGATTTGGACCGAGAAAGCGACGATTACCCCATTAATTTGAGCGAGGATGAAAGATTCGTGGATGAGGAAAGTGAGAGTGAAGGATTAGAGTGCAGTGCAGGACGCCAGGATGTATCTTTTTTCGCTCTGACCGTAACTTAGGTAAAAGGGCTCATTGGATTCCACACTTTCTCCTTTTTCTATTGTGGATCACGGATTTGTATTTTAAACCACCTCGGATACTATATCCTCTTGAAAATGAGAGTCGAGAACGCAAAATGGACATTCACAGTGACTTTTATCTCCACGACAATACATCGGCGAAACACTTTAGCTACGGAGCTAACGTGATAGCATTGTGCTTAACTGCAGATAGAAACAGAAGAAACATGCCCCTGACTGGAAGGATAGACAGAAGATCAACAATACTACTATTACTTCTACGATCAGGAGACACCGAACCAAACCCTGGACTTGTAACCACACGGTTAATGCTGTCCCGCCTGGCGAAGCCTAGCAATGCTGTTGCTAACGACGCCATTAAAGCTAACTTAGCTACGGGACCTCGACAGAGCTATGCTAAAAACATTAGCTCTCCACCTACGCCAGCCCTCATCTGCTCATCACCACCCGTGCTCACCTGCGTTCCAGCGATCGACGGCGCGACGGAGGACTTCACCCGATCATCGGTGCGGTCGACGGCTAGCGTCGGATAGCTCGTCTGCTATCCAACTCAAAGTCCTCCTGGTTGTGTTGCTGTAGCTAACCGCTAATACACCGATCCCACCTACAGCTTTCTTCTTTGCTGTCTCCATTGTTCTTTAAACAAATTGCAAAAGATTCACCAACACAGATGTCCAGAATACTGTGGAATTTTGCGATGAAAACAGACGACTTAAGCTGGCCACCGTGCTGTTCCAAAATGTCTGCTACAATCCGTGACGTCACGCTCAAACGTCATCATACCGAGACGTTTTCAGCCGGATATTTCCCGGGAAATTTAAAATTGCACTTTATAAGTTAACCCGGCCGTATTGGCATGTGTTGCAATGTTAAGATTTCATCATTGATATATAAACTATCAGACTGCGTGGTCGGTAGTAGTGGCTTTCAGTAGGCCTTTAATAGTCGTGATTGTTAACAGAAAGCAGGTGTGAGGATAGGCACCCTGAACCAGGTGTGAAGGTGCTGCAGGTGAACACATACAAAACAGGAAGTTCCACCAAAATAAGAGCAGAAAACAGGAACTAAAACTCCAAACACAGGAAACCACCAATAAAACTCAAAATAAAACAGACAGTTTATCCATTACTCAGCTGAAGTCAAATGATGGATCCAACTCCTTTTAATGGGGTTAAAATAACAGCGATTAACTAGTTTAATCCATCGTCATGATTCAAATCCCTAAATCGTCTTTGGCAAATGCATTTCGGGCAGTTTGTCAAAGTAGTGTTTTTGTTATGAAAAGGATTTTAAAGATGTTAAATAAACACATAAAGTACTTTTATATCCCTTTCTTTGTTCACGCTAAATTAAACACCATTAATATAAATTGATGTTAGTTTGATAGCACTATTTTAAAAGCTTATTTTTACAAAACAAATGAGGAGTTTGACTGTGGGGGTTCCGTTGTAATGCGACTTTTTGCTGCTGCAGTATAACGCTTTTCTTTCATCTTTCTCACCCAAAATTCACTTTAAATTATGCAAAACCCTCCACTTCACATAATCAAAGATGAACAGTGGACCTTAGTGTCCTTTTTTTTTTTTTACCATAAATTGTTTAGCTCAACCCTGCTGGTGTCGTTTCAAGTCAAGACACATTGTCTCTGTAATCACAAAGTAATGAATCTGCTCATGAAGCAAGCTCACTTTGACCTATGAAAGCTCCAAATCGGTTGATAATGAGCAGAATCTGCAGTATTTATCTTGTTTAGATTGGATTAAATAGAAATGCTACATCTTGATGACACTGTGCACTCTGCAGAGAGTGGAGGTGCTTGTTGTAGGAACATTCATTTGGCTGGTAGCACTTTAAAGCAGCAGGCAGTAACAGAATGATGTATGACTTGCTCGGCCCTGATGTGGAACTGGGATCTCGGTGTTAGCTTAGGGGTGTGATTTCCAGACTGAAAGTACAGAGCCACTGAAAAAATCCTCCAGTTGAATGTGTGTACTTCTTGGCCAGGCATTTATGCCCATGATTGTAATTTTTAATTTATGTCATTAAAAGTCAAAGCTATGAATCTGGGTTCCATTAAAAACTGAGATTTTTGTGAGGTTTTCCTTGGTTGTTCCATTTAACTAGGATATAAAAAGGTATAACCCACAGGGGTATACGCACGCTAATAGCAGTTAAGTGTCACCCGGACGATAACGTCTTCAGGGAGTTACGGGTGTATAAAGATATTACCAAAATTGTTCCATCTAATTTCAAACAGTAAATATGACAAATTGTACTAGTTTTCTCTAACATTATAAACAGCAACAAAAATTTGTTAAATTACTACCATTTTTACGAACTATAAGCATACTTGCCAACCCTCTGGATTTTCCCGGGAGACTCCCGCATTTCAGTGCCCCTCCCAAAAATCTCCCGGGGCAACCATTCTCCCGATTTCCACCCGAACAACAATAATGGGGGCGTGCCTTAAAGGCACTGCCTTTAGCGTCCTCTCTCACCTGAAAAGGAGACTATTATGTATGTCTCTGTTATCCATAGGTTTATCTATAACCCATAAAGTAGGCAGGCACGGAGCTATTTCTCAGCGTGTGTTTATTCCAGCCGGCACGTTAATACACTAACACACAACATCCGGATTCCCATCATGCATTGCTTCAAAACTACGGCAAGTAGTAATTCACTAAAATTCCAGTATTTGATATACTCCCTCCCCCACCCACCTCATCATAAGTATTTGTTTATAACACTTACCGGATACGGCCCGTCAGCGTTCAAAATCCAGAAATCCCGAAATAAAAAATAAAAAATGTATATACTGTATATATATATTTTTTATAATTATTTTTAAAAATCTGTCCTTTCTAATCCATTTTCTACCGCTTGTTACTCTCGGTGTCTCCTAGCCCTTCAGGCAAATCATATTGTCTAAAAATACATTTTCCCATCGATAACGTGACATCATCACGCTCGTGTAAACCAAAAAGTGGAAAATAGTCTGCACTCACAGAAAGTGTGGTCAAAGACATGCTGCCATTTAGTACTGTTATAAACCTAGCATTTTTAAAGGTGTTGTCATGTTGTCATGTCTTGTTGGTGTTCCACACTAGGAATGTGCCAAACTTAATTTTGTTTTGCATATGACCCGTTAATCCAAATGTTTAAACTGTAGTGTTTATATTGTTACTTTACCACTTTTGTTTAAGAAGGTCCTAACTTGATTGTCAGTTAAGTAATGTACAACTCAACCTATGCCTACGTGTTCAATATTGAAGTGTAACTTTGTTTGTCAATGCTTTATTTAGATAGTTGATTTATTGTTATGATTGTGTATATTTGATCGTATCCTTAAGAAATGTAATTGATTAATTCATTGTATTATATAAGTGCAAAATGTTGCTAACGGGCAATGTATATTCTATTGCTATTATTTGTTCGTGTTATTTAACTTGGATATTTAGACGTGTTCATTTCAATTACATTGTTAGAATACAAGTGTATGGCATTTGAAAGGATATATATGCATTATTATTATGTATTATCATTAAATCAATAGTTACCACGACCCCGAAAGGGATAAGCAGTAGAAAATGGATGGATGGAATTTGGGCTCATAAAAACAATGGCAACAATATTGTTTATCGGCAAAAATTTATAGGTCAATATATCGTCAAGCAAATTTTGTTATCGGTCCAGGCCTAACGTGCTAATATAACTTAGACTTCGACTTAGACAAACTTTATTGAACCACAAGGGATATTGTTCCACACAGTAGCTCAGTTACAAAGGATGGAAAGCTAGGTTGGAAAGGATAATGCACACAAGGGCACAATGGGTCAAATGCAAAGGATAATTTCCCCGCACTTAGTGTGTGTGTGACAATCATTGTTTAACTTTAACAAGGGCACAAAAAGAGGGCGAAAACAAAAGGTATAAAGTAGAGGATAAATTTACCATAGTAACAATATAACATATATGTAATATTTACATCTTATATACACAGTATAAAATATATACTGATATATTATTATATTATATTATATTGTATATTGATTATAATATAATCAAGCTAGCGTCGTTAATATTAGCAAATATGCTAACACCTTTACAAGTGTCTTTAACTTACAACGGCATTCTTTTTGTATTGTTTCAGTTTTGTAAATTCACCAAGACATCACCGTGGAGTTATTTAGAGAGGTATTTGGAGAGCTCACTTTCGCAGCTAGTGGCTCCGTGCCAATGACTTCTATTTTGTTTGATCATCCGTTTTACTGCCCTGTTGCAGGCAGCGTTTGGAAACAATTAAGGTATGTAAATAAACATTTCAAAAATCTTTAGTGCTGGTACATATATGTGGCTTATAGTCCGGTGCGGCTCATATATGTAAACATATTTATTTCTTCTCAAATTTGGTGGGTGCAGCTTAAATGTGTGCTTTATAACCTGAAAAAAGTGGTGATATTTTGTTTATAGGGGCTTGATTTTTATCTAGCTCTTTAACATTTACTGTATGAATGATAATTCATTTATGCATTTTTTTTAATAAATTTTTTTTACATAATTAGATTGAAGAGGCATTCAAGAAGTTCAAATAAAATAAAAAAACATGACATGTTTGCTATTTTTCATTGAGTACTGAAGTTGATTAAAAGATGTGACCAAAAAAAGTAAGAAAGAATATAAATAAAAACAATAGTATATACTTATTATACTGTTTGAGTCCTCACTGAGGACATTTTTGTCCTGGCGATACTTAACTGGGTTACAATTAGTTCCTAGAGTACTGAATCGTTGATTTATAAAAGAATTTGAAACAAAACTTGAAAATAAACCCTCTTGGGAAAAATGATTTCCATTCAGACTAACACAACTAAAGTTATGGCCAAAAATAGAGCAAAAAATGTGTCCTCAATTTAGTCTTAGGGTTAAAAATGATTAAACAATAAAATTACTTCTGGTGTGTCGGAAATCTACAATCAATGAGCTGATTAATCATCATCGATTTAATCATCAATGAAAATTGTCAAAAGGTCTCATAAGGCAATTCATCGTATTTTGTCCTAATGACGATTAAGCTGGAGCATCAAATTTGTATCCCGCTTTGTAAGCAATTTTATTTGCAACATCCATTTCAGAGACGTAATTATGCTCAGCACGTCTACTAACTAATTTAGCAAAAAATGAAAGATACAAAAGAAAGTTTTTTATTGATTACAATCTTCCTGGCATTCCTCTTCATCACATTAAAGAGATGTTGATGCTGCATGTTAGTATTTGATAATGTCAGATCAACATTATTTATGTGAATATTTTGTGCATAAATGTGTATAATAGTGTCTCATTAGAAGGCAAATAGGCAGCTAACAACACCAAAGTTTGAGCCAAAAATATGAAAACTAGTGATTTAACTAGAAAACATACAATCTGCGGCTGTATACCAGAATTATTGATATTTTAGCCATTTTTAAATTACATTTTTATACTGTTTATAGTTAGACAAAAAAGGCCCATGTTTATTGATAGGTGACTAGAAAATATGTTTTTAATTGGCATTTGTGTAGTAAACTCTGACTGTTGTTTGTGCATACGCACCAAACAGTAGTTCAGAGTATTCAGCCTTCTTGGATACCTTGCATGGGGTCCTGTATGGGGCGCCGGCAGGGGATTCCATAGTCTTGCTGGGGGACTTCAACGCGCACGTGGGCAATGACAGTGATACTTGGACTGGCGTGATTGGGAGGAACGGTCTCCCTGATCTGAACCTGAGTGGTGGATTGTTATTGGACGTCTGTGCTAGTCACGGACTTGCGATAACAAACACCATGTTCAAGCATAAGGATGCTCATAGGTGTACCTGGTACCAGAGCACCCTAGGCCAAAGATCAATGATCGATTTTGTAATCGTATCAGCTGATCTGAGGCCGTATGTTTTGGACACTCGGGTGAAGAGAGGGGCTGAACTGTCAACTGATCACCATCTGGTGGTGAGTTGGGTTAGATGGCGGGGGAAACCTCTGGACAGACCTGGCAAACCCAAGCGTGTAGTGCGGGTGAACTGGGAACGTTTGGAGGAGTCCTCTGTCCGGAAGGACTTCAACTCCCACCTCCGGCGGGACTTCTCTGCCATCCCTGTGGAGGTTGGGGACATTGAACAGGAATGGGCAATGTTCAAAGCCTCTATTGCTAAAGCTGCAGATGCGAGCTGTGGCCAGAAGGTCTTAGGTGCCTCAAGGGGCGGTAACCCTCGAACACCCTGGTGGACAGTGGTGGTCAGGGAAGCCGTCCGACTGAAGAAGGAGTCCTACCGGGGTATGTTATCCCAGGGGACTCCGGAGGCAGTTGCAAGGTACCGACGGGCCCGAAGGGCAGCGGCCGTGGCTGTGGACGAGGCTAAGCAGAGGGTGTGGGAGCAGTTCGGGGAATCCATGGAGAAGGACTATCGGGCGGCACCAAAGCTGTTCTGGAAGACCATACGGCACCTCAGGAGGGGGAAGCAGGGAACCATCCAAGCTGTGTACGGCAAGGATGGGACTTTGCTGACTTCAAGTGAGGAAGTCGTGGGGCGTTGGAAAGAGCACTTTGAGGAACTCCTGAACCCAAATACATCAGACACACCCTCCCTGATAGGAGCAGGGCCTGAGGATGATGGGGGATCGACGTCGATCTCTCGGAGTGAAGTCACTGAGGTAGTTAGACAACTCCACAGTGGCAAAGCTCCGGGGGTTGACGAGATCCGTCCAGAAATGCTGAAGGCTCTGGGTGTTGATGGGCTGTCTTGGTTGATACGCCTTTTCAACATTGCGTGGAAGTCTGGGACAGTGCCGAGGGAGTGGCAGACTGGGGTGGTGGTTCCCCTTTTCAAAAAGGGGGACCAGAGGGTGTGTGCTAATTACAGGGGTATCACACTACTCAGCCTCCCTGGGAAAGTTTACGCCAAGGTACTGGAAAGGAGGGTCCGGCCGATAGTCGAACCTCAGATTCAAGAGGAGCAATGTGGATTCCGTCCTGGTCGTGGAACAACTGACCAACTCTTTACGCTTGCGGGAATCCTGGAGAGGGCCTGGGAGTATGCCTATCCAGTCTACATGTGTTTTGTGGATTTGGAGAAGGCATATGACCGCGTCCCTCGGGAGATCTTGTGGGAGGTGCTGAGGGAGTACGGAGTGAGGGGAACCCTGTTGAGGGCCATCCAATCTCTGTACAACCAAAGCGAGAGTTGTGTCCGGGTGCTTGGATGTAAGTCGGATCCGTTTCCAGTGGGGGTTGGTCTCCGCCAGGGCTGCGCTCTGTCACCTATCCTGTTTGTGATTTTCATGGACAGGATTTCTAGGCGGAGTCGTGGCCATGGCGGAGAGGGTATACGTCTCGGGGGGCTAAAGGTTGCGTCACTGCTGTTTGCAGATGATGTGGTCCTGATGGCACCTTCGGTTTGTGACCTTCAGCTCTCACTGGATCGGTTCGCAGCCGAGTGTTCAGCGGCTGGAATGAGGATCAGCATCTCCAAATCTGAGGCCATGGTTCTCAGCAGGAAACCGATGGTTTGTACAGTCCGGGTAGGGGACAGGACTCTGTCCCAGGTGGAGGAGTTTAAGTATCTCGGGGTCTTGTTCACGAGTGAGGGAAAGATGGAGAAGGAAATCAGCCGGAGAATCGGAGCAGCTGGGGCAGTATTGCAGTCTCTCTGCCGCACTGTTGTGACGAAACGGGAGCTGAGCCAGAAGGCAAAGCTCTCGGTCTACCGAGCTATCTACATTCCTACTCTCACCTATGGTCATGAAGTGTGGGTAATGACCGAAAGAATAAGATCGCGGATACAAGCGGCCGAAATGAGTTTCCTCAGAAGGGTGGCTGGCATCTCCCTTAGAGATAGGGTGAGAAGTGCAGTCACCCGAGAGAGACTCGGAGTAGAGCCGCTGCTCCTTCGCTTGGAAAGGAGCCAGCTTAGGTGGTTCGGGCATCTCGTGCGGATGCCTCACGAGCGTCTCCCTAGGGAGGTCCTCGTTGCACGTCCCACTGGGAGGAGGCCCCGCGGCAGGCCAAGGACCAGATGGGGGGATTACATCTCCTCTCTGGCCTGGGAACGCTTCGGGATTCCCCAGGAGGAAGTCGCAAATGTTGCTCTGGAGAGGGAAGTCTGGGGGTCTTTGCTGGAGCTGCTGTCCCCGCGACCCGATTCCGGATAAGCGGTTGAAGATGGATGGATGGATGGATTTGTGTAGTATCTGGTTGCCCCTGTATTATGAAACCAATGTTAAATGGTACCTCAATTTAGGAGTGCCCCAACTTAAGAGTGTTTTGAGTTAAAAAGTGTCTTTTGACTAATGTTTATGCTTTAAAGGCCTACTGAAAAGCGATTTTCTTATTTAAACGGGGATAGCAGGTCCATTCTATGTGTCATACTTAATCATTTCGCTATATTGCCATATTTTTGCTGAAAGGATTTAGTAGAGAACATCGACGATAAAGTTTGCAACTTTTGGTCGCTGATAAAAAAGCCTTGCCTGTACCGGAAGTAGTGTGACATCACAGGTTGTGGAGCGCCTCACATCTGCACATTGTTTACAATCATGGCCACCAGCAGCGAGAGCGATTCGGACCGAGAAAGCGACGATTACCCCATTAATTTGAGCGAGGATGAAAGATTTGTGGATGAGGAAAGTGAGAGTGAAGGATTAGAGGGCAGTGGAAGCGATTCAGATAGGGAAGATGCTGTGAGAGGCTGGTGGGACCTGATATTCAGCTGGGAATGACTAAAACAGTAAATAAACACAAAACATATATATACTCTATTAGCTACAACACAACCAGGCTTATATTTAATATGCCACAAATTAATCCGCATAACAAACACCTCCCCCCTCCCGTCCATATAACCTACCAATACAACTTAAACACACGCACAACACACTCAATCCCACAGCCCAAAGTACCGTTCACCTCCGTAAAGTTCATACAGCACATGTATTTCCCCAAAGTTACGTACATGACATGCACATAGCGGCAGGCACGTACGGGCAAGCGATCAAATGTTTGGAAGCCAAAGCTGCATACTCACGGTAGCGCGTCTGCTATCCAACTCAAAGTCCTCCTGGTCGTGTTGCTGCAGCCGGCCGCTAATACACCGCTTCCCACCTACAGCTTTCTTCTTTGCTGTCTTCATTGTTCATTAAACAAACTGCAAAAGATTCACCAACAAAGATGTCCAGAATACTGTGGAATTTTGCGATGAAAACAGACGACTTAATAGCTGGCCACAATGCTGTCCCAATATGTCCGCTATAATCCGTGACGTCACGCGCAAACGTCATCATACCGAGACGTTTTCAGCAGAATATTTCACGGAAAATTTTAAATTGCACTTTACTAATCTGACCCGGCCGTATTGGTATGTGTTGCAATGTTAAGATTTCATCATTGATATATAAACTATGAGACTGCGAGGTCGGTAGTAGTGGGTTTCAGTAGGCTTAAAGAGCCGGCCCAAAATATCAGGTCTTAACTCGCTAGCATTAGCTTATAGCAAGAGATCGCCCCAATGTTGTTCTTCCAAACATGGGAAGAAAGAAAGTGAGTGTGTAGGACAGTGCTTGGAAGAAGAAGCAGATGATAGTCATTGAATTAAAGAAATAAATAAGCCTTCGCAGCAGGCCCATAATTAAACTTTTTGAAGCAGTTGGAGCGTATTACTGATAGTCTGCGCCACACTGAAGCAGAATGGGTCTAACTAATATATATTTATAACAATCAATAGTAATTAAAAAAAATAACTAAACAAAAGCAAAAACTAACATTGGCTATTAATTCCTAAACAATAACAAAAACGATTTTGTGATAATAAAAAATACTGATCTAATCACTGTAGTATCGACCGTATACTGATACTACATTTGATATCCTTCCTGTTGATATTTGTATCGATTCGCCCACCTGGTTGACATTCAAGCGCTGTAGCTTAGCGGTTAGCTTTTTTTTTTTTGTATACTTCTATGGCATGTACAGTAGTGTTGCATATTTTGCTCTGGTTTGTCCTCTACTCCACCAGTGATAATGTTACTTGTAAAAAAAAAAAAATGTCTGCCATGGAAGCGAGGATCAGTGATTTAGAAGCTGCACTGTGGCGGGACATAACAAGGACGCTGTGTTGCGTTGGGGGCGCCTTCGTTTGCTTACGCTGTTAAATTTACAGCACAAACCAGAATGTGTCATCAACATGCATTATCACAATATAACAATAGTATGAAAAGCTCTATCATCGGCCAAATTAATATAATTTACTGTGTATCGTCTACACCGTGAAACTTTAGCCCTCAATGAAAGTGAGTTTTGGCCTAAAAAAAATGGTCTAACTGTACACTTACTGTGCATCTGAGCAAAAAGTATGTTGAAAGACTAACTGCTTCGGGTGGACTTTTTGGCTGACTTTGTTGTCTGTTACCAAGTCTGCTATGATCAGAACATACACTTGTGTTTGATTCCGGAAGTAGGAACACAAGTTGTTGGCAGAAGTCAGACATGCGCTGTTACGGAAAAAGAAATCAATCCGTGTAAAAAAAAAAATCAGTCACAAGAAAGGATCTGGAGGTGCATTCATGAATACAATCTTTTTAATCCCAGCAAATAATGTGGAGGAGCATACATTAACTTGGAGGTTAAAAGGAGCCTGTGCTCCGCAAAGTCAAGCTAGTCATTTCGAAGCAATGATCCACTGAATAGTCCCTACAATTTTCCGCTGATATCATATTCCAGAGCATGGTGATTAATCAGGCATTACCAAAAGTGACTCCTCAATAAATGAGCTATGGAAAATGATCTAGCTAGGTTGTCCTCTTTGTCTTCCGTCCATGGGCGACACCTCTGTGATTATCCCATGCAGAGAGATCACTCACATCTCCCCAAGCCAGGATTGTATCGCCTTTGGGAAGAGACAAAAATACAACTCTACTGCTGCATTTTCCTTGTCTTCTCGCTGTGTAACGTATTTAAGTACACCATAGTCGAATGTACTGCATACACGGTGACAGCATGTAATATATCTTCATTTCAAGGTTGTCGCAAGCTATTAGGATGCCAAACTGTAAAGAAACAATTCCTCTTAATAAAAGCTTGTCTGGCTGAACAGATCAAACCCATGTGAGAGCACTCAATTTGGCTTTCAGGTCTCTGAAAAAAAAGTCATTATCAAAAGTCTCGAGTGTAAGAAGATGCAATTAAGTTTTGTCTACAAATGTACAAGGGAATGCAAATGTATCAAAACTGAGGTGACGGTGAACTGTTAACGTTGACATTAGGGGTCATTAGTATTGATTTACACGGTTTGAGGATACGCTTGATTGCCTTCAGGCATGAATATCTCCAATTAACCATTCACACATGCAGATCAGACTCAAAGTACAGTGGAAGTCCCTAAAGGGGCGTACAACATAGGAATATAATACTTCCTAAGCCACGAAAAAGCTTGGGGTCAAAGCACTAGGGCTGTCTTCGACTAAGGATTGTTAGTCAAATCTTTGTCTGCCTATAGTCAACTATCAGTCAATAGTCAACTATCAGTTAAATCTATGGCTTTGTTTTTTTAAACGATAAATAAACAGATTGTGATGATAGTAGGTATACTGACACGTCACTAGGTGTCAGTATAACGTCACATGATCTAAATCTATATGTAAACTATAAGGGGATCCTTTCAGATACTTATACAATAAATACAATCTTTAATTACAGTGAATACAACAAATGTCTCATTTGCAACTTTTACAACCTCAAATAAAAGCTAAACTACTCTGATAACAAATATATATATATATATAGTAAGGATTGGATTATTCTGTGAGGTCTTCGGCTGTGGTTCTGCTGCACCGGCAGAACATCAAACTTGACTAAATAAAGGACGTAAAAGTTGGAACAAAGTTTCTTTACGTGGACCTGCAGAAAGATCATTACCTTTGTCAGCAAGAAAAGCTCCACCTCCAGGTTAAGGTGGTAGGTCCGGACGTGGGCCTGTCCAATTACCGGTAATAATAATAATAATACATTTTATTTATGGGCCCCTTTCTCACCTTACAACAGACAAAAGATCAATCAGTCATGTGACAAACAATTAAAAAACAAATATATATACATAATAAGAACAGTTCAAGTGAGAAGTGACATGGAGGCAACTGATTGACATGAGTAAGCTGGTTTAAAAATATATGTTTTCAGGCGAGATTTGAAGGTGGCAATGAAAGAGGAGTGTCGAATGTCCAGGGGCAGAGAGTTCCAGAGGTGGGGGGCTGAGTAACTAAATGCTCTTGACCCCACGGTAACTAGGCGTGTACGTTGGAGGATGAGCTGGATGGAGGAAGAAGACCTGAGAGAACAGAAGGGTGTCTTGGTATGAAGGAGATCGGTGAGATACGAGGGGCAAGATTGTTGATGGCCTTAAATGTGAGGAGAAGGATGTTGTAGTGGATGCGATATTTAATGGGGAGCCAATGGAGTTGCTTCTGGACAGGTGTTATGTGATTAATGGAGGAGTTCCACCGGTGCCTACGGCGGGACTTGGCTGGCCAGAGGTGCGCGGTGGCATGGCGAGCTCTGTGTCTGACTGCGGCGCGTCCCGACGAGCCCAGTCCCACATATAGAAACACCTTACCAACAGTGTTATAAAAATATTCTCGTATGCACACAAATAGTTTCCCACACGGTCAGTGTTGCGCACGACCAGTCTTCCTCTCGGAATAAAACACACTGGTCAATCCCAAATTCTTTTGGATTACATATATGTCGAGTAAAAAGGACACCAGGGACAGAATGGCACAATACCAAGATTTACTGAAGCTTCACAAGACCAGCCCTTACAATGCAACTATAGCATCAGCAAGCGAGGTCTAAATCTAAACAAAAAGAGTCAGCTTATGTAGAGCAAAAACAGCCATTCCCGCCCAGAAAGAAATTCAGCTGCTACTTCAAAACCGATAAGGAGCTGGCCGAAACAGCTCTCTGAGCCGACAAACAGGAGCCCTTAAGACAAAAGAAAAGAGTGTACTAGCGGACATAAGAAGAAAAACCCAAAGAGCTCACATGGGAAAATACTAGCTGCTTTAAACATGACTATAGATTAAGAAAGAACACTTAAAAACATCAAATTCTCACAATTCTCCCTTTAGATATTCCCCTTCAGATCTCTCCTATCAGAGCAACACTTCTAAAGCCCGCCCTAAATAAAGGTAGATGCTGTTTCGGTTTTCAAGCAAGCTAGCAATAAACAATGAAGTTACATGGAAGGGGCAGAGGGAAGGATAGAGTCAACGTCAATATCGTCATTTTCAGGGAAGGAAACTAAGTCCTCGAATGTCACTACTGTGCTTGACCCCCTTCAGCGAAATAGCAAGCCCAGAAATAGGGTGGGGTTGGCTTTCGACAGCTCTAACAATGATGCAGGTGCATAGGGACTTAGCACAAGGGGCGATTAAAGCATCCGCATGAAGCTATAATAGCCAAGAAAACTCCAATGGAGACCAGAGCAGACTTAATTAGGTCAGACCGCCTGCCGAGCCATCGGGGGCGGTATTGTTAGTAATGAAGGTGCAGCATTGGTCGCCAAACATTGGACACACGCCTTCTTCTTTAGCTAAAATGCGGTCAAGGGCTATGCAGTTCTGATCGGCCATGAGGGAGGTTGGAGAAAGTTGTGCAGCAAGTACCTCGACAGCGTCACAAGTCAGGTTGGTTAGTCTTAACTGATTATAAAAAACATAGTTAATGCGTTCTACATTCTTAGTAGCAGTCACAGGGAAAATAGCACTAATGATAGGAAGGTTCTCTGCACCTGCACAGGATTCGCACCACAATTTGGGCTGGGAGGGGATTCCCCTTGGTTGTCCATTTGCATCAAAGTAAACACCATCTGGGTTTTTCATCAAATCAAAAGAAGGCCATTACACTCCTCCGGGATACAATATGGCGGCGTCGGGGGGATGTCAAAGAGGCCGTGGATACAAGAGTTCCGATGGGTGTCAATTTGGTGCCCACTAAGGTCAGTGGGGTCACTAGTCTAATCATAGCACAAAGCCCAACGGCTGCCGTTGGGCTGACATCTGGATTCTAATGTACAGTACAATCTGTGTTCTCCACAATACCAAAATAAGTCAGCCTGTGCCCAAGGGCCTATTTTTGAGCCAGTTAACAGATTGGTGCACTAGGAAAGGTCAATGTCACCCAATTTGTTTGGAGACAAAGATGGGCCTGTGAAATTGAAACACATGTAATTAAATGTTGGCACTACGAAGGGAAGAAGTCTAAAAGCAACAGGGTCAGTGTTAACATCAGTCCTTTCAGAGGAGTCGTCAGGATCATGATCTTGGTCAAAACAGGTAAGAATCACCAGGGCCGTCAGTCGGGGATCAATATCAAAAAGTTCACTTATTTCAAATGACACAACAAGCAAGGATATACGATACAGCAGTTGAACAGGTCTGGAAGATCTACACGACGGTTGACGGCAGCTCAACGGAGGGAGATCTCTCTCGGCGTTGTCTTCTGGGCTGTGAGCGAGCTACTACAGCCTCGTTCTTCTATGACCTGGGGGTAGAGGTTACCAGCACACCAACCCCTTCTGTGGCTAACAGTGAATATTCTGCCTGCTCCCGTTCTTCATCAGATGGGCCAAAAGGGGCTGCTTGGGGGTCGAGTGGGGCAGATGACGTGGCGAGGTCAGTTGCGACGTCTGTCAGAGATCTGCCCGGTTCCTCAGCAGGAGTGCAGAGGGAGAGGTGGTACCAGGTGTCACCTTTACAAGCGAGTTGAAGAGCGTGGGACTTCCGCTCCATGACCTTGAAGGGGCCTGTCCACCTTGCTTCCGTCCACTTGCGCTTAATGACCTTGACCTTGACCCACTCAACGGGCGGAAAGGAATCTGGAGTGGCGGGTTGTCGTCCTTGAATCTGTTCAGAGAAACTGGCAAATTCTGAATTTGGTCAAAATACCATTTTGGTTTCATGCTCATCCCTCCTTCCTGTTTTAGACTGCAATATTGTTCAATGAAGGACACTTATTAGGTATGTATAGCTTGTGTGCTATTGTGTGTTACTAGTTGTAGCTGCTAGTTCCTAGCCTACAGCAAGGGTGTCCATTGTGCAGCCCATAGCTATGTTTTTAACAGACAACGGGGGAGTGTTGAAGATGTGGTATTTGCGTGTCGGTCCAATCAGTGTCAGCGACACCTTGTTTCGTCATCGGACCTAGGTCTTTGGCTTGGTAGGCGGGATTGAGAGCAAGGGAACAATGTGGGACAGCAATTGCGTCCATCTTATATCATGCTAGTTGTTGCAAGGATAGGTCAACATTAGCAGCTACACCCTGAGTTCCAACATATACTGTATGTAAGTGTAGGACAAGGAGTGAAAGGCCTCCTGGTATGATTCGTCTGACTGGTGATCGTAACATGTGGCGGTTCGGGTGGCGATACATACGAACACAGTTCAGTCAGCCAGGGCTTCCAGTTGGAGCAGTCCTTGCCCTTCACTCGTTCCCAGGAAGAAGCGTACACAGTGGATGTCAGCCACTGCTGGTACTTCATGCCGTGGTACGAGCACGGACATGGAGGAGCCCTTGTAATGTTGTCGCAGTTGGGTGGTCGTGCCTGTTTTAAACACACGATGTCACACCAGGAAGCAGTGACCAGAAGTAGATCGCGCTCTTGTGACAGTCGAAATTGTAAGCAGATAAGAATGATCTGTTGCGCTCTGAAAAACTACTTGTCTGCACTCAAGAATACTTTACTAAAAATAAACAATCGATCCATCATATTAACACACCTGCTGTACGATGGGCCTTGGCATGTGCAGGGTTTATTCTCTGACGATTTGACAGCAAATTTGATGGTCGAATCAGAACTCAAATCTTTGATTATTTGAAGACAGCCTTACAAAGCACTGCGCATGATGTCTTGCGAGACTTCTGCAAATCTCTCAACACCTCACACAATATCTCCACAATTAGTGTTTTTGCTGTTTCTACCAGCTGTACACCATTTTTGGGGCATTGATGCATTCAGTGTAGCTTGTTTTTCCAGTTTCCCTCCCCAACAGAGGCTCATTACTGTAATTGTCAACAAATACATCAATAATTAAACAAATTGTTGTTTTATTGTCTTATTATTAGCAGTGGTTAAGATCCCCTTTATGCAAAAACAAATGTTTATTGATGTAAATGTTATGACCTGTTATGACAGGTTTGGACATTCAATTTATATTTCCTGTCCAACACTCTTATTTTAGTTTCCATTATTGGTTTCTTCCACTATTCTCCAGTCTGGGCAATGGCATCCTAGCCATGCCAGCTTTTTGTAACTGCGGACCGGTCAACGCTTAAAAAATTTGTCCCAGATCAATGCAGTCTGTATCCCTGCAGACTGTATTGATCTATATTGATATATAATGTAGGAACCAGAAATATTAATAACAGAAAGAAACAACCCTTTTGTGCGAATGAGTGTGAATGGGTGTAAATGGCGGAGGAAGGTTTTTTGGGTTGGTGCACTAATTGTAAGTGTATCTTGTATTTTTTATGTTGATTTAATACAAATAAAAAATTAAAAAATAAATATTTTTTATTTTTTTATTTCTTGTGCGGCCCGGTACCAATCGATCCACAGACCGGTACCGGGCCGCGGTCCGGTAGTTGGGTACCACTGCTCTAGATCATTGCTTGTATTTTGCTTGCAAATTTGCTTTGCTTCATTGTTTTGTGGCTACACTACCTAGAAATGTTAGCTTTCTGTGTACTCCCTAGCTGTACTGGAATTTTTGTGTGCACCCCTTAGTTGAACTACTTTTTGTTTTGTGTTAAATAATTATAGGATAGTCTAGGCTAGGCCAGGATAGGATAGTATACACCTGAAAGTAACTGTGAAACATTAAATGTCAACATCACATCATGTGTTACTCAAGCATGAAAAAAAAAATTAATTTCCCCCTCTTTTTTGCTACACATTTGAGAGAATAGGCACACAAACAGTCGTTTTGACATTCAGGGTTTTTAAGACATCATGAAGAAATGATGAATGCACTGATTCATATATTGGGGGAACAAAACAACCACTAAGCTGACGCCTGGCACAGCATAGACGGGCAAACTCTTCAGGCCAAGACTCAGCTGTCTACCTGCACCTCAGGGAGAAACAGCACTCAATTGAGAACAAAAATGTATGGTGTGTTTTGTGGTATTTAAATCTGAATTATTAAACGTTTGCACTAGTTTAAAAAGATTGCAATGTTAATTTTCAATAGCCAGTCAATGGGCTCGCCCATTGTATGTTATCATTAGGTTTTTGGCATAAGTGCCAATCGGGGTGTACTAAGTGCAGCTTGTGTTACAATGTAGCAATAAAATAAGCAGAAAAAAATGAAAAATACAGCAAAACGATACAGATGTGTCTTTAATATATGTATACCATTTTTTTTAGCCTTTTACAAAGATTACATGCATCAAAGCCTATAATGACTTTCTATTGATACTGCCCCAACCAGACCCCTGCCGCCACAAATAGATTGCCAATAGATTGTGGGAAACACTTAACACATTTTGAAGGTTGCACCGTAGCTATGGTGGTACCACATATGTGAGATGGAGTGAAAATCTGAAGCTAAGTTTAAGTACCCATGATTGTCACACACACAATAGGTGTGGCGAAATGATTCTCTACATTTGACCCATCACCCTTGATCTCAAATGGAAACAAGACATGCACATGCAAATGGACTGAGTAGCCTGAGAGTGATGAGCCACTTACCTTATGACATCTGCTCTTTCAATTACCATGGGAATAGATAGGGAGGGAAGAGAGGTTAATAGATAAGGGAAACTCACCAATTCAGCTAATGGAGTATATTATGATCGCCACCTCTGATCGGCACACGGGTGTTTATTATTGCATAAAATTTCTCCGCGTCAGCTGAGTCTCAAATGCAATAAAAGCCCAGGTTTAGTTTGTATCAGATCGGGTCAAATGAATACTGATCAGGCTGGAGAGGAAAGTATTTAGCTTTCACAACAAAATGGAGAGCGAAACTACATTAACACTTTGCCGTGCCAAAGCTTCCTGTAGATTATTATGCAAAACTTCCACTACCCTGTCATGGATTTTGCCCATTATGATTACATTTAGGGTCTTGTTTAAATGGATGCTAAAGATAACCTTGTTACCAAACACTCTGCAGCTAAATAAATCTGATTGTCTGGAGTACAATATATAGCAATCATTATTTCAATATCCCCTAAAATCTCATCTACATTGGTTCTAGTTTGTATCAAATCTGCTGACTGCATCATAGCTGCACTCAGAGACAGACTTAGTATTAGGCAAACACAGGCAGTTGCTTACGGCCCCAAGATTTCCAGGGGCCCCCAGAGGTCTCGTAAAAAAATATTAAGACATTTTTCTTCGATGTTAAACAAGTATTTATTTATTTTTCTCTTAAAGTATCAGTATAATGGAAAAACAAGTTGTGATGGACGAATCGATTCACATCGCAATACACGGGTAACGATGCGATTCAAAAACGATTAATTCATAAAACAGAATGATTCGATGCGATTCGATTTAGTGTATGAACGATTCGATTCAATTTAGTGTATGAATGATTCGTTACGATTCAATTCTATGATACTATTTGTTGATGGACAAACATTTTTTCACCATAAAAGAACAAACATTCCATCCTGTACATACGCTCCTCCTCATGTTAGAGGATAAATAGTTAGGACCTTGACACCAAGCGCTCAGACTAGATCTGTCCAAGCTAAGTCTATGAGCATGAATTAATGAAAACTACTCGAATGAGAGGCCAAACGTCTTCAAAGACAACTGATCAGTTGAATGCCATGAGAATAGCAATAACCTGATGAATGACAACACCCATAGGAACATTAATCTTAAAATGTAAAAAAACACATTCTATAGAAGTGACATGCTTCCTGTATTTTCCATTTTTTACAACTCAACATATATCTCCAAAGGTGTTTTATGAAGTAAAAAGGCAAACACATGTCATATGTCAAATATATTTCTTCCCCACGAGTCAAGTCAGTGTTGTCACAGACGTCTATGGCTTTTAGCTAATGGCGGAACTTCTGGGACAAGGATGGAAAGTGACGTGTGTTGTGGAGTTGAAAAGTCGCTTGAATGGTGACCGAAAAAAGAGGGACACGAAGATTGAGCCCGTTGTATGAAAACATTGCATTTTGTGAAATAAAGAAAGACAAATTGGGAATCTGTCTTATCCTCCATTACTTGGGATGTTACAATATTGACGGACGGCACAGCACAGAGATGGTCTGCTGTGTTGACCATACGTATCTTGCGGGTAATTGTTTGGCGGGCAGCCGTGACTCTCGTGTTGTTTTAAAGATACTACCGTTACTACTAATTCTACAAATTGCTAGTTTCGCGCGACACCCGGTCAATGTATCTATTCTCTATCTAGTCTATTCTCGTCTTCAGTTACGTAAGTAACATAACAAGCATGTGACTCCTTTCACAGACAACCCTGGCTCTCGTATCGTTTTAAAGACAAAAACCAACTGATTTTTAGTTCTTCCATTTGAAGAATATATCCACTGTATTCACACAAAGGCTTAAAGGGAAACTGCACTTTTTTTTGGAAATGTTGCCTATCATTCACAATCCTTATGTAAGACAAGAACACACATTTTTTTATTATTTTTTTATTGCATTCTAACTAGTAAATAAATGGTAAATGGTAAATGGGTTGTACTTGTTAGCGCTTTTCTACCTTTCTAAGGAACTCAAAGCGCTTTGACACTATTTCCACATTCACACACACACATTCACACACTGATGGCGGGAGCTGCCATGCACGGCGCTAACCAGGACCCATCAGGAGCAAGGGTGAAGTGTCTTGCTGAAGGACACAACGGGCGTGACTAGGATGGTAGAAGGTGGGGATTGAACCAGTAACCCTCAGATTGCTGGCACAGCCACTCTCCCAACTTTGCCACGCCGTCCCTAAATGCAATCAATAGTCAGCTTACAATGGAGCCAATGGGAATCGCTTTATTCTGCCTATAAAGTAACAGGCACATTTATAATAACATGTAATATTCACATATTTTGTATTTGGCGGCGCATTAATTTAAAAAATGCATCACGAAGCTCGCTTTTTCCTTCACGACATCACTGATTACTACCCACTGCAGACTTCACGAGAGCCAACAAACATAATAAAACATCACTTACTGTACAATGTCTGCTGACATCAGGATGCCGACTGCTGCCATGTTCATATCTTCCCGTTTACATGAAGAATGACTCATAATCCTCGCGAAGAATAAAGGGGGGTGGAACCAAGTGTCTTTTTGTTTTTTGTCTTTTGGGTTTAAATTAAATGCCAAACTCGTCAGACTATGTCTTCATCCTTCTACTGTCAAGGTGAGAGGCATTATTTATGATCGAGAATAAACATGTGGGTGGTTATGTATCATTTTAGAAACTATATTTTTAAACGGGGATGCAGCACTAATTTCCCTGTGTCAGTTTTGGCCACACACATCTATCTTCTTCTTCATTTCCTTCCTGACAACCATGACACAACCTCACTGTATATGAGGCCCCTTTTGTTCTCTGTTCAATTGGTCTCTAACTGAATAGTCAATCCCCTCTATCTGGAAGGCTTCAGTCATATGCCACATAGCCAAATAGCTGCAATTTAGATTCCCGTCCTGTTGCACTAACATCTCTGATCATGAAGGCTTTTGAGAAGTCTGTCCTCTACCGCCTTCAAAGTGATACCGGCACACATGCTTACCCACTCCAGTTTTGCCTATGAGCAGCACAGTGGCGTGGATGATGCTGTGCTGAGACTCCTACATGGAGTCTACACCCACCTTGAGAAGTGTTGCGCGCTACCAGTCTCCCTCTCAGGGAATAAAACACAATGGTCAATCCCAAATTCTTTTGTATGACATATATGTTGAGTAAGAAGGACCCCAGAGACAGAATGGTACTTGGCCAAGTTTTATAAAGCTTTAGGAGACCAGCCCTCACAACGTGACAATAGCATCAGCAAAAAGAGGTCTCAATCCAAACAAAAAGAGTCATTTTATGTAGAGCAAAAACAGCCCCTCTTGCCCAGAAAGGAGCACAGCTGCATCTTCAAAACAGATAAGAATTTGCCACAACAGCTCTGTTAGCCGACCAACAGGAGCCCTTAAGACAAAACAGTTTACTAGCGGACATAAGATAAAAGCAAGGAGATCACGAGAAGACGCACTACATGGGACAATACTAGTTGCTTTAAACATGACTATGGATTAAGAATGAACACTTAAAAAATAGTTAATTCTCACAGAAGCCCAAGTCTCTTGTCAGGCTGGTGTTTGTGGAACCTCAACCTTATCTTATCGAACGCAAGCTGCTTCAGATTGAGGTTAACCCACACCTGATTCTTTGGGTCCTATAATATTTATCAGGAAGACATCAAAGGGTCAGGGTCAATGGCCTTCTCAGCACATCACTTACCATCTCTACAGGAGCCCCACGAGGATCCGTCATCTCTCCAATACTGTACAGATTATACGCCAATGATTGCAGAAGCACTCGTCCTGGAATACCATACATAAAATATTCAGATGACAGTCATTATGGACACTACTAACACTGAAGGACAGTTACAAGTAGAAATGGACTCATTTACTGATTGGTGCAAACACAACTGCCTAGACCTCAATACATGTAAAACAGAGAACTGGTTATTTATTTTAGGAAGGAACAACACACCATCAATACACTACACATCAACAAAGACGCAAAAGAACAAGTTGAGTCATACGAATACTTTGGAACCACAACTAATCACAAAGTCAAATTCCAAGTCAACAGTGAGAACATTTTACTAAATGTCTGCAACGTCTTAATTTCATCAGAAAACTCTGCAGACTTCTGGTTGATCAGTCAGATGCAATTGCCTTTTGCAGATGGTTCACTCAGTCAGTTACGACATTCAACATAACAGCCTGGTAAGGGGCTCTCAGCACAAGTCACAGAACACACTCAATAAGATCATCAAGCCTGGCAGTGAAATTATTGGACAGGAACAGGAACCACTCTCACACATCTACAACAGAAGAGTCGGCTTTAAAGTTATGCAATTAGTGCAACTTTTCAACTGACGCACTTAGTAAAGCCAACTACCCTCGAGTTGCAGGTACAGGTCACTTTTATTCAGCACTAAGAGAGCAATGTCCAGCTCATTAATAGTAATTCATTCTTAGCATTTTAGTTTATGTTTGATGGATTAATTGTAGATGTATTGTATTATTAACTCATGGCATTTTAACGATATAAACTCTTGTATTTTGTTGTATCATCGATTAAGGACTCAAGGACTTAAATTCTTGACATTTTAGCTTCCATCAGATTAGTCTTGTTGCCTAATGTTTTAGCGTGTATGTGTGTAATTGATGTTGTCTCAGTTCACTGACGCTACTTCACACCTGACGTTCCTAACGGATAAATAAAGTACTTGAATTGAATTGAAGGCATTTGGAAGGTAATATTCAAAATGGCCGCTCGAAATTTTGGCATTTTGTGGATATTTAGGCGATGTTTTCACATACTTTGGTAATATAATTGGATATAGTTTAATGCATAAAATTAAACAATTCAACATACAAAGAGCATTTATTTTTCCAATATACAGGTAGTTTAAGTCGGGCGACTTGCATCACAAATATGTGAGTATTGAAGCACTTTAAAGAGTCTACTATTAAGAGTGTCTATTAAGATGTAGTTCAAGCTCAGCAGAAAGGTAGACAGCTAGGCAGAAACTGAAGAGGCACTTTTTTATTGTCAACACTTTAATCTGCTGTCAAGAGCTCTCTTACTCCCACCATTCACCCACTTCTGGCCTTCACAATAATGGCACTACTCATCACATTCCATCCAACTGTGCTAATTTTAAAGCCATTTTCGTGGAAAATGGCTTTATTAGATGTTGATTAATGTTCCAAACGTGTTATGTAAATGCGCTGCTCGCCAAACTTAGAAGGGGTCATATTGTGATTTTTTAATAACATAATATGTGGTTCTTTGGTCAAAAATGTACATAAATTATGTTTGACCATTTTCAAACTGCTTTCTGACCATCGCTTCAAGATGTGCCACGTTGTCTTATTTACTTCACTTCTACTGAGTCTTCTGCCCGTCATCCACGTTGTAATTTACTGTGGAATTTGTGAAACTGGAACAATACAAAAAGAAAGCCATTTTAAGTTACTAATACTACCACAGACACTTGTAAACATGTTAGCATATTCAGTTAATTTTCATTTATTTATTTATTTCAGGCAATGACACAGAAAAAGTACAAGGTAGACAACATATAATAATATTAATCCAGTTTTGCCTGAAAGGAAGTGGGAAGAAGATAACGTATTTTATCCCACCCCCAGTTCTCCATTCAGTGATTAATACATTGCGCTTCTTTGTTACTTTGTTCAAGGATTATAATAGGAATGTTATATCATGGTGGCATTACCACAGGTAACAAATAATTATTACACTGTAACAATACTTTGTAGCAACAATGTAAGAAGAATGAACAATACCAAAAATAGTTATGGACAATATACCAACGATGGTCAGGAAACATTGAACATTTGTTAAATGTTCAATTAAAGACCCTCATCTCTATATTTTAACCAGATCCGATGTTGGTATAACAGTTTGAATAGATAAATAGTTTGGCATTGCTTGTGTTGTAAATCCAGTTTGTTCCAGAGTTTTACTCTGCATACAGACACATAAAAACGTTTACGAGTGGTTTGAGCTCTCGGCAATAAGAAATATCCAAAAACCTCTCAAGTTATGAGCCCGCACTGGTGTTATAAAAAACCTTGTAGATTAGGCGGTAATACTTTATTAAATGCTGTATATAAGATTATTGATGTATTATATTGAACAAGATCATCAAATTTGATTGCATAAACAGATTATGAGTATGTTTGAAAAACAACCTTGTGAATGATCCGCACTGCTCTTTTCTGTAATCTGATCAGAGGATTAAATGTGTTCTGGTAAGTATTTCCCCACACTTCAACACAATGTGTAACCACAGTGAGAGTACCAAGGTGCAGTAGAAAGTATAGACAACATTATTATTAAGGTGTAGTTTTGCTTTGTTTACAATTGCGAGGCTTTTGGAGATGTTTGCTAATACTAACAACGTTATCATCATTACAGTTCAATCGCACATACAAATATGCATGAAAACATTCCAACAGACATCACACATGGAACAGTTTAGCAAATAAGAATTGTTTTAGATATATTGTAAAACGTACAAACGTTGCTGGGAGTGATGAATGAAGAGTCCGTACGAGTGGAAACACTACGGACTGCACTTGTACTTCTGGTTCAAAGCTTTAAAAAGCACGAAACACTCTAGACATTCACCCAGCAGTGAGCCAACTTGTGCAAAAGATGGCATCATAGCACAAACTATAACACACCATTTCAGTGCCTTTGCATGTGTTTTAGGAAAACTCTCTGCATCAAGGCTGTCAGCGAAGAAAATCCATAATTAGCAGCACCGTTGTATAAGCCGCAGGGTACAAAGTGTAGGAAAAAAGTAGCGGCTTATAGTTCACAATTGACGGTATCTCCGCAATGCCACCACGGTTTCATTTCACATTTTCAGGACTATGCAGATCCCAAATAAAAACAGGTACCAATAGGTAAGAAAAGTTGTTTTTGCCTAATAGGGCCCTTTTATTGTGCAACTCGCATGGTAGTTTCTAACAACATGATACATTATTACCCAATGACTCGGTTTGTCTTGGGCCCCCAAATGACTAAATATGCCTCTGGCTGCACGGTCAGGACCGGCCTCTGCTTTGGCACTGGAATTAATATGTGACTAAATCTTAGTCACATGTGGTGTTAAAGTCAGGTTTCATGAGAAGATTGGTTGATAGAATGTCATCCATTAGTTTAATTTGGCCAAATGAATCACCATTGTTTTATGAAGCTAAAATGATGGTCAACAAAGAGGCTAGATTTGTGTGGCATAGTAGAGTGGGGTGTTGATGTTTTATATGTTTTCTCCCTTTACAGTCCCAACAGTGCCATGCAGAGCCTGATGTACACTCCTCATTAGAAGTGATGATGCTTCAAGAGAGAAATACCTTAGGGTCACTAAAAACCGATATAAACATGACGATGAGGATATGAGCCATCAAAAACCTCTGCTCTCAAATATAACCACCTAATCATGACAGTGTAACTCCAAGTCAATCACACGTGTGGGATACTAGACAGTCCTGTTAAAAAGCAATAACGATTGTGAATTAATTTCAGCCTGCTGTTGTGCAAATGGGACAGACAACAGGCGGACACAAGAGGTTATTATTAGGATAGGAAGGTTTTTGTATTTTTCCAGTGCCCTCGCCACACATGGTAGTTTAAAGGATGTATCAAAAGCACAGAGAAGTTACTCAGGTTCAACAGGGTATCAAGAGTGTGGAGAAAATACTGTACCAGGAGACAGGCCAGTCCATTCGGAGAGTTGAAACAAAAATAAATCACTGAAATCAAGGTCAAAAATTATTTTTGACCAACAAGATACTGTATGTTTTTTACCAACATTTGTATGTTAAACCAGTTTGCTTATCAGAATCAGAATCAGCTTTATTGGCCAAGTATGTTAAACACACAAGGACTTGGTAGTCTGTGATCTCTTGTTGTTCACTATAGAAATGTTATATAAACGATTAACTAAAAATAGAAACACGTACTTAAATAACTAATATGTAGAAGGCTAATAAATAATCGTGCAGTGGTGAATAGAGGAAAACATAAAGATGATGACGTGAACATGAGTTAGTACATTCACAGTGACAGATTAGTTATTTCCCAGCATTCATCAGGATAAGCCTGAGGAAAGGAACTTATGACCGGTTGTTTTGGCGTAAAGTGATTTGTAACGCCTGCCGGAGGGTAAGGGTTTGAACAGTTTGTGATCAGGGTTTGAGGGGTCTGCAGTGATCCTAGCTGCCCGTTTGCTGACCCTGAAATGGGGGGACGGTCGACACTATGATGTTTTCTATAGTCCTAATTGTCCGTTGTAGTCTGTGTCTGTCCAGCTTGGTTGCAGATCCAAACCAGATGGTGATGGAGGTGCACAGGACAGACTGAATGATGTGTAGAACATGATGAGCAATTCCTGCATGGGGCAGGTTGAACTTCTTGGCCTGGCGCAGGAAGTACTACCACTGCTGTGCCTTTTTTCTGACTGTGTCTATGTGAGAGGTCCACGTCAGGACTGTGAGATTGTGAACTACAGGAACCTGAAAGAGTCCACAGTAGAGACTGTGCGGTTCAGAATGATGAGAGGAGATTGAGAGGGGGCGTTTTTTCTGAAGTCCACTGTCATCTCCACAGTTTTGAGCGAGTTCAGCTCCATATGGCTCTGACAGCACCAGAGAGCTAGCTGTTCCTAGCTAGGATCCTAGCGTAGGTCCCTGGGGAGTCGAGGTGATGCAGGATGGGCTTCAGTCCCATGTCGACTGCATGCTCCACCAACCTGGTTGTCCGACGGGCAAACTGCAGGGGGCTTGTGATGTCATTCAGTCTCTTAAAGGACTTCACGACCGCAGACGTCAGGGCTACAGGTCTGTAGTCATTGAGTCCTGTGATAGCAGGTTTCTTTAGGACTGGGATGATGGTGGCACTTTTGAAGCAAGAGGGCACTTCCCGCAGCTCCAGTCATGAGTTGAAGATCTGTGTGAAGATGGGGGCCAGCTGCTCAGCACAGACTCTCGGGCAGAAGGCTGACACTCTGTCTGGTCCTGGAGACTTTCTGATCTTTTGTTTTTTAAAGAGCTGGCACACATCGTTTTCACAGATCGTACAGATCGCAGGTGGGGCCCAGGGGTAAAATGGGGTCGGGGTTATGGGGGCAGCACGGAGGGTAGCGACTGAGTGTTGTCATGATGGTTGTGAAAACCTGCAGTAGAATCAATCAATCAATCAATCAATGTTTATTTATATAGCCCTAAATCACAAGTGTCTCAAAGGGCTGTACAAGCCACAACGACATCCTCGGTACAGAGCCCACATACGGGCAAGGAAAACTCACCCCAGTGGGACGTCAATGTGAATGACTATGAGAAACCTTGGAGAGGACCGCATATGTGGGTAACCCCCCCCCCCCCCCCCCTTTCTAGGGGAGACCGAAAGCAATGGATGTCGAGTGGGTCTGACATAATATTGTGAAAGTCCAACACATCAGCGAAAGTCCAGTCCATGGTGGGGCCAGCAGGAACCATCCCGAGCGGAGACGGGTCAGCAGCGTAGAGATGTCCCCATCCGATGAACAGGCTAGAGGTCCACCCCGGAGCAGAGTAGAAAAGAAAAGAAAAGAAACGGCAGATCAACTGGTCTAAAAAGGGAGTCTATTTAATGTTAAGGTGGTATTATTAAATAGATGTCGGTGTTGAGCAGGACCGATAATCAGCATTTCCGTTTTCTTAGCGTTGAGTTGCAAAAAGTTAGCGGACATCCATTGTTTAATTTCATTAAGACACGCCTCCAGCTGACTACAATCCGGCGTGTTGGTCAACTTTAGGGGCATGTAGAGTTGGGTGTCATCCGCATAACAGTGAAAGCTAACACCGTATTTGCGTATGATGTCACCTAGCGGCAGCATGTAAATACTAAAGAGTGCAGGGCCAAGAACCGAACCCTGGGGAACTCCGCACGTTACCTTAACATAGTCAGAGGTCACATTGTTATGGGAGACACACTGCATCCTGTCAGTAAGATAAGAGTTAAACCAAGACAAGGCTAAGTCTGACATCCCAATACGCGTTTTGATACGCTCTAATAAAATATTATGATCAACAGTATCGAAAGTGGCGCTAAGATCAAGAAGCAGCAACATAGATGACGCATCAGAATCCATCGTTAGCAATAGATCATTAGTCATTTTTGCGAGGGCTGTCTCCGTAGAGTGATTTGCCCTGAAACCGGATTGAAAAGGTTCACAGAGATTGCTAGACGCTAGGTGTTCATTTAGCTGCTGTGCGACAATTTTTTCGAGAATTTTCGAGATAAACGGAAGGTGGGACACCGGCCGGTAGTTTACCATGAGGTCAGGATCGAGGTTAGGTCTTTTGAGTAGAGGATGAATAACCGCTTTTTTGAATGCTAGGGGAACAGTGCCAGAGGAAAGTGATAAGTTTATAATATTTAACACTGATGGACCTAATAAAACAAAAAGCTCCTTGATAAGTTTCCCAGGAATTGGGTCAAGTAAACATGTTGTTTGTTTTGTCCCATTTACACATTTTAACAATTCCTCCAAATGTTATTTCATCAAAGAGACAGAAACTATTTTGGAGGGCAGTGTCCGTCGTATATACAGTCGTATTTGTGTTAATAGAACCCAGTTGTAGCTGAGATGCATTGTCTTTAATCTCTTTTCTAATGAGTTCAATTTTCTTATTAAAGAAATTCATAAAGTCATCTGCTGAGTGGGTGGAGCTACTGGGAGGAGTCCCTTGTTGGGTTAGCGATGCTACTGTACTAAACAAAAATTTAGGATCATTTTTGTTGAGGTGGATGAGATTTGAGTAATATGTAGCTTTAGCTGAGGTAAGCATGCGTTTATAAGTTATTAAACTATCACTCCATGCTTGATGGAAAACCTCAAGTTTAGTCGCACGCCATTTGCGTTCCAGCTTTCTACATGATAATTTCTGGGCTTTAGTTTCTTCTGTAAACCATGGGGTACTTTTGGGAGAGGCGAGGTCAGGGACTCTAACAAGTTCTAAGGAGGAGGTGGAAGAGTTTGTTGAAGAGACATTCAGTGACCCTTCAAGAAACGATGCCCTACCAGAAAATCACGGGCTTGGTACCATCAGTCCACCAACATCCTCCCTCAGCACAGAATATCCATCATGGAGAGAGGTTCAAGAGGTTGTAAAGCACGCGAGATCAGCTTCTGCCCCAGGTCCCAGCGGTATACCTTACAAAGTGTACAAGAAATGCCCTAAGCTCCTACACAGGCTGTGGAAGCTTATGCGGGTGATATGGGACAAAGGAACCATACCAACAAGCTGGAGAAGGGCAGAAGGGTGCTTTGTGCCGAAAGAACGGGGATCCACAAAGATCAGCCAGTTCCGAACCATTTCCTTGCTCAGTGTGGAGGGGAAAATCTTATTTTCAGTGCTGGCCAAAAGAATGAGCTCCTATATGACCCGGAATGGATATATTGACACCTCTATCCAGAAGGGCGGTATCGAAGGGTTCTCCGGGTGCCTGGAGCATACAGGGGTCCTCAGCCAACTTATCCAAGAAGCAAAGGAGAAGAAAGGCAACCTAACAGTAGTCTGGCTTGATTTTGCTAATGCATATGGGTCAATTCCCCATAACGTGATCCAAGTGGCTATGGACCATTACCACATCCCACATCACATCCAGGGGATGATCACCAGCTACCTGGGAGACATCAAGCTACGATTCCAAGCAGCCATGTTCACAACAAAATGGCAGCCAGTGGAGAAAGGAATAGTGACAGGGTGCACCATCTCCCCCATCTTGTTTGTCATGGGAATGAACCTGATCATCTCTGCAGCGATCACAAAGTCAAGAGGACCAAAGACTGCAGCAGGAAGCCAACAACCAGCAATCAGGGCATTCATGGATGATCTTACCGTGATAACACCAACTCACGTGCAGGCAAGATGGGTCCTGGCGGAACTAGATCGTATGGCTACTTGGGCAAAGATGATCTTCAAGCCCAAGAAATCAAGGTGTCTGGTGATCCAAAAGGGAAAAATAACGGGAAAGTTCAAGCTGCTTGTTCAGGGGGAAACAATCCCGAACATCCAGGGGAACCCTATTAAATGCCTTGGAAAGTGGTATGATGATTCCATGACAGATAAAAACAGCATCTCCAGCACCGAAAATCAAGTTGAAGAATGGTTGAAAAAGATTGACAAGTCTGGTCTGCCTGGGAAATACAAGTGCTGGATCTAACAGCATGGCCTACTCCAAAGACTTATGTGGCTCCTCACTGTGTACGAAGTGGCCATAACAACAGTTGAAGGGTTGGAGAGGAAGTTCAACAAGCATCTTCGTAAATGGTTGGGAATACCCCCAAGCTTTACATCTACGGGGCTCTACATAAGGTCGGGTCAGCTCCAGCTCCCCCTGTCTTCAGTTGTGGAGGAGTTTAAAGTCGCAAAATGCAGACTTTCCCTGACGTATAGGGACTCCCAAGATCAACTCATCAGGGAAGCTGGAATAAGAACAAGATCTGGCAGGAAGTGGGGCGCCAGCACTGCTGTTACCCAGGCAGAATCATCTCTCAGGACCAAAGATACCATCGGAAGCCCTTGCACTGGAAGACAGGGTCTAGGAACATCACATTTCCAGCAGTGGTCCAAGTCCACTCCCAGGGAAAAGAGGACAATGATCCAGGATGAAGTTCGAAACCTTGAGGAAGAAGGAAGAAGAGCTAAAGCCGTCGAGCTCGCAACCCAAGGTGCCTGGACAAGGTGGAACCTTCCCAAGAGGACCGTGACGTGGAGTGAACTGTGGAGGCTGGAGCCGTTTCGTATCTCGTTTCTGCTCCGAGCAGTATACGACACCCTGCCGACCCCAGTCAACTTGCATAGGTGGGGAATGAGGGAGGACCCGCTGTGCAGGTTGTGTGGCGGTAAAGGAACTATGGCGCATATTCTTTCTGGGTGCAAAACAGCATTGACCCAGGGAAGATACAGGTGGCGCCATGACAGGGTGTTGGCAATGCTCGCAAACATCTTAGAGCAAGAGAGGAGAAAGAAACACCACGCCAAAACTAAGCCACTGCTGAGCACCATCACCTTCGTGAAAGAGGGTCATAGACCAGTTGTCCAAGGCCAAGCCAAGCAAAACTTCCTGCAGTTGGCCCAGTGTTGGGAGATGGAGGTCGACCTGGGGAGGAAGCTCCTCTTCCCAGAGGCGGTACTGTCCACCACTCTAAGACCAGATATAGTTATGTGGTCCCCAGAGGGAAAGAAAATCATCCTGGTGGAACTTACTGTCCCATGGGAGGAGGGATGTGAGGAAGCGGCAGAGAGGAAGAAAACAAAGTACCAACAACTTGTCCAGGACTGCCGGGACAAGGGGTGGATGGCATGGCTGATGACAGTGGAAGTTGGATGTCGAGGATTCCCTGCTCAATCTGTGTGGAATCTGATGACAAAGGTCGGATTGAGAGGTCACTCGAGGAAAACAGCCGTTCGTAGGCTGGGAGAAGCGGCAGAGAGAGCCTTTTGTTGGCTCTGGCATAAAAGAGAGGACAATAGCTGGAAGCCTGGATGAGAGGGGCAGTGATCTGGCCAATCACTGCTGACCCACCAACCGGAGAGTGTTGTGGTTAAGGGTCGAAACACTCGGTGAACGTTGGGGACCACCTGATGACCTCTTGTCCAGGCCAAAGCTTTATCCATTAGAAATGGATTAAAATAGCATCTTTGATGTATTTGCAAACTATGTATGTATGTATGTATGTATGTATGTATGTATGTATGTATGTATGTATGTATATGTGTATGTGTATGCATGTGTATGTGTGTGTATGTGTACATGTGTATGTTTATGTGTATGTATATATATATGTATGTATACTTCTGGGGGTACGTTCTGGGCCTGCCTGTCAGGTGGGGGTCGGCGCCTCAGGCTACTGCATCCGGACTGCGTGTCTGGAGCTCCTGGGTCCCACCGTCCATCCCTTCCGGGTGCCCGTCTTGGTTGGGGCCTGCTGGGTCTGGTCCTTGCGTCTACTGTGGTAGCTTGGTGCTGCAGGGTATTCCGAGGTGCTGCGAATCGGCCAGTTGTTGGGGTAGCGACCTTGTGTGTCAGCATGTCTGTAAACTTCTTTTAATTCTTTTTTTTTTTTTTTTTTTATAAATAGATTTAATTATTTATTTATTCTTATTTTTTAATATATTTTATTAATATTATTATTATTATTTATTTATTTATTTATTTATTTAATTTATTTATATCCCCTACCTCAGGGGGGGGGGACTCGGCGGGGCGGTTGCTGGTTGTTCCATCTCCATCGTTGGGGTCCCTGCGGGTGGGGTGGGTGGTTCCCGTGGCCCCGTGCTGGGTGGTCCTGTGGCGGCCGGCTTGGGTGGGGTGGCCGTGGGCTGGCCTTGCCGGGCTCTCCGGGGGTGGGGGGGCTGGGGGGGGGGGCTCGTGGGGGCCCGGTTGCCGGTGGGGCGGGGGCGGTCTTCCCGTCCGGTTGCGGGGGGTCTCCAGGCCCCTCGAGCGGGGCGTCCCGCCTTTCTGTCCGTGTGGGGTGTGGTCTCTCGCTGGCTTGGGGTCTGGCTGCCCCCTGCTTTTCTCGTGCCTTGTCCTCTGCCGGGTGAGTCTGTCTGCGGCCTGCTGCTGGCCCTTGTGGGCGGCGCGGTGGGCCAGGCTCTGGGGTTCCTGTCGCTGTCCGGCTTGGCTGCGTGGGGGCGGTGGCCCCTGGTTCCCTGGGCACCACACCTACTGTTTGTGGGATGGGCTCTCGGGGAGGCTGGGGCCGTACTCTGGTTCCCGCACACACTGGGAGTCAAATGTATTGTACATGCAAATTCACATATACTCACACACATACATACAGACATACGTAGGTACCTACGCTCCCACATACATATACAAATAAATACAGTACATATTTACACACTCAAAGTTCGTACATCCACACGCACATTCATTATACAAACATACTGTATACCAGAGGTGTGGACTCGAGTCACATGACTTGGACTCGAGTCACATGACTTGGACTCGAGTCACATGACTTGGACTCGAGTCAGACTCGAGTCATGAATTTGATGACTTTAGACTCGACTTGACAAAATGTAAAGAGACTTGCAACTCGACTTAGACTTTAACATCAATGACTTGTGACTTCACTTGGACTTGAGCCTTTTGACTTGACATGACTTGCTACTTTCCCCAAAACCCAAAGCTTAAAAAGTTATTTGGGAGCGCTCCGTATCTTTCATTTTGTACGTGTCTGTCTATCAGCGTGTGTGCTGCTTGTCAGCTGGTGTGCTGTCAGTACAACAGCCAATCAAATTAGTTATACGTTGTTTTCATCACACAGCATTCATCCAATGAAATTGCAGGACAACCACCAAACAAGAGTTGTCAAACAATGCGGCAGAGAGAAACAATTATGCCAAAGTTGGTTTCGTTCGGGTATAAAAACTACGACTTGGTCAACAAAAAACGAATTGCGTATGCAAATCACGCAGTTCGAATATTACAGACGGAGACGCAACAACTTCCAACTTCGTTCGACATTTGAAGTTGCCCAAAGAAGGGTGAGTTTTGAATGTAAGATAACGTTTATTGGCTAAGTAACATGACTTTTATTTGCTGTGTAGTTAAATCAGTGAGGCTGTAAACTCACTGCTAACGTTATAACCATAGACATGTTTTAAGGGTACGCAGCATCGAGCGCTACTGCCTACTGGCGCAGACGAGACGCGGGGCCGCCATCTTGGAGTGGTGATCCGCTCCACTCAGTGCAATTCATTTGTCAGGAGCAATGAACTGTCAGCGCATTTAATTCATTTTACCTCCCTGAATACCACTGATTTTCACGCGTTTTTTTGTCATACGTGTAGCTATGATAACGGACACATGTTTTGGCAAGTTTTATTATTCATAGTTTGCTTAACAGTAATATAATATTCTTATACGCTATAAGTGACCAGACGTCCGAGATCAAAACTGGGAATATAATCCCAGAGAAGGGGGAAAAAACGGTAAGCTATTTTTAAATTGAAGAAACGATATGATTAGGTTATATATACATGCGTATATCCTACATAAACAATGTATGAATACATTAGATATCTATATATCCTAGGGACCTATAGACTGTATCTCTGTTGCTGCAGCAGCAGAGAGTATATTCTGTCTTGACACTTTGTATTGATATTTTGTATTACATTCTTCCCTTAAATGATAATGTTTACAGTGATTGTTATGTATGTATTTTTTATGTATGTCGCTTTGGATAAAAGCGTCTGCCAAATACTTAAACATATATAAACACCTGAAAGTCTTTATATCAGCTAAAACCACCAATTTGTTTCACTACATTCAGAATAAAACCAAATGCTGTTTTACCCAACAATGTTAGTATTTGAATATTGTTACTTGAAGACTTATTCCTGGTTACAATTATACTGTTAAGAAAGTATTGTATTATATTTTGCCTAAAATGAGAATGTATCATAATCAGTGGCGGCTGGTGAATTTTGTTTTAGGTGGGGCTGAAAGTTTGTAAACCAAACCCCTGTAGGGGCGTCATCCTCCCCCAGAAGATTTATTTGTGATTTTCACATACAAATATTGAAGATCTTTGCTCCTTCTCAACTCTGTGGTAATATTATTTTCATAAAATACAACCAATAGTATGTTAATGTTTGTTTTTGCAAATGTGTTTATTCTGTAAAGGAATGAGTTAAATGTTTAAAATTGTTTAAACTATTAAAATTACTGTTAATAGTGCTGTTATGAATTGCAATGTCAGCACTATTTTTTTTCTTGCAATTTCAAATGCACTTGTTTTAATAAATAAATACAGCGTTTTAAAAGCATACACAATCTGTGTAAAAATATTAGTCTGTGGTTAAAAGGACTTGAAAGGACTCAAAACTCAAAATGCAGGACTTGTGACTTGACTTGAGACTTTCCAGTCTTGACTTTGGACTTGACTCGGGACTTGCCTGTCTTGACTCGGGACTTGACTCGAGACTTGAGGGCAAAGACTTGAGACTTACTTGTGACTTGCAAAGCAATGACTTGGTCCCACCTCTGCTGTATACACATACTGTACATATACATTCACTGTAAAAACATACATATACACATACTGTACATATACACTCACTGTACAGACACACACATACACACTACACATATATATTCACTGTACAAACACACACATACATATACTGTACATATACATTCACTGTACAAACACACATATACACATACTGTACATATACATTCACTGTTCAAACACACATACTGTATACACATACTGTACATATACATTCGCTGTACACACATATACACATACTGTACATATACATTCACTGTACAAGCACACATATACACATACTGTACATATACAGGTACATATGCACACATACACTCATGCACATAATCACGTTTCATCAAACATATATTAACGTTGTTGCCCTAGGGTAAACTGGGTATAACACATGGCACACTGACAAAGCTTAACCTATTGTTACTATAACAATCTACAAGGTTAATGTAGGTTGCTTCTCTTTCTTCCCCTCCATTTTTCTGCATTCTTTCGTATCTCAAGTTATCATTACGTATATGTATTGTTGCATTTGAACAATTGTATTGTTGATAATAAAGGTAAAGTATTGGTATTGTTTATTATCAATAGCACTATTTCTATTGGTATTCATATTGCTCCATTTTTAGTGTAATAATGCTCATTGTCATTTCTGTATTATTTTTTTATTTTCGCTAACTGCTTATTTGCTATTACTTTTACCATCATATTTGTACATGTCGTATTTGCTGATGTTGCTCTGTTGTTGTTGTTGTTGTTGTGTTTGCTGTTGTTGTTTTTGTCTCTCTGTCTAATCCCCCTCTTATCCCCACAATTCCCCCCTCTGTCTTCCTTTTTCTCTCTTTCTATCCCCTCCTGCTCCGGCCCGGCTGCACCAAATGATTATATAAATACATTTAATAAAGTCAAAATACAAGTAAGGCAACAAGAGAAGTATCCTACACTTCTCTTTTGTAAAGTAAATCTGAACAGCCGATATGGGCATCTACATCTGCTATATGATTTGCCCGAGAAGCTGGGCAGGACATTATAAAAAAAAAAAGAAAAAAAAGAAATGGCAACAGCGGAGGATGAATGTCCCATAACAAGAAGATAGAGAAAAAGAAGAAGCTTATCGACTATGGTGTCGGCACGGACTACAAAGGTGGATGCGCGCAATTTTTCAGGATTTATGCAGATCCCAAATACATATCAGCAGGTACCAGAAAGTAAGAAAAATTGATTTTGCATAATATTGCGAAACAAAACGCCAGATAATATCTTACCTTATACACACACCATAATAATACTCGTATGTTGAAGAAACACTACAATCCATCAAGTGGTGCGGCTTCATAGCTTACCAAAGTCGTACTAAAACATTTTGATAGATTTTTGAGCGCCGTGTGTAATGTTCTATATTTTCAATGAAACATATACATTTTGGTGTTGTTTACTTGAGTCATGTTGCAGTCTACACATATCTCTTATGTGTGACTGCCATCATATTGCAGTCTAGACATATCTCTTATATGTGACTGCCATCTACTGGTCCCACTTATCATTTCACCATGTACCAAATAAAATAGCTTCGAGGTCAGTAAGCACAACCAAAATTATTCCGTACATTAGGCGCACCGGGTTATAAGGCGCATGTGTTGAGGGAAAAAAAAGGATTTTAAGTGCGCCTTATAGTCTGGAAAATACGGTAATGCTTTTCAGGATGTTAAAAAAGGCAAAGAATGAGCCAAAAGCTCCAACAAGGTAACATCGCCTTTACTCTGCATTATATGCAAATGAGTGTGGGAGTGCCGTAAATAACCTTCTCCATATCTAATTCATGATGCAAGCTGATGTGTGTATTGGCACTCACGTATTTCCTGGTGCAACTTGATGAACACTTTTAATATCACCCAAGGCCCTCGTCTTGCTTACAGTATACCTGCTTCTTATAAATCAGGTGTGTCTAATGAAGATATATGTGCTCTGAGCCTAATTACCTAATGCTGCCTGGTGTGCATTGCTCCCCAGTCTCAACAATCCCTCTTGTCTGAGTCAATGCCCCTGAAGGGAGCACGGAAACACTTGACATGAATTTGTTTAACACCGACTGCAGGAAGTGACAAGTCGACCTTGGTTGCACTGGACTGTAGCGTCGGCTTTATCACTGTCACAGCAGACACTAGAAGAAGAAGACATGATGATGCCAGACTGTAAAAGTTGCTGTTTTCGCTCAATTGCTCATTAAAATATGTGTACTCGGGGTCAGCGTATCCCACATAAACAACTATCTCTATTATGACACTCCATAGACACTACATTGGATATTTCTTTATCTATTATGCCCACCAGCATACACTATGCCACAAAAACCCAGCCAGCACTTAGTATTTATTTTGTGTCGGGAGTAAATACAGTGAGTAACTGGGGTCTTTAGAAAACTAAAACACAAGCAGCTGTGTTCTTCAATCTGTGTACAATTAATTAGCAGTCTTTGTTTTTGTGTGACATAAGGCAGTCAATGAATGTTTACGCCAACAATGAAAGCAGTGAGATATAAGACTTTGGGTCCTCTCACTTTGTTTCCAAATGCAATCTCCTCAAACAACGTCCCCGTAAAGGTGCCCTAATGCTTTCTTAATTAAGTTCTTTCTATCACCCTCAAACCACATGCCATACATTTAAATGGAGGTGCAGACTTGCCTGTTTTTAAGCCCTTCCTCACCACCCCATTATAAAAAGTCACTAATTCTGAAAGAAAAATAAGAACATTATATTGGATAAAAATACATACTGTTTGTTGTGTTTTCGTGCAGGGTTTTTCATAGTGGGAGGTGCCAGTAGACTTCATGGGAGATGTAACAGTTTGAAAAAAGCAAAGAAAACATGGTTTATGGTTTAGGTTTATTTTGAACATGCCTACAGTTAAAACATGCTCATCACAGTTTCTCAGTTCAACATGTTCGAAAAGGAAAAACCCTTTTCCACTTCAGAGCAATTACTAACATATGTATTCACTTCCTGTTCTCAATCTGTAGACACCTTACTCCATAAATAATACAATTTAATAATAAATAAAAGAAAAATAATACATAAAAGAAAAATGGGCTGCATGGTCGAGTCGCCAGAAGAAAGCCATTTCTGCGCAAATGTCACAAAGTATCCCGCTTACATTACGCCTAACAGCACAGACACAAGCCTCAAAACTTCTGGAACAAAGTAATTTGGAGTGATGGCTTTCTTCTGGCGACTCGGCCAGGCAGCCCATTTTTCTTCAAGTGCCTCCTTATTGTGCATGTTGATACAGCCACACCACAATTTTTCAGAGAGTCCTGTATTTCAGCTGAAGTTATTTGTGGATTTTTCTTTGCATCTCGAACAATTTTCCTGGCAGTTGTGGCTGAAATCTTTGCTGGTCTACCTGAATCCCTCATTTTCCACTTCTTAATCAGCGTTTGAACACTGCTGATTGGCATTCTCAATTCCTTGGATATCTTTTTATACCCCTTTCCTGTTTTATGCAGTTCAATTACCTTTTCTCACAGATCCTTTGACAATTATTTTGCCTTCCCCATGACTCAGAATCCAGAAACATCTGTGCAGCACTGGATGAAAGATGCAATGGTCTGTCAGAAGCCCAGAAACTCACTGACCTTTTATACACACACATTAATTACAAACAAACATGTCACAGGTGAGGATTGGAACCTTGATTAGCCATTCAAACATGTTTGTGTCAACTTTTGTGCATGTTATCAGATCAAAGTCACTGGGGTATGTAAACTTTTGATCAGGGTCATTTGGGTACTTTCTTTTGTCATTTTGATTTAAAAAGAGTAAACACAGTTGCCAATAAATAGCTTCACACAACCATTAAGCATGAGTGGAAGAAAGGTTTTTGTGTTATCATTCATATTCTCTGAAGAATGGCCAAGAAATCATAAATTCTCCCAGTGTATGTAAACTTACGAGCACAACTGTATGAGTTAAAAACGGTAATATACTGCCTCTGAATAATGCCGGTACTTTTTTTTTTACGGACATTACGGCGCGCCGTCATCACGTCGTGATATTGCTAGAGCAGAGGTGCATGCTCAGCAACACACACATATGGAGTACTTACAAGCAGACACGATGTGGTGACATAAGAGGCAGAATGGACACATTTTAGCTAAAAACAACAATAAATGTGAAGCTACACACTGAAGCGCCGCTCGACAAGAGGTGCTTAAAAACATAGCTAGCGGCTAACATGCATCCGCTACTTTATGCATAAGCTACTTCTCATTCACTAATCCTTGCCTCTATGGCGACAAATAAACTACATTTATTACAATTATCATCCCTGCAGGACAAGGAATAGCTAAATATGCTGCAGTATGCACCATAGAAGGATAACTTAATTCACCGCTCACAGCAAGCTGCCGCTGCTTAATGTAAACAAATGGGTACATACATCGACTGTAACGATACCAAGTGCAAGCGCTGTATCTACATGATTATATAAATATTTTTTATTGTCACAAAATGTTTTGTCCTTTTTATATAATTTATAATGTCCGTAAATATGTCCTTGGACACAGGAGAACTGTAATTATGACGAATATGATCCTGTAACTACTTGGTATTGGATTGATACCAAAATGTGTAGAATCACCCAAAACTAATGTAAAGTATCCAACCAACAAAGGAATGCTTATTACGTTTTAACAGAAGTGTAGATAGAACATGTTAAAACCAAAAGTAAGCAGATATTAACAGTAAATGAACAAGTAGATGAATCCTTTTTCTACCGCTAGTCCCTCATAATTTTGAGAAAACAATAGAATGGGAAATGACACAATGTGTTACTGCATACATCAGCAGCCATATTAGGAGTCTTTGAGTAGTTGTCTAGAAGGTTCACTATCTTATTTTATGACAAAACTATTCTTTGATTGCAATGAGGAACATATGTTTACTGTAGTGTTGTCCCAATACCAATATTTTGGTACCGGTACCAAAATTATTTAAATACTTTTCTGTACTTTGCGATACTTTTCTAAATAAAGTGGACCACGAAAAAATTGCATTATTGGCTTTATTTTAACAAAAAATCTTAGGATACATTAAACATATGTTTGTCCTTAAATAAAATAGTGAACATACAAGACAACTTGTCTTTTATTAATAAGTAAGCAGACAAAGGCTCCTAATTTAGTCATTTTCCATTCGGTTATTTTGTCAAAATATTGACCACAAGTAGTAGAAAATGAATTATTAATCTAGTTGTTCATTTACTGTTAATATCTGCTTATTTTCTTTTTTAACATGTTCTATCTACACTTCTGTTAAAACGTAATAATCTTCTGTTGTTTGGATGCTTTACATTAGTTTTGGAAGATACCACAAATTTGGGTATCGATCCGATACCAAGTAGTTTCAGGACCATACATAGGTTATATTCAAAGTCCCCATGTGTTCAAGGACATACTTCCTGAGATTATAAACATAATATAATTTTTTTTTAAACAAAAGAAGATGCTGTGATGGCAAAAATATCGACGTAATCATAGTGAAGTGAAGTGAATTATTTTTATATAGCGCTTTTCTCAAGTGACTCAAAGCACTTTACATTGTGAAACCCAATATCTAAGTTACATTTTTAAACCAGTGTGGGTGGCACTGAGAGCAGGTGGGTAAAGTGTCCTGCCCTAGGACACAACGGAAGTGACTAGGATGGCGGAAGCGGGGATCGAACCTGCAACCCTGAAGTTGCTGGCACGGCCGCTCTACCAACCGAGCTATACCGCCCCAGTAGTATCGACTAGATACGTTCCTGTACTTGGTATCATTACAGTGGATGTTAGGTGTAGATCCACCAATGGCGTTTGTTTACATTTTGACGCCGGTGAGCCACGGTGTGTAGTGAAGCATGTTTAGCTATTCCTCGTCCTGCAGGGATGATACTTGTAAGAAACTGACTTTATTTGTTGCCATGGAGGCGAGGATTAGTGATTTAGAAGTAGCTAAAACACTGCCGACTGGGGCTGGACTTTAGCCGCTAGCTAGCTAGTCATGTCTTAAAGCATCCCTTCCGGTGGGCGTTTCAGTGTTATAACTTCACCTTTATCTTTAGTTTTTAAGCCAAAATGCGTCCGTTCTCCCTTTTCTGTCTACACACTGTGTCTGTTTGTAAGTACTCCGTGATTATGCGCTACCGAACATGCTCCTCTGCTCGTAAACCAGCAATGTCACGACGTGACAACGACGGGAGGATGGTGGACCGGTACTTTTCAGAGGTGGAATAGTACCGAATATGATTCATTAGTATCGCGGTACTATACTTATACCGGTATACCGTACAACCCTAATTGAATGTAAAAAATAGTCTCGAAAAGTATCAAAATACATTGTGGTACCGGTACCAAAATGTTGGTATCAGGACAACCCTACAAAAACGAGCATGACATATTTTTCAAAACTTGCTAATTTTACATGTATCAACGGCAAATGCAGTTGACTTTCAGTCTGTATGGATGACAGTAAATAGAATCTTAAGCAAACCTAAACACAAAAGCCTCTAAAGGGAGGCTCACTGTGCCACCTAAAATCCCTTGTCAACAATTCCCATGTTGACTAATACTGTAGTCATGGCAGCCCCTCCCAATGAGCAGATCATGTGCTGTGTAGGGCCCCGTTTTGCGTGCAGAAACGCAAGTAAAATATCACTCACTGAATGACAGGTAGCTTCATATGAAATTGTATTGCAACAGTATTTGTAGCCCCGTACTGCTCCATCATTGATAAAAGGCCAATTTCCCTAAAAACATTAATTTTAGTGTTAGTGCCGGGCTTGGAAATACTTGTACTAGTGTCATGGTAAATGGTAAATGGGTTATACTTGTATAGCACTTTTCTACCTTCAAGGTACTCAAAACGCTTTGACACTATTTCCACATTCACACACTGATGGCGGGAGCTGCCATGCAAGGCCCTAACCACGACCCATGAGGAGCAAGGGTGAAGTGTCTTGCTCAAGGACACAACGGACGTGACTAGGTTGGTTAGCAGCTGGGAATTGAACCGGCCACTCTCCCAACAGCGCCACGCCGTCACAGCTGGTGATGTATAATTTAATTATGTTTAGTTTGTTATTTTGTACTAAAGAAAATAATTATTGAATCATTTATTTCCCATGAATGTGTTTTTGTACAAAACAGAATTAAATTCAAGTTTAATTGAAAAAGTATTAAAATTGTTTTACGTGAATTTAAAAAAAAAAAAAGGGGTGGGAGCTCAATATAAAATTGTGTTTAGGGCTCCAACTGATCAGGGAGCTGCCCTGACCAGTTTAATGTTTTAAGTCAGGTGCAGTAAGTGTATTTATATATTTTTATGTATTTATTTTGCTGCCCTCTACTGGAAACTGACTATTAGTACAGTTAAAAAATGGCTTTTTTCTATCCATCCATCCATTTTCTACCGCTTGTCACTTTCAGGGTCGCGGGGGGTGCTGGATTCTATTTGATCATAATTTTTATGGATATCATTTGTTTTTTTTGGTTATGAAATAATTTAAACATATAGTGCTTTAATGAAGAATAAAGGAGGTGGTTGATAGTTTGTGGTAAAATATGACTATTAAATAACATACTGTTTGAGTGCAGTTTAATATAAATGTTCAAATTAGGGCTGTCAAAATTCATGAGTTACCTCATGTGATTATTCAAAAAAGTGCATTAATCATGAACACTTAGATTAATCATGCAATTTCTTTTAGACTTAGGCTTAGACTTCCTTTTTATTGTCATTCAAATTTGAACTTTACAGCACAGATAAGAACAAAATTTCGTTACATAAGCTCATGGTAGTGCAGGATAAAAAAGCAATAAGGTGCATATATAAATAAATAAATATATATAAATAATATATAAGTATATATATAAAATAAATAAATATATATAAATAAATAAATAGATTACTGTACAGATAACTATATTGCACTTTTTCACATGCGTCCACTTTTATGGATGTATGTTATATTGTCTTTTTTATTCCAGCGAGTTAATCCATTTTGGGGGGAGTTGAGGAGATAATTTAATTATGATGCGTTCAAGAGTCTTACGGCCTGAGGGAAGAAGCTGTTACAGAACCTGGAGGTTCTGCTTCGGAGGCTGCGGAACCTCTTTTGACTGTGAAAGCTCTTTTACCTTAACCGCTATATGGTCAGTGATCCGATCAATGCAAAGTACAAAAATGAGGATGACATTCTCACAATAACAATGCATTTGTGTAAAATTATTGGGGTCTTTTAAAAAAAAAAATTAATCACACAAACTTCTAAAATGTGATCCATCTGATTTATTTTTTTTTAATGATCATTTGACAGCCCTTGTTAAAAGTGCTGGTTTTATGACAAAATAAAATCTGCTGATTTATGCTCCAGAGATCAACAAAAATTGTATCTGCTTTTTATTTTCATACTTCATCTATCATCTTTTCTACAGTTTTGATGAGAGAAAGAAGACATGTTTCTGAAACAATCAAATTATTTAATTTAAAGCAGTTTATAGCTCTGTTTTTATAGATTAATTTATTCATCACTGTACATACAAAAGTATATTAGTAGTTAAGGTTCCACTTTGCTACATCTCGACGTGCACCTCCCAAAAGTGTATCGAATTCGACTGTAATAGTACCTCAACTTACAACCCAGCAGGCACCAGACATTGATACAACATTGATTATACATACACGTCCTTTGAAACTGACTTAGAAAACAATGTTGCAAAATAGTTGTATTTGTAAATTGAGACAGCACCGGTGTCTAACGTTGGGGATCCACGTTAAAATGACCAAATTTCAATGGTCAAATCAACGTCACAACCTGACATTGAATGAACGTTGTCAAAAAGCATGTTGTTTCAACATCAGGTTTAAGTTGCTCAACAACAGGACCTAATTCAACAAGTTCTTAACGTCGTTTTAATGTCTTGTGCCTGCTAGCTAGCTTAATTTTTTCTGTGAAAGAGCTCTTAACTCAAAACACTTGTATCTTTATTTGGTGCTTGCCCCCCAAAAACAGCACCATTTTGACATGTAACATGCTTTTCAAAAAGAGAAGGTAACTTTTCGATAATAAATATTGTATAAAAAGAGTACATTAGAATGTGTTGCAAACAACTATAGTAGTTTTACTAAGTAATGTAATAATAATGTGCAGCATTTACTTTGGAGAGCAAACTTTAATGGTTACTCCTTCCAGCTACTTCTCTTTCAAACACACCATCAGCAGCTTTTCAATATTTTCATGGATGCATGTACGCCTTTTAGATCAAATATCATTGGCTGACGTTATAAACTCATTTGGCTTTTGTATGGTGCAGACTCGCAGTGATATGCTCGAATTGCTTCGCCGAGTTGGCGACATGCTGGGTTATGTTTTTGGTGATTCATTTTTTAACTCAATGAATTGTCCAGTTGTGTTGGCCCTGCGATGAGGTGGAGACTTGTCCAAGTTGTTCCCCCGCCTTCCGCCCAAGTCCAGCTGGGATAGGCTCCAGCACACCCCGCGACACCGAGAGGGACAAGCGGTAAAAAAGGGATGGATGGAATACCATCCACTTTTTCTTTTCAACACGGCCCTTCGCATTCACTTTCTTTCTAATCTTGGTTGAAAAAAACTAAGTTATGTCAATCTCTAGGTAGAAGCTAAAGCGAGCGAGAAAGTCCAGATATTTTGGTCAGAGTTTACGGGTTCCGCTGTGACAATAACAGTTAACTAATGGCAGGGATGCTTGTAACTCTATTTGTGGGTTGCAACTTAAAACATAACACAACACTCTTGAGTTGAGCTCTCATATACACCACAGAAGACATTGTTGTTCAGTATCTCCATTATTTCTGTATACATGTCACCAAAACTACCTCAAACTGTTGATTTACCACCTTGTTAAAACCAATCCCTGCTTTTAAAATCACAATTAGTGGATAAAGGAAAGGGAATAACTGACTTATCTTGTGTCGGGGAGGCATTGAGCATGAGTATGGCGCATTTCAGAAAGACATTGATTCCTTATTTTATTGGACATAGTGTGCATTCTGAAAGTATTCAGAGTGCATCACTTTTTCCACATTTTTTTTTTAATTTTATTTATTTTTGTCCTAAAAATTCTACACACAATACCCCATAATGACAATGTAAAACTTTTTTTATTTTATTTGCAAATTTATAAAATATATAAAAAATTCCCATACATAAATAAGTATTCACAGCCTTCACTCAATACTTTGTTGATGCACCTTTGGCAGCAATTTCAGGCTGCAGTCTTTTTAATAGGATGCCGCGAGCTTGGCACACCTATCTTTGGGCAGTTTCGCTCATTCCTCTTCGCAGCATGTCTCAAGCTCCATCAGGTTGGATGGGAAGTGTTGGTTTTCATCAAGGATGTCTTTGTACATTGCTGTATTAATATGTCCCTCCATCCTGACTAGTCTCCCAGTCCCTGCCGCTGAAAAACATCCCCACAGCATGATGATACCACCACCATGCTTCACTGCAGGGATGATATAGGTGATGAGCGGTGCCTGTTTCCTCCAAACAAGATGCCTGGCGGATGGAGCTTGAGACATGCTGCAAAGAAGAATGGGCGATACTGCCCAAAGATAGGTGTGCCAAGCTTGTGGCATCATATTAAAAAAGACTGCTGCCTGAAATTGCTGCCAAAGGTGCATCAACAAAGTATTGACCAAAGGCTGTGAGTACTTACTTATGTATGTGATTTTTTTATATTTTATAAATTTGCGAATGTGAGTGTGAATGTTGTCTGTCTATCTGTGTTGGCCCTGCGATGAGGTGGCGACTTGTCCAGGGTGTACCCCGCCTTCCGCCCGGGTGCAGCTGAGATGGGCTCCAGCACCCCCTGCCACCCCAAAGGGGACAAGCGGTAGAAAATGGGTGGATGGATGGATAAATTTGCAAATTAAAAAAAAATTAAAAAAAAATACATTGTCATTATGGGGTATTGTGTGTAGAATTTTGAGGACAAAAATTAATTTAACAAAATGTGTAAAAAGTGAAGCACTCTGAATACTTGATTCAAACCAGGGAATATTGGCAAACTTTTAAAATAAGAAATAACTTCCGTCTGGCCACTGTGTGCTTATTTTTTTTTTTTTTTTTTAATTTTTAACACATTCGCAGATTTGGAAAAAAATAATTCTTCTTTATGGGGTCTGTATAATTTTGAGGATAAAATTGAATTTATTCAATTTTGAAATAAGGCTGTAACATACTAGAAAAAAAATTGGGTACAAGTAAGGCATTGTACCCAATAACTTTGTGTTATGCCGCCATCTTGCCGGTCAACAGGTCAGCTCGTTCCTACGTGTTCGTGCAGATTCAGTTTGATTTCTGCGCTATATTTTCACCGATTTCATCCGAATTATGGCTGATTTGCTATCCAATGAAGTTGTGCATTTGGATGAAGAGTCCAAGAAACGTTACAGAGAGAAGTTGAACCTTGTTGGCACAACGTATCCGTACCTTTTACCGAGAAGCATGCTAAAATCACCTGAGCATTTTGCAACAGCCGACCTGCCTGATCTCTCATATCCAGACATTTATAATTACCTCGTCGATTCACCATCTCCGTACACTGGAAAGGACCTTAAGGCATACAAGAGTCTGGATGCCTACAAGTATTTTACAGCAGGTTTCGTGCATGATGGGCTGATATGGCAGATTCCAAACAAGAATCGATTTCTTCTCATGACCAAGGTAATGAAAAAGCACACATTGTTTACAAATCCGCGTGGCAGTAACAGTGTGATTGTGAAAAAACTACTGAAGTGATTCTAATGAAACTCACATTAAGCTTTTTTTTTATTACAAAAGGCCTCCTGTTCAAAAATGCTTTTAATTAAAAAACTGTTTCACAAACTTCATATTGAAATGTTCCAATTTTTCTCTATGCATTATATAATTTCAAAAAACTACTATAGACTTTGTGAAATGTTTTTTTAATTACGCATTTTTGAACAGGAGGCTTTTTGTAATAAAAGATTAGCCTGAAAATTTATCGTATTCAGTTTAAGGATGTGACCAAACAATATTACAAAAAAATTCTATCAAAAATTGCTTTGTAAAAAACTGTTTCCAGGAGCTTCATATTGAAATCTGAGAAATTAATTCCTACAATAAAACAACATTACATAATTTCCAACTATTCAGTATAGAGCTTATGAAACACTTTGTACAAAAATAATTTTTAGAATTCATGCTTGATAATTCCTTTTGGTTTCTTGCTCAAAATGAACCAGGTTTAAATTTTCAGGCTAATTTAATGAATGATTCATGAGAAAATTTACCAAATGCCAGGTAAAATATGCATAAATGGACAGTAAGAGGTCTAGCCTTGTATATTATATCCAAATTAGGGACTGATAATAATATAAGGTATGTCATATTATCTGTTTCAGGTAAAACACTCTCAACGGATGAATGATCCTCCCCTCAGACCTTGGGTAGCAATAGCGAAAGATGGTCAGATCCTGTGCTGCCACTGTACCTGCATGGCTGGATTGGGTGAAACATGTTCACATTCAACAGCATCCCTGTTCGCCCTGGAGACATTAATACGTATGAAGACAGCCACTTCATGCACATCACTACCTTGTCAGTGGCTGAAACCATCAGCATCGCACATAGAATATGCTGAAGGATGCAATATCGATTTTGCCCGTCCAGCCCAGAAACGAAAGTCAGAAGTTTCAACTCCTGAGGAAAGTGCTGCGAGAAAACTGCTGAATGTTCCTCCACCAACTGAAGAGCAGAAAGCTGCCTTTTACAAGGCGTTGTCTGAATGCGGTGGAAGACCAGACATTTTGAGCATTGTCCCTGACTATGCTGACAACAACAACAACAACTGATTCCTTCCTGTACACGGTAGAACAATCTGTTGCTACCACTGCATCCGCTTCGGAAGAGTTTGTTTGCTACTGCCGTAAGCCTCCCACTGAGGATATGTTGGTTTGTAAATCCGAGAACTGCAGCACCAAAGCATTCCACATGAAATGTCTTGGCATAAAACGAGTCCCACAACAATGGTTTTGCCCTAACTGTAAGAAGTTGGAAGTAAAACAGAAAAAGTTGTTTCTGTAAGATTCTTTCCTGGTATTTATTACAGAGAAAATATGGATGCAACATCATTACTCAAATGGTACAATTGGGTCGGATACATTTGTAAGTGCGCATGACACTTGTACAATTTTATCTAATGTTGTGAAACCACTGTCATCAGATGACAATAAAGAGATGGGTATGATATTTTCCATCATGGTATACTTTTGTCTTGCGAGTTCATCAAGTTCTGCACGCAGATTATTACACTCTGCAGTGAGGGAATCAATTGCTTCCCCAGTGATATCCGTCTGTGTGGCAGTAGTCACCATGCCTTCTTTTCGAATCTCAGCGTGCACCACATCTTCACCAGCGGGTAGTTGATAATTTCCACAAGGGACAGACTGGGAAATATTGACAAGTGTTGCTGCTGCTGCCAATGCTCTCTCGCGGTCTCTCTTACGCTGCTTGAGATTTTGTCTTCTCTCAAAGATCTTCATTGAACATTTGAGTTTTCGTTTGTGAGGTGACTGGGTATGCTCAAATATACTTGGCACATAGTCTGGGGATAGTGGATCTTCGCTTTTTGCAACTGAAACAATTAAACAATCACATTATTCATAATGACTGCCATAAATAATTAAGCACGTTGTTGATGGGGATATACCCAGTTAAATTTGTTTTGTAATGGCATTTCATATCTTGACATATTAAAAAACTGAATAGAGTGAAATCATTCAGATACCTGTCTAAGTTGCTACCGTTTTTTTTTTCTTATTATTTTTTCATGATGCCTCATCTGATTGGCTTGAAAACATTACCAATAAAAATTTTAACCTTGTGCCAATGGCTTGAAAACTTTACCAATGTAGATTTTACCTTGTGCCAAATGAAGTAACAAAAAGCCTCTTGTTCAAAAATGCTTCATTAGAAAAAAATTGTTTCACAAGGTCCATCATAATTTTTTTTGAAATTTCCTAATGCATTCACTCATGACAATTAATTGTTCAATTCCAATATGAAGCTCAACATTTACATTGATAACGTTTTCAAGCCAATCAGATGAGGCATCATGAAAAAATAAAAACGGTACCTGCATACTTGCCAACCTTGAGACCTCCAATATCGGGAGGTGGGGAGTAGGGGGTGGGGGCTTGGTCGGGGTGGGGGGTGGGGGGGTTGGGGGCGGGGGGCGTGGTTATTTACAGCTAGAATTCACCAACTCGAGTATTTCATATATATATATATATATATATATATATATATATATATATATATATATATATATATATATATATATCCATCCATCCATTTTCTACCGCTTATTCCCTTCGGGGTCGCGGGGGGCGCTGGAGCCTATCTCAGCTGCAATCGGGCGGAAGGCGGGGTACACCCTGGACAAGTCGCCACCTCATCGCAGGGCCAACACAGATAGACAGACAACATTCACACTCACATTCACACACTAGGGCCAATTTAGTGTTGCCAATCAAACTATCCCCAGGTGCATGTCTTTAGAGGTGGGAGGAAGCCGGAGTACCCGGAGGGAACCCACGCAGTCACGGGGAGAACATGCAAACTCCACACAGAAAGATCCCGAGGCCAGGATTGAACTCACGACTACTCAGGACCTTCGTATTGTGAGGCAGATGCACTAACCCCTCTGCCACCGTGCTGCCCCTTGACTTTCAGTGAATTCTAGCTATATATATATATATATTTATTTTATTATAAATTATAAATAAAATAAATACTTGAATTTCAGTGTTCTGGTGGCTATCCACTAGATGGCAGCATTGTCCCTGTTTAACTTCTCAGTTCATGATGAGTATATCATTTCGGCCACCGTGTTCAATGGAGAAGTCTGTTTTACAAAATTTACAGGCAACATACACCTTCCCCTTCGAACTGTCCTGGATGAACAGAAATTCTTGTTTCCATTCGTTTTGGAACTTGCAAGCGTATTTCTTCATCTTGCTCGTCGACGGCATCGCCATGTCCGCATTGAGCTTGAGGGGGCGTGGCGGGGGTTAACTGAAGAAATCACCCTGCCTTGCTGCTCTTGCTGCCTTTCTAAAAATGCACCCAGCATTTTCAACAATCATATTTGTATCATCCCATATTGTATTATTTCACATTTTGTGAAACAAATCAGGGGTGAATAGTTTCTTTACATACCTGATATGAAGTGTTCATTGCATATCCTTGTGTACATCGTAGGTTTCCATCGTTCACGACAAATCGCCGCGATCCATTTATCGCGTTTTTTGATGTTTGCCGGGAATCTATAGAAGCTAAGATTTGGTTTATCGCCTCGTCTATTGCTACATCCAACAGCACAGCAGGTTTCCGGCATTTCCAAGCTCAAATAGCAGCAGATATAACAAGAAAGCGTGTGTGAGTCATTGACCGGCAGTGAACTGGTGACCGGCAAGATGGCCGCCAAGCTAATGGGCGTGGCTGATGACGTCAGCTGCCTACCCTATAAATCAGTGGTCCCCAACCACCGATTGGTACCGGGCCGCAGAATAATTTTTTATTTATTTATTTATTTATTTATTTTTTTTTAATTTAAAAATTAAATCAACATAAATAACACAAGATACACTTACAATTAGTGCACCAACCCAAAAAACCTGGACATGTTTCAAACATTGGCAGGGTTTTTGCGTGAGACTGAGCCTGCGCCTTCATTCACCAAGCTGCTGCACGATCACCTGTCTGTGCTTTTAAAAGAGTTTGAGCGCTACTTCCCGACTTCAAAAGACCCAAGAACAGCCAAGGAATGGATCCGCGACCCATTTGTCAACAAAGCAGATGAATCCAGCATGTCTGTGCAAGAAGAAGATCAAATGCTGGAGATCGCAAATGACGGCAGCCTTAAAAGTGTATTTCAGACAAAAACTCTGCCTGTATTCTGGATTAAAGTCATGGCAGAATACCCCGAGATCGCCACCACAGCACTGAAAACACTGTTGCCATTTCCAACATCCTATCTGTGTGAAGCGGGATTTTCTGCAGTGACAGCCACCAAAACAAAACAACGTAGCAGACTGGACATAAGCAACACACTTCGGGTGTTTGTCTCCCATTGATTGATTGATTGAGACTTTTATTAGTAGGTTGCACAGTGAAGTACATATTCCGTACAATTGACCACTAAATGGTAACACCCGAATAAGTTTTTCAACTTGTTTAAGTCGGGGTCCACTTAAATTGATTCATGATACAGATATATACTATCATATATACTATCATCATAATACAGTCATCACACAAGATAATCACATTGAATTATTTACATTATTTACAATCAGGGGTGTGGAGGGGGGGGGGGGGGTAGGATATGGACAGCAAGTAGTGGACATATAGAGAGAGAGAGAAAGAGAGAGAGAGAGAGAGAAAGAGAGAGAGAGAGATCAGAAGGCATAAGAAAAAGTATCTGCATTTGATTGTTTACATTTGATTATTAGCAATCCGGGGAGGGTGTTAGTTTAGGGTTGTAGCTGCCTGGAGGTGAACTTTTAGTGCGGTTTTGAAGGAGGATAGGGATGCCCTTTCTTTTATACCTGTTGGGAGCGCATTCCACATTGATGTGGCATAGAAAGAGAATGAGTTAAGACCTTTGTTAGTTCGGAATCTGGGTTTAACGTGGTTAGTGGAGCTCCCCCTGGTGTTGTGGTTATGGCGGTCATTTACGTTAAGGAAGTAGTTTGACATGTACTTCGGTATCAGGGAGGTGTAGTGGATTTTATAGACTAGGCTCAGTGCAAGTTGTTTAACTCTGTCCTCCACCTTGAGCCAGCCCACTTTAGAGAAGTGGGTAGGAGTGAGGTGGGATCTGGGGTGGAGGTCTAGAAGTAACCTTAATAGCTTGTTCTGAGATGTTTGGAGTTTAGATTTGAGGGTTTTGGAGGTGCTAGGGTACCAGGAGGTGCATGCGTAATCGAAAAAGGGTTGAACGAGAGTTCACGCCAGAATCCTCAAGGTGCTTTTGTTGACCAGAGAGGAGATTCTGTAGAGAAATCTCGTTCGTTGGTTAACGTTTCTGATTACCTTGGTTGCCAATTTATCACAGGAAAGGTTAGCCTCTAGAATGGAACCTAGGTAGGTGACCTAATCTTTCCTGGTGATAACAATGTCACCCACTTTTATGGTGAAGTCATTGACTTTCTTAAGGTTGATGTGGGACCCAAACAGGATTAAGGCTGCAGCTAACGATTATTTTTCTATCGATTAATCTATAGATTATTTTTTTCGATTAATCGGTTAATCTATAGATTATTTTTTCGATTCATCTATAGATTATTTTTCCTTTTACCGATTATTTTTTATTTTATTTTATTTTAAATGAAGATGAAAAAATAAAAGTCGGCCAGTTTTTTCAAAAGGCATGGCTTTTATTTCCAAAAAAAAAAAGTATGGCCACTCAGTCAACATTGACAACAACATGACAAAATATTCTGTAACAATGTAAACATTTAAAACTTTTAACATTTAACTAAATTAAAAGTAGCTTATTTGCTTTTTAATGTGCAAATATAAAAGTAAACATCCAGTGCAAATCTTAATATTCTGCAATAGTATAAGCATTTCAAAAGTAAAAGTATTGCTTATTTTGCTTTAAAATGTGCACAAATAAAGATAAACATCCAATACAAAAAAGTGCAAAAGGAAATATTCTGTTACAACAGTGTAAACATTTCAACAAAAGTGAAAGTATTGCTTATTTGCTGAAATGTGCAAAAATAAAGATAAACATCCAATACAAAAAAGTGCCAATCTAAATATTCTGGAGCACTGTAAACATTAAGTATTGCTTTTAAAATGTGCAAAATAAACATCCAGTCCAACACAGTACACAATAACCAATTCTACTCATTCCAGTGAGTGACTAACAGTTGTAATGAAGAAAGGTTAGCATGTCTACTTGCTTTGCTTCTTTTCTTGTTTACAATATTCCCAGCAGCTGAAAATAGGCGCTCAGAAGGGGTCGATGTGGCTGGAACTGAGAGGTAATCAGCCTTCACCTCAAACCAGGACTGCGAGCGAGCTGAGCTGCAGTTTAAGTTTCTAGTAGGTCAACGGGCTCATAGTGATGTTACTAGTAGTTGACTGGGAGGTGTTTATTATCATTTGGGGAGAGTCCGCTGCCTGATGCTCACCTGCTAAACACTTATCTGCTCGACGCTGAAGCGCTGACTACATGCGCTATGAATACGCACTGCTGATTGGCTGATAATGCTTCGTGTGTACCAATCAGATGGTTGTGTGGGTGGGACAATGCTGCGTGTGTACCAATCAGATGGTTGTATGGGTGGGACAATGCTGCGTGCTGAGACAGAGGAGCAAAGCAACTTGTTAAGACTTTAGCAGCTAAAGTTAGCTTTAGCTTAGAAACTCGTTCGGTACACCCCCCCCCCCCCCCCCCCCCCCACTTCCCCCCTCGCCGGGCCGCGGGACAAATTATCAAGCGTTGACCGGTCCGCAGCTACAAAAAGGTTGGGGACCACTGCTATAAATGACGTATCACTGGAAAACTCTGGATATCCTCTCCATAGCTCAACAGCTTTTATTCTTCTTTTTTATTTCAAGTTTGAACAAAAGTGTGAACGCCAGACCCTTATAAAGAACAAACTTACTTGACTTGGGTCTCAAGAAGATGTTGCTATGATGGCAACACGCGACAGACGCCATGTTTACAGTTCTACTCTTTAACCACTACCCTTAAACTAGCGCCCTTCCGCTCAAGATGATGCTTGCGTCACGTGACTTCCTGGCTGCCCATTACTTGCTTGTCATTGGCTGACACTCGTAACCCCGCCCTCCTCGCAGCCCGCGTTTGTTTCCCGCGAAGGGAAAGCTTTTTTTATGTGGCGTCGGCAGCCATAGTTCACTCAGTTAGCCACCGCTACTTGACATTAAAGGTCTGTCATGGCGAAGCAAAGCTCACTTTTCAATTTCTTCACCAAGTCTCCACCGTCGGCACCCAAGCCGAAGCCTAATGCTCACCCGGTCGAGGCTGACCTGCCGTCGTCCGTCGACAAGTCCAACTCGTCTCCGAAAGAAGAAGCTAAACTACCGTCGAGCAAGGCCACCAAAGTCAAGTCGAAAGGTGCCTTAAAAAAAGCTAAAGGAGGATTCAACAAGCTGTTCGGCGACAAAGCGTCAACAGCCAAGGATACGTGAGTTAAAGCTGACATTGTTAGGAGAAATCTACTTCCTGTTGTGTACGTAATACTTCGAAATTGCACGTGTGGCTCGAATTAATAATTGTAAAAAACTATTAATAAACCCTTGGTCAGAAAGTCAATCAAGCTTCATATGATCGTCCTGACATGTCACATCAAAGTGACATTTATTAAAACTATTTCCAACATGTCTTACTTGTTGGTATCATCCCTACATTTGGTCACTTGTTATTAAGTCCGCCATCCATCCATTTTCTACACTGAATGGTCTGTTCAGGCCAGAGATGTCCAAGTGGTTTTCACTGAGGGTCACACTGCAGTTATGTTTTCGGGGCCACTTCTAACAGTGAATACTAATATTACACAATTTTTAATGCATTTTATTAGTAGATTTTTTTTAAACTAAAATGTAAAAAAAACATATGGTAAGTTGGAAAAGGGTGGAGTGCCATCTCCGGGTTGGGGAGGAGATCTTGCCCCAAGTGGAGGAGTTCAAGTACCTCAGAGTCTTGTTCACGAGGGAGGGAAGAGTGGATCGTGAGATCGACAGGCGGATCGTTGCAGCGTCTTCAGTAATGCGGACGCTGTATCGATCCGTTGTGGTTAAGAAGGAGCTGAGCGGGAAGGCAAAGTTCTCAATTTACCGGTCGATCTACGTTCCCATCCTCACCTATGGTCATGAGCTTTGGGTTATGACCGAAAGGACGACAAGATCACGGGTACAAGCGGCCAAAATGAGTTTCCTCCGCCGGGTGTCGGGGCTCTCACTTAGAGAAGTTCTGTCATCTAAGTAAAGCCGCTGCTCCACATCGAGAGGAGCCAGATGAGGTGGTACGGGCATCTGGTCAGGATGCCACCCGAACGCCTCCCGAGGGAGGCCACAGGGAAGACCCAGGACACGTTGGGAAGACTTTATCTCCCGGCTGGCCCGGGAACGCCTCGGGATCCCCCGGGAGGAGCTGGACGAAGTGGCTGGGGAGAGGGAAGTCTGGGCTTCCCTGCTTAGGCTGCTGCCCCCGTGACCCGACCTCGGATAAGCGGGAGAAGATGGATGGAAGTTGCAATAATTTCACCTCAAAATGTAGTGTGTATTTCTTTAAATGGAAAAACAGTACTGCTGTTTTTATGGTTAAAAAAAAAAAGCATCTCAGTTGCCATAGTTTTACTATAAAATTTACATTTGTTTTTTTTACAGTAAACAAAAAAAACTGCAATTTTACAGAAACATTTTGGCACCTGAGTTGCCAGTTTGTTCTGTTTTTACGGCAAATCAACTGTAGATTTTTTCTATGTATTACTGTCAATGCCAAAACAGCACCACAGTTTATTACAGTAAAAAAAACTACCGTTTTTTTTTTCATTTAGAGAAAAATGCTGTTAAAAGCACAGTATATTTCACAATTTTACCATGAAATTTACTGCTACTTTTACATTGCACAATTTGGTGGATAACTTGCTTTGAAATCACTATTATTAGTATTTATTGCTATTTCAAGTTTCAAGTTTTATTTGTCACATGCAGAGTACACCACAGTGAAATGCTTTTTTCCATGCTCTTCAGATATTGTGTACCGTGGGATCCAAGCACTAGTTACAGAATCGAATACACTAAATACAAAATTTTGATTAGCTCTAATGTACATTAATTACAAGACAATAAATTGCACAATAAGTTACAGTAGTTATGGTCGAGGTATCAGTACAAATAGTACAGTAGTCAAATACAGTACCATATCAAAAAGTATATACAGTATAGGAAGCAACAAATATTAAGGTGTCTACAGTTCTTTGGCAGTTGAGTAGTGACCGTAGTATGAACAAAGTTAATGGAACAGTATGACTTCTTTACTCTCTTGTTTTACATTGAATGAACAGTATTGTAGTCTGGTAATTACAGTGGTAAGTAAAGTGCTTTGAATGTTTGATAATATATTTTTGCATAACTAGACAATATTTAAGTTAACATAATTTGCGATTACATTAAGTACATATATTTTTTTCCCAAAATAGAAAGAAATAATGCATTTAGTAAGAAAAGTTACAGTACTTTATTGATACATATTATTTCCAGGCTTTCGAGGGCCAAATAAAATGAAGTGACGGGCCACATCTGGCCCCCGGGCTTTGAGTTTGACACCTGTGCTTTAGGCCCAAGGTTGGCAGGGCTGCACACTTATGGATAATTTTAGATTGGGACGCTGCGCAATTATGGATAACTCTAGATTGTCCAAATAATTAAGAACGTGAGACGAAGCTGCACTACACATGGGTATACACGTATTAAGGTTCTGAACCTCTTCTTAACCCAACTTTTGATCTACAGAGGAGTCCGGGGCCCACTCAAATATTAACACTGAATTAGTAACATTAGCCTATTTTCCGGACCATGTGGCGCACCGGATTATAAGGCGCACTGCCGATGAATGGTCTATTTTCGATCTTTTTTCATATATAAGGCGCACCGGATTATAGGGCACAAACTAAAAAACTGAAATAATAGGGCTGTCAAGTGATTATTTTTTTAATCAGATTACCACACACTAAACCTGTGGTTAATCATTATTGATCACAAGTTATTTGCTTGCATAAATAACATTTGCTGCAGAAAATACTTGGTTGCAAATGTTAAATGTTACTGAACTGCAAGTCATTGATGTGCTCAAAATTTGGTGAATATAAGTAGTGTAAAATTTAAGTTCACATTTTGAGAGTCTTTGCAGTTTGCGATAATCTTGCTAACAAGGTTCAGTTACAAATCAATAATGTAGGTAACGCACTCAAGCAACTTAACATTGCGCACCATTTACTCTAGTTTAAACAGCTGTTGAAACAAACAAGGTTGTTTACCTTTTTCAGACGACAACGCTGATCTCTTTTTTTGCTACAGTGCGACACCAGCTCATTGTGATTACTTACAGATGTCCACTGTTCTCTAGGAAGCAAAATATATTTTAACATATACTCTGTAGTTGCAAGTGGATGCTCTTGTTTGTGTAGTACAGTTGGTTCATCCTTGCTGTAAATGTGTCTCTCCAAGGTATTGTACGACGAATCAGCTGTGGTGATATGAATGACATCTCCTTTCAGGACTTGGTCTTCACAGATGTTAGATGTCCTGCATGCGATGGCTGATCGTTTAGAAAAGGCGTATGTTTAACTTAACTATGCTACTTTTGTTGACAACATTGACTCAGTAAACTTTGCCAGCGTAGCGTTCTCCTCTGCTTGTTGTGGATGTAGCTAGCATTCATAAGAGCAGCAGTCGTCACTGCTCGCTGAGGACTGCGACTGCTACTTGTTTTCATCTTTGAGTCTCCAAAAGACAAAAAAAAGTCTCCAAGAGACAAAAAAAAGTCTCCAAGAGACAAAAGAAAGTCTCAGAGACCAAAAAAAAGTCTCCAAGAGACCAAAAAAAAGTCTCCAAGAGACAAAAAAAAGTCTCCCAGAGACAAAAAAAGTCTGCAAGAGACAAAATAAAGTCTCTATCACCAGGAAAATCACTTGATTTGTCTCTAGTAGCTGTTTACAAAAAAAGTGGCTAAGAGGATTGACAACATTGTCAGCGCCATCCTCGAGTACGAGTAGGTGCGGCGATGATAAAAACGTTTGTCGCTGCAATACCAACAAGTTACCTTAGTTTTATCCAAAGTTCTGTTTTGAAGCAAAATGGGCCGCCCCTTTTCGCAGTCCCAGAACATGTAACAAATGTGCGCGTCTTCCGGGTTTAGTCTGAACCTGGAAGTGAATAATCTTCATTCATATTTAATAACGCGATCATTTATTTTTATTATTCACATGCGTTAACATTGTCAGCCCTATAAATTAATAATAAATATGTTTCTTTACTCAACTGTCAATAGAGTTAAAGTGCAAATGAAAATACAGCTTCTTCACCTTAGTCATCATTTTTGCACTTAGGAAATTTCTCTATGACTTTAGCTCCAAATGTCTTCTGTTTGTTTGATACTGTCATTACTGCCACAAGTGGTGTAAAAGTGTATTACACCTGACTACCTCTGCGGCCCATATGGACCACTGCTGAGACACCAATATTTTTAGCCGGCCCTCTAGGGGGTGCTCGTGGCCTAACAATGTTAAGAAACACTGGAATATTAGAGCTATGTGTTGCATTAAAAATAAATACTCATTATTTTTACTTTCAGCGGCCCCAAATGCTCATTTAGCGCTGGTGCTCTTGTGTGGGCAAAGTTGGAGGGGCACCCTTGGTGGCCATGCATGGTGGTACCACAGCCTCTGACTGGACAGCAGATGCGAGGCCGTGGTCAGGCTCAGCGCATGCATGTCCATTTCTTTGATGATCCACCTACTCGGGGATGGGTCAGCGTTAAATACGTCAGAGAATACCAAGGTATCTTTTGAGTTATGTTTCTCTTGTCCTCTTTCATTAAGGAGATATTCATGAGTGTTTTTATGTTGCAGGTTCCGACAGCAGCGACGCTAAAACCGGTGGGGGGTTTTTCAGTGGAAAGCCTGAAATACGCCGTGCAATGGATCTTGCAGACAAAGTTATGTTCGAAAGCCCAGAGAAAAGATTGAAGATTCCACTCAACACAGATGCCTCAGATGATGAGGAGGAGGAAGAAGAAGAAATGGAGGTGAACACTTACACCACAATTACACAATATTTTGTTAAATGTATATCTTCCTTTCTCTGATATCACAAAGATCTATGCCTGCACAGTTGGCTTTTCAAAAAAATCTTGCATAAAGATTCAGCCACCTGAATTTATTAATACGGTGAGGTTTTAGAAGCACATTATTTTTTAGTGTTATTTTAAAAATGTACATCGGGCTCGGTAGACCAGATGAATTAATATTTTGATGTAATAGCCCATTAAACAAAATAAGGTTGGTTCATGTTTATTAAAAACAATCTGTTACAAATTTTATTAGATCATGTTTTTTTTGTTGTTGAATTTCACACTATTATTATAAAGCTCAGTGTTCCTCGCCTACACACAAGCGCTAAGGTCTAAGTTGTCACCTGGTGCAGAATTTTTCTAAAAGCTCTTGTCATTAAGGACAAAACAAAAAGTTCAAAAACTTTTGACTTCATGTATGACTTTGACTTGATTATAAGATGCTATTGTTTTTTCTTGAGAAAAGTCAGAATAAGACTTACCTGTATATTTTTACATACAAACCCGCTGGTGGCGCCTAATTACCTTTACCCAACCTTGTCAGAGCTTATTTTCCTATCACAAGAACACACACACATCATTGATACCCCAACTACAGACAGACTGAAAAAAGTGTGTCAAAGTTTGGGCAATTTAGCAAACATAGGAATTGTTGTGATGCTCATTTAAATATTGAAATTGAATTGAATTATATTTATATAGCGCTTTTCTCTAGTGACCCAAAGCGCTTTACATAGTGAAACCCAATATCTAAGTTACATTTAAACCAGTGTGGGTGGCACTGGGAGCAGGTGGGTAAAGTGTCTTGCCCAAGGACACAACGGAAGTGACTAGGATGGCGGAAGCGGGGATCGAACCTGCAACCCTCAAGTTGCTGGCACGGCCGCTCTACCAACCGAGCTATACCGCCCGCTATAATAGTGATCAATAAATCAGTTGTCAAATAACTGGGGTTTAAGGGATCCACAGCGTCCAGCTGAATGAAATTTCACTAACAAGTTATTTTTGGTCGTGAAACTGAATCCCAGTCATTTCCCATAATATCAATTAGTTTTTGAGTTAATCGATAGATAACGAACAACTTGGAAGGACCCCTTTCCATTGCCAGACGTGATATGCCGCCCCCTCTTGGTGTAACGTCATCTACAGAACTGAAGCCCATTTCCCGTATTGACAGTGTGGATAAAGGCATTTAAAATTATTATTTTTTATCACTTAATTGCATGTTTTTGTCGCACTGCTCCATGATTACCTCAAAACTGATATGGTTATTATTATGAGCAAAAAACATATTAAAGAATCTGCATATCTGGACTAAAATCACTATTTTTTTAATTTTGTGAGGAATTTTACCGGATGACATTATTTTTAGGTCCATAACTATGGAATAAGTGCCAATGTTGTCAGCATTAGAGGGGCCCTTTAAGAAAGAGGCTTTTCTATGATAATATAATATATCAGTATACATTATATACTGTAAATATTACATATGTTATATTTTTTATTGCTACTATGATACATTTTTAGTCTACTTTATACCTTTTGTTTTCGCCCTCTTTTTGTGCCCTTGTGTTCATTATCCTTTCCATCCTTTGTAACTGAGCTAATGTGTGGAACAATTTCCCTTGTGGATCAATAAAGTTTGTCTAATGTAATTCTAGGTATTATCTAGTTGAATGTAAAGTACTTAGTATATGACAGTCATGCTATTTTTTCATTTAGTATATATAGTAATTAAATGTGTACGTTTATTTCATCAGCTTGACAAATCGACTGTGACTGATGACGACGTCAGCGATGACAATCAACAAGAAAATGAAGAATCTAAGTCATCAAAGGTCAGTCAACGTTCAACCCGTTCCAATGGAAACAAGGCTAAGCGACGCCGGATTGTCGTGGCCTCGGACAGCGAGGCATCCGGTGACGAATTCAAACCTGAGCAAGCCGCAAGCAGCAGCGAGGATGAAGAGGAAGAAAGCACAGTGAGCAGTGAGGCTGAAGAAAAGGACAGTGAACACGAGTCTGAGCTAGACAGTCCTGTTAAACCTGTGAAGCGTAAGCGTCCCGCAGACAAGCCTGCCATAGCGAAGTCAAAGATATCTAGTACCCCCTCTCATGTGCCAAAACGAGCCCCAGCACCTCTCAAGGCTGACACAAAGTCCCGTTTGTCTGCCTTTTCTGCCCCTGACAGTTTTGAAAGTCAGGCCAGTGGGTCAGGCACAAGTGAAGGGGCCACCAATTGGGACCATGAGAAGCTGGAGTGGCTGCAGGATCACAGGAGGAAAGACGGGAAGAGACGACGAGTGTCTGAGGACGATTACGACCCTACAAGTCTGTATGTGCCAGAAGACTTCCTCAACAGAGTCACTCCTGGCATGCGTCAGTGGTGGCTTATCAAATCCGAGATGTTTGACACAGTCATTTTCTACAAGGTGGGGAAGTTCTATGAGCTTTACCACATGGATGCCGTGATCGGAGTCAATGAGCTAGGACTGACTTTCATGAAAGGCACGTGGGCACACTCGGGTTTTCCAGAGATTGGTTTTGCACGCTTCTCCAATGTACTGGTCCAGAAGGGCTACAAGGTGGCTCGTGTGGAGCAGACTGAAACCCCAGAGATGATGGAAGCACGTTGTAAGACCCTGTTTAAGCCCACCAAGTTTGACCGAGTGGTGAAAAGAGAGGTGTGCAGGATCATAACACGAGGCACCCAAACCTATAGCGTGTTGGACGGTACTCCTGCAGAGAGTCAGAGCAAGTTTCTGCTGAGTGTAAAGGAGAAGATGGAAGACGAAGGAAAAGGTGGATGTTGTCGTAGCTATGGCGTCTGCTTTGTAGATACCTCTGTGGGCTACTTCCATGTCGGACAGTTTTCCGATGACCGCCACTGTTCACGTCTGCGCACCCTCATAGCCCACTTTGCACCTGCTGAGGTGCTTTTCGAAAAGGGGAATCCATCTGTTGAAACACGCAAAATACTCAAGGCCTCTCTGTCCTCCGCACTGCAGGAAGGATTAAATGCAGGCACGCAGTTTTGGGATGCTCAGAAGGCCCTAAAGACCCTTTCAGAAGAAGACTACTTCAGAGAAAGTGCAGGGAAGGACCACAAGACAGGGAGACATTTCCTACCAGCTCTTCTAAAGACAATGACCTCTGAGAGTGATTCACTGGGTCTTACCCCAAAGGAGGGCTACGAGTTGGCACTGTCGTCATTTGGTGGATGCATCTTCTACCTGAAGAAGTGTCTGGTAGATCAGGAGCTGCTCTCCATGGCCAACTTTAAAGAGTACACCCCTGTTGATGTTGAAATGGAGAAAGCTGCCGGACAGACAAGCTTCTTCGATCAGACTTGCCAGCGCATGGTCTTGGACGGGGTGACTCTGGCAAATCTTGAAATATTTCAGAACGGCTCTGGGGGGACAGAAGGGACATTGTTGGAGCGCTTGGACACTTGCTGCAGCCCATTTGGCAAGCGTCTGCTCAAGCAATGGCTCTGTGCTCCTCTTTGTAACCCCAAATCCATCCTGGATAGACTGGATGCAATAGAAGACCTCATGGGTGCTCAAGCTCAAGTTTCTGAAGTTTCCGACTTGCTCAAGAAGCTACCTGACTTGGAGCGTCTCCTGAGTAAGATTCATAGCATTGGCACACCTTTGAAGGGACATGACCACCCAGACAGCAGGGCAGTTCTCTATGAGGAGGTCACCTACAGCAAGCGGAAAATAGCAGACTTTCTGTCAGCTCTTGAAGGTTTCCAAACTATGCAAGAAATTATCAACGTCTTCACGTCCGTCGTTGGTGATTTACAATCCACATTACTCCACCAAGTGGTCAGTCTTAAGAGCGACAACAGCAAGGGCGTCTTTCCAGATCTCTCTGCTGAACTCAAGCGCTGGGAAAAGGCCTTTGACCACAAGAAAGCTCGCACCACGGGCGTCATCACCCCAAAGGAAGGCTTCGACCCGGAGTATGACCAAGCTCTGACGGACATCAAGAGTAGCGAACAAAAGCTACAGGATTACCTGGACCGACAGAAGAAAAGGCTTGGGTGTAAAAACATGGCCTATTGGGGCACAGGGAGAAACCGCTATCAGATGGAGGTGCCCGACAGTGTCTCGGAGAGAAATATCCCAGAGGAGTATGAGGTGAAGTCGACAAAGAAAGGCTGGAAGCGTTACGTTACAAAGGAAACTGAGCAGCTCTTTTACGAGTTGCAAGGCTTTGAGGAGAAGAGAGACGCTGCCCTGAAAGACTGCATGAGGAGGCTGTTCTACAACTTTGACAAGAACTACAGCGACTGGAAGACTTCAGTAGAGTGCATGGCCGTGCTTGGTATTGAATTTTTTTTCTAACATTTTTACAATATTTAGACTGATAACTTTGCAAACTTAAAGTTTACTCACATTGGGTGTCTTACTGGGCTCGGGCACACTTGACATCAATAGTTCCCCCATCAAACAAATATTAAGGAACTTAATGTTGCTGTAAACTTTAGTTACTGAACTTTGTAGTTTGCCTTTCCACCACATTTCACAAATCAGGTTGATGATGTACAGATGAGTGGTACAGTATATTTGTACATTAATAACTTGTCGCCACGGTACTGTGCTCTCTCATAGTTGTTGCGTTTTTCTTTGTTTAGTGCATTGAAGAAAGAGCGCACAGTCTACCAAGTCCAATTCCTTGTGTGTCAAACATACTTGGGCAATAAGTCTGTTTCTGATGTAAATTAACAGAAAATACCAAGTCAGGTTTATTTCACTTAAGTGTAAGTAAGCAAAATACAAAGTAAAAACATTGCAAGAGTGTTCCACTAATCGGCGTTCTTCACATAGATGCTCCAAAAAAAGGGGTGTAACAATTGATTGATATATTGATGGATCAATTTTTATACCTACATTTTCAAGTTTGCCTCCCAAGAAAAAGATATCGATCCAAGATTGGTTAAAAAGGGAATCGATTGATTTTATCGATACTAGAAAAAGGAAAACAGTGGATTTATGAAATTTCACACTTGTAAAAATAAATATTTTAAATGTTAAGTCTATATTCCCGCCTGTGGCATTGTCATAACAAAAATGGTGGATATGTACAATGGTCGAGAAAGGTCATAACAAATGCCACAAGACAATGTGACTTGTCTGTGTGCACTTTTTTTTAGAATTTAGCATATCATTATGAGAGACATGACCATGGATGTAATTTTTTTTAATGCATTCTAAAAATGTAATAAATGCGATCAAAAGTCAGCTTAAACGAAGCCTATGGGAGCCGCTCAATTCTGCCCACAAAGCCCTTCAAAAAACATCTAAACACTTCCATTAGGGTTTTATACGTATACATGATGTAATTATATGTACGAACGGCCACATTTACGATAACATTTAATCAGAGCTGCAGCTATCGAATATTTTAGTAATCGAGTATTCTATCGAATATCCCAATAGATTAATCGAGTAATCGAATAAATCATATTTTTGCTTAATTAAGGTTTAATTATACATGTTAAGATGTGCCCTCAATTACTGTTTGGCCTAATTGTCTTTGATATCCTAAACGCCTGTTTTCATTATTGAAGGCTGACACGCACAGCTAAAATGCGTCCGCGGTTGATTGTGCCAATTTGTGTGTGCCAATAAAAACAGGTGCGCTCACAGCCCTATGTGCTGTGTGGTGTGACCGCATAAACGAACATTTAAACATTGGTTTCTCCACGCAAATCCGCTGAGCTGTTTTCAACCTGCCAACAATACATAAACAATATAAAAAGACAAACCACTTAATAATGACAACAGTTTTAAATTTTAAGAATGCAATACAGTTCACTGCATTCATTGCATGCAAAATAGTAATCAATGTTCATTTTGCCATCATAACATGTCCATCCATCCATCCATCCATTTTCTACCGCTTATTCCCTTCGGGGTCGCGGGGGGCGCTGGAGCCTATCTCAGCTACAATCGGGCGGAAGGCGGGGTACACCCTGGACAAGTCGCACCTCATCGCAGGGCCAACACAGATAGACAGACAACATTCACGCTCACATTCACACACTAGGACCAATTTAGTGTTGGTTTGAGATGAAAACAAATATTTATGAAATTAGTTCAAAATTAATATTAGCTGAAAACGAAAATATATTCTTAGTATTACAAATAAAACAATATGAACAGTTCATTATCTCAAACATAAAAAGTGGATTAGGTAGTGCTTTTAATACTGCATTTGAAATGTGCAACTTCATATTCAGAACCAATATGGCTGACAGGAACTTGGCACAAGTACTACCCCTGTGAACAAGGACTTAGAACTCTTACATTCTACAGAGACTATAGTGGGTGCAAGCTACCCAAGTGGCATGTGGTTGCATGACTTGAATAACCCGAATAACTTTGCACGACTACTTTTGCGTGGTTACTAATGAAAGGCTAATTGAACACGACAGCTCGGATAGCGTTGTTAGTTTTCAACACCTTTTGGCCGCATTTCATGACTTTGCGGGAGTGAGAGAACACATCCTGGTTATCATAATGAATAACAGTGTTTCCCCCAGAAAATTTGTTAGTTAAGCTGGTGACTCTCCAGGGGGAGGAGACCGGGGAAGAGGGTGAGTGGTTGTAAGGATTGGTGTAACTCGGCCTGTTGCCATCACGTCTCCACCTCGTCGCTGCCACCACAGCCTGGGGGGGGCAATAGACTACAGACTGCGGTGAAGTAGGCCGGCTTTGTCACGTGAAGAAGCCTACAACTTTTGGTTGTGTTTTCCGCTCCATATACGATATATATCTCAATATTATTTCCGTAAAGTAAAAACAAAACAGTCCTGGTTACCTGAGATACTAAAATAATGACTTACAAAGTCAAATTAATGACTTACTGTAAGTAAGCGTTTGAAAAAAAGAGTTAAAAGTGGGGCCACATGCTGACATATGCTCAACTCATCATGCTTAATTTATTACAGCATTTGGGACGCCTGTAGTTGATTTTTATTATGTAAATGTTATATTTTTATCAACATGTTATAGCATTGTCATTCAAAACTAGGCTGCTACATTACTAATAATTAATGTAACTATAGCTGAAAAAATAGTACAATAGCAATAGGAGAGACTATTCATCCCTGAACACCATGGAGTTCATGTAGGCTTTATGATGCAGTTACATTATTATATCAACTATCAGAGACAGAAACTCTTCATTTAACATAATGTCCTTTTTTGCTGCTTCAACACAGCTCAATCAACACCGAAAAAGGTAAAGTGAAATAACTTAGTTGTTAACTGTAGGTCAATAATGCTTGTCTTTCTCTCAGACAGACAGGGCTTTGCTTTCCGTAACAAACACGCACGCACACACACCGCACAGTGAGCTAACGTTACGCTAAAAGCTAATTAGCCTTCACCTCAAGGACTGCGAGCGAGCTGAGCTGCTGCTTATGTTTCTAGAATGTCAACGGGCTCATAGTGATGTTACTAGTAGTTGACTTGGAAGCATTTATTATTACGCTTACCTTTCTGCTCACTCCATCGAAAAAACACTGACTCCATGCGCTCTGAATACGCACTGCTGATTGGCTGTTATATGCGCTCTGAATACTCACTGCTGATTGGCTGTTACCGCTATGCGTGTAACCAATCAGATGGTTCTGTGGGTGGGACAATGCTGGGTGCTGCAGAGACGTACTGACAGAGGCAGAACTAAGCGGAGCAGCTTGTTAAGACTTTAGTTTAGGCGATGGCTCTTTGTTGTTAAGGCGTCCGCCTTAACAACAAAGCACTGCGGGAAACCCTGAATAACATTTTACTAACACAACTTTTGCGTTTACATTTGATAATAGATTACTTAACTCGCCTCCGGACGTCCCTCAAATCGGATGCTTTCTCGACAGGTGTTACAGCATCGAACTTGTGCTATTGTGGTATGCGAGCTGCACTTAGCAATGTTTGCATACTACTGCGTTTTCATTCCATTTTAGTGTGAAGTGTTCCCACTCCTTAGACAACTTTTGTCGCTTCTTATTTCCCTCGTTTTGCTATGGCTCTTGTCCACTGCTTTCTGCGGCGTCTGCCATTGGGAGTTATGTCGACGGAAAAGTTTTCTAAACTCAAGCGTTTTTAAAAGAGCGGTGTTGTGCACCTTTGTATGATCTGACGTAAACACGCTGTGCAATACCTGAACAGTCCGTGGGAACACGAAATGTGTCCTCGTAAACTCTAATGGCAGCTGAAATTTTAGAAATGCCCCACCTATGTTCAACCAATCAGCTTTCGACAGCATCCTGCAGAAACTTTCCAAACTCCCACCGAGCGATTACAGACCTAATTAGTTCCTGGTTGAACTTAATTTACCCGGGTATTTTGGTGGAAATGCAGGGGCTATTTCATTTACCTGGGTAAATGGGAAAGTTCCTGTGTGGGAAATGGTTTTATGAAGTCTGCCATGTTTGATTAATGTGATGCAAGTTTCAAAAGATAACCGCCGTGCACAACAGAAGTAGGGAAAATCACAGTTAAAAAATGCGTAAACACAGTAATGATTTGTTTCCAGATGTGCTGCTGGCTTTGTCACGCTACAGTCAGGGGGGAGATGGACCAATGACCAGGCCGCAGGTGGTCCTCCCCGATGGCGATGAACAGGTAGCGCCCTTCCTCGATCTCATCGGGTCCCGCCACCCGTGCGTCACCAAGACTTTCTTTGGCGACGACTTCATCCCGAACGACGTCTACATCGGCTGCAGCAGTGAGGAACCCGAGGAGCAGAGTCATCGCCATGCCTCTTGTGTCCTGGTTACGGGGCCCAACATGGGCGGGAAGTCGACTCTCATGAGACAGTGTGGACTAGTGATCGTGCTCGCTCAGCTGGGCTGCTTTGTCCCCGCCGAGAGTCTGCGCTTCACGCCGGTCGACCGAGTCTTCACTCGCCTCGGCGCTTCGGATCGTATCATGGCTGGTAAGGCAAACTCACTCATGCTGCCATAGTGCCATTACTTACAGTCGTGGTCAAAAGTTTACATGCACTTGTAAAGAACATAATGTCATGGCTGTCTTGAGTTTCCAATCATTTCTACAACTCTTATTTTTTTGTGATAGAGTGATTAGAGCACATAGTGGTCACAAAAAACATTCATGAAGTTTGGTTCTTTTATGAATTTATTATGAGTCTACTGAAAATGTGACCAAACCAAGCCATTCCTTTACCACTTTTGATGTGTGTTTGGGGTCATTGTCCTGTTGGAACACCCAACCTCCAGGCTGATGATTTTAGGTTGTCCTGAAGAATTTGGAGGTAATCCTCCTTTTTCATTGTCCCATTTAAAGCAACAGTTCCATTGGCAGCAAAACAGGCCCAGGGCATAATACTACCACCACCACCATGCTTGTTGGTAGGAATGGGGTTCCTGGGATTAAAGGCCTCACCTTTTCTCCTCCTGGGTATTGTGGCCAAACAGCTCAATTTTTGTTTCGTCTGACATCACACGGACGAAGATAAGACCTTCTGGAGGAAAGTTCTGTGGTCAGATGAATATCTTCCAAAAATATCGAACATATTTTCATCTTGTTTCTTGTAGGAGAAAGCACCTTCTTTGTTGAACTGAGCGAGACCGCCTGCATCCTGCACCACGCCACCAAACACTCACTTGTGCTTCTGGATGAATTAGGTAGACGTTCACTGCACTGCACTGTTGGCGAGTGTTTGAGTAACGATGGTGTCTGCAGGAAGAGGCACAGCCACATATGACGGCACGGCTATCGCCTGTGCCGTTGTGAAAGAGCTTGCTGAGAAGATCCGCTGCCGCACGCTCTTCTCCACGCACTACCACTCACTGGTGGAGGACTACGCCAACAACCCCGCAGTGCGCTTGGGTCACATGGTACGGTCATTTGTCACATTAAATCTGCTGTTGAAGAGGATCTTTTGCCAGCAATTTCTCCGTCTGAGCGCAATCCCTGTGTGCTCTGCATTCAGGCGTGCATGGTGGAGAACGAGTGCGAGGATCCCAGTCAAGAGACCATCACGTTCCTGTACAAGTTCATCTCTGGCGCCTGCCCCAAAAGCTACGGCTTCAACGCCGCTCGCCTCGCCAGCCTTCCAGAGGAGGTGATCCAGTCGGGGCACAGAAAGGCCAGAGAGTTTGAGAAGAACACCATCAGCCTCAGACTCTTCAAGTAAGTTGTTGATTGGGTTATTTTTGTTCATCATGTCCACGCTGACTTCTGCTTTGCTCTTACAGGAAGCTGTGCCAGTTTGCAGAAGACTCCACACTGGACAAATCCCACTTTGCTGCACTTGCTGAGATGATCCACACACTGTAGTTAAGGAAAGTGACCAATTGTTTTTGTACTACATGTTGGGTGGTATGAATGGCCTGGTTCGACTGTACCATCAGTTCAGAAAAACACTACTGCCATGATCCAATAAAGTTTATTTTTTTTAAAAAAGGACAATGTTTCACCTAGGAAATTAAACCCTTTTAATTCAAACTAGAGCCTACATAACGGTTATTGAATACTTCACAATATATTAAGTCTAGATGTTATGATACATGCATACATTTCAGTCTGAATGAGAACCCACAATCACCAGTACACATGAATGGGGGAGGGGAAGGGTATAATGAAGCCATATAGCGCTGTGTGTAAAATACTTGTCTCAGCTTCAGTGGAGTAAAAGCCTAAAAGGTTCTCCTGCAACATTGGCAAATAAAAACACAATTCACAGGACCTGATTCGGTAGCAACAATATCTCGTAGAAATAAGGATTTTGGTCATGTATTTTAGATTCTGTACCTTTTTTAACATGAAACAGTCACGTTTTAAGTTTGAAAAGAAAAGAGCAGACTATCAAGTCCAACAAATACAATAAGTATATAACATTTCAACAGTTCCTTAGAATAAAAAAAAGAGGCAGTGTTGCAGGAGAAACCATTAAAGTGTTTCCCTCATCTCTTTCACAGAAAGAAGTTAGATACTGCGACATGAGTATACTTACAGCAATTCTGGGATATAATAAAACAAAAAATAAAACATTTAATAAAATAAAGACATTCAAGTACAGTAAGATTTTTGCATGAAAATACAAAACTACACAAAAAGCATTAAAATCAAATCAATTGTGTTGAGTGAAAAAAAGCTGAAGTGCTAGGTCATTTTTCCTCATATGTATTTAGCGAGCAGCTGGGCCACCCACTGATGGAAGCATTGCGGCCTGCACGGGCCTTCTTTACAACGCAGCCTCTTTTCACCACAACTTTGTACATGACTGCATTTTTTTTTTCTCCAAAGCTGATGAGCCACGCTGGCGGTTGTCAGTTTTCTTTCCTCAACCACCTGCTCTTCAGCTCTCCTGTTACTGTAACTTGTTTTTTATAAAATTAATGGGGGAAAAAAAGGCGAGGCATTTTATTTCCAAGTCTGTTTTTTTTAGTCACTGTAAATGCTCTGTGAGAGTCTGTATTTGTTTGGGTTTCCTCCTCCGCAGTGGTCCAAAGTGTCCATTGTTAAGGCGCAACAGGACACTTGAGGGTTTTGAGCTCAGTTGTGCTGCAGCGTATTAGACTCTATAGGAGGTGCCGAGTCGTACAGTGTGTCTGTGTCGTGCGTCGGCTCTCCGGCTAATGTACAAGGATTTGACAGCGTCCCTGCGCCACAGTCACAGAAAAACCTGTAGTGGACAGAAGAACAAGGATGACAACTGCATTTACTTAAAGGGTTTATTCAAACAGTTTCAGCAAAACATTTTATATTGGTTATGGTTGAAGGATGGGTGTGAAGATTAGACTACACATGCACCCTGACTGTTGCCAGTGTTAAAATTTTTCTGACAAATAGACCACATAGTGGCACGGTTACTAAACCCCAATATTATACTGCAGGAGTCAAATTGACTTGACATTTCTCACATAGCTTAAAGCCCCCACTACTTTTGGGGTATTTAGCTCAGTTTTAATGAAATTTGGTGCACATGTTGGAAAAATGTCCACCACCAAGTCATTAGTAACTAATTGTCCATAAGTTTGAATCTTTATTGACCAATTGTCTTCTTCAGGCTTATTTTTTGCTTCAATCCATTCTTGTTTCTAGTTATCGTTTTTATATTGATATTATCTTCATTTTGTATGTACTACATATTTTATTCAATATAGTACTTTTTCGTCGCTTAGAATGTTGTTTGTATTTGGTACACTAATGGGTATATTGTAAGCCATTGGTTCTTTGTTTTACTTTTGAAAAAAAGATATCTATTTTTATATTGCTCTTTTTTATTTTTGGTATGAACATTATGTAAAGTCCAAGTTATTTTATTATTTTTTTGTTGCTTTTTTCATATTACAAAATATTATTTATCATGTTGTACTGCATTGTAATCTTTTGTTTTGTGATTGTGATGTTTTTTGCCTGGACCCCAGGAAGAATACTCTACTGCGGTGTAGACTAATGGGGATCCTTAATGAACTAAACTAAACTATTGATTATAACAGTTTGAGAATATCATGTATGCTACTATGTCTTCCAAAGCATTTTAAACAGATAGAAATTTAATTTACCGTGTGTGTTTTAGAGTGTGTTCCAACCTTTTATAGCTCTAAAACAACAATGGCATTGTATTTATTGTTAAAGGCAGGAATATTTAACAAAATTGTTTTGGGGGCCACATTTCCAGAAATCTAAGGACCAGGACTTGAGTATTCCGGAGAACCCGCATCCTCTACAGTAGATGTTTGATTTTGGTCTATTTATTTTGTCAGTTATAGGAGCGTTCTGCCAAAAAGCTAGTGAAGCTTGTGTTGTTAATCATCTACAAAAATGTGAGTCTTAAGTTTTTTTAACTGAACTCGCGGGTCACCAGTTGAATAGCTCAAATGTTGAAAAAGAGAGGACATGAAATGGAACCTAAAGAAACACTAATATAACTAAAGAAGTTGAACAAATGACTACTGACTGCATCTGAAGTAAACAAGCTACAGCAACACCTTAGCTGAAAAATCACATAATGAAAAAAATGTGTAACGGTCTAAAAGGAAAAGCATTAAAGGGGTGCTTGAGGAATGCCTCAGTTATGTAAATCACAAGTTTGGACTACATCGTTCTGTTTGCTAGCAAGGTTAAATTGTTAATGCAAAAATCTGACAGTGTTTATAGTATTCCAAGTTCTTCTATGCAACAAGACCACTCTACTGTTTTAGGGAATTTGCTGCAAAAATGTTTGTCTTCCTAGTTATGAACTGAACTTGGGGTCCAATATGGTGTCATTCCTGGGCTGGATTTGGCACCCAAGCTGCCAGTTGAATAGCTCTGGTTTAAGGTGTGTCTCAGTAGTGTATCAATGTCAAAAACTGACCTATCGTGTCTGATGAACTCCACGTCGTGTCCCTGGTGGCACTTCTTGATGCAGTTCACGCAGATGGCGTTGCGGTCTGTCGTGTTACAGGTGTGGCACCTGTGGTGAGCCAAATGGGGAGCCGTGAAAAGTCAAAACAAGACAGAAAAAACAGTGGGGTGATATCGTCATTGGTTTTCAACAGCGATTACCTGTAAAAATCGTGCATTGGGTAGCTGGTGTAACTTGAAATCTTGTACAGGCACTGACCTCTGCTCACAGCCTTTTCAATTGCATCTTGATTGTTCATTATTTTGTTATCTGGAGGACAGACAAAAAGGACGAGACTTGTCAGGTGTTGTCAGTTGGTCGTCAAAGGAAGTCAGTCCACGCTTGCACCTTTCATCGTAACGTTGACACCAGATGCGAGAAAAAGCCCTCCGAAGCGATTGTTGAAGATCTGATTGCCCTCTAAAGTCGCTGTGGCGTGATTGGTGATTTCGATACCTGCTGACGACAAACATGGTTCAGATACACACCTTGTGTTTAAACTATTTGGAAGCTGGAGTTCAGATTTTTAAACAAACCTGCAGCGAAGCCATCAAATATTCTATTTTTCCTTAACACGGGGTGACTGTTGGTGCTAATGAGGACGCCTGCCTGGGCATTCCTGAAGATGTCGTTTTCCTCAAGCAAACCTGAGACAAACGGACAATATTTAGACAGCTTTGGATACAATTCTCTTGAAAATCTAACATTAGTATAGAAGAAACAGTAATAGCAAATATGTAGAAGAGAAAGGTAGCAGACTATAACTGTAATTTGTTACAAAGGTAACTATATAATCTGATTGATACAGATCTTAACTTCAATATGATCAACAAATTAAATCAATAACAAAGGCATCATTCCCTGGAACTTTCAATATGGATACACAACAATGCAGAACAATGACGTTAGTCTACTGCAGGCCTACTGAAACCCACTACTACCGACCACGCAGTCTGATAGTTTATATATCAATGATGAAATCTTAACATTGCAACACATGCCAATACGGCCGGGTTAGATTAGTAAAGTGCAATTTTAAATTTCCCGCGAAATATTCTGCTGAAAACGTTTGCGCGTGACGTCACGGATTGTGCGGACATATTGGGACACCGTTGTGGCCAGCTATTAAGTCGTCTGTTTTCATCGCAAAATTCCACAGTATTCTGGACATCTGTGTTGGTGAATCTTTTGCAATTTGTTTAATGAACAATGAAGACAGCAAAGAAGAAAGCTGTAGGTAGGAAGCGGTGTATTAGCGGTTGGCTGCAGCAACACAACCAGGAGGACTTTGAGTTGGATAGCAGACGCGCTACCGTGAGTACGCAGCTTTGGCTTCCAAACTTTTTTTTTTTTTTTTTGGTCCTGCCCAGCTTCTCAGGCAAATCATATAGTAGATGTAGATGCCCATATTGGCTGTTCAGATTTACTTTACAAAAGAGAAGTGTAGGATACTTCTCTTGTTGCCTTATTTGTATTTTGACTTTATTAAATGTATTTATATTATCATTTGGTGCAGCTGGGCCGAAGTAGGAGAGGATAGAAAGAGAAAAAAAGGAAGACGGGGGAATTGTGGGGACAAGAGGGGGACTAGACAGAGAGACAAAAACAACAACAGCAAACAACAACAACAGAGCAATATCAGCAAATACGACATGTACAAATATGATGGTAAAAGTAATAGCAAATAAGCAGTTAGCGAAAATAAAAAATAATACAGAAATGACAATGAGCATTATTACACTAAAAATGGAGCAATATGAATACCAATAGAAATAGTGTTATTGATAATAAACAATACCAATACTTTTCCTTTATTTGGCTGGCTGCAGCAACACAACCAGGAGGACTTTGAGTTGGATAGCAGACGCGCTACCGTGAGTACGCAGCTTTGGCTTCCAAACATTTGATCGCTTGCCCATACGTGTGTGCCGCTATGTGCATGTCATGTAGGTAACTTTGGGGAAATGTATGTGCTGTATGAATTTTACGGAGGTGAACGGTACTTTGGGCTGTGGGATTGCGGGTGTTTGAGTTGTATTGGCGGGTTATATGAACGGGAGGGGGAGGTGTTTGTTATGCGGATTAATTTGTGGCATATTAAATATAAGCCTGGTTGTGTTGTGGCTAATAGAGTATATATATATATATATATATATATATATATATGTATATATATATATATATATATATGTATATATATATATATATATATGTATATGTCTTGTGTTTATTTACTGTTTTAGTCATTCCCAGCTGAATATCAGGTCCCACCCGCCTCTCACAGCATCTTCCCTATCTGAATCGCTTCCACTGTATTACGGATACGGCAACAGCTGACTGGTTTGCAGGTGTGTAATTTTTTGTGAGTTTATGCACTGTGTTGGTTTTGTTCTTTGAACAAGGTGATGTTCATACACGGTTCATTTTATGCACTAGTAAAAAAACATGGTAACACTTTAGTATGGGGAACATATTCACCATTAATTAGTTGCTTATTAACATGCAAATTAGTAACATATTGGCTCTTAACTAGTCATTATTAAGTACTTATTAATGCCTTATTCGGCATGGCCTTATTATATCCCTGACCCTAACCAAATAACTCTAAATTAAGTCTTTATTATTTAGAATATGTTCCCCTAGTGTCCAAATAACTCTAAATTAAGTCTTTGTTACTTAGAATATGTTCCCCATACTAAAGTGTTACCAAAAACATATAACTTTGTCTTGAATTTGAAAAAAAATTTTTTTTTATTTTTCACTAAAGAAGGGTTCGTTGAATGCGTATATGAAACTGGTGGGGTCCGTTCGGTACCTCCAACAAGGTTAAGAACCACTGGTCTACTGGAATCATCTTTAATACTGAAGTCAGTAGTTAATTTTTTACTGTTTGTGGCCAAACATCTATGAAGTGAGGTAATTTATTTTCCCCTTAGGAAAAAAGGTAAATGCAAAGCATCTATATGAGGGAGGTAATGGTTTGTCTTAAAGGGTCTGTTTGCAACTTGCTCACAGTTACATTTTTCAAAGCAAAAAATATAATATCATTGGCTAACTTGTGTTACCATTAGTGGTTTAACAGAACATGTGTGTTAAAATGGTCTATATTTTTCACAATTACTAAGTTTGTGTGCTAAAATTTTCTACTGACCCGAATAAAATGATTGGTGTTTACGGCGGTCACTCACCCCGTCCCGTCAACACATACGTGCAGAGAGCATGTGCACACATACAAAAGCAGTCCAAGAGAAGCAAGGAACAATTTGCAGTCATGTTATGATAAAAATATAGATTCAATGGCAGCTAACACTAACTATCCAAATAGCTGTGTCAGCGAACAACATGTTCATGTGTTACGTACGTACGTATGTAGTTACGAAATTACGCCCAACAACAGAAGAGGGCGGAATATACTGTGTAAAATATATTGAAAAGTTAGCACCCTCTAGACATCCGTGTTAATTTTGCAAACAGCCCTTTTAAGTGGATGACATAACCTTCAAATATTTGGGACATGCAGTCTATTAACATAATCTCTACTGAGCCAAGCTCATTCTTTTATTAGAAAAAAATTATGACACACCACCAGACAAACCTGTTGTATGATTGGCATTAACCGATTGTAGCTGAGATAGGCTTCAGCACCTGCCGCGACCCCAAAAAAGGGACAAGCGGTAGAAATTGGATGGATGCACAGGTAAATGCTGTATCTTCTGCCATCTAGTGGACGTACATTTAATTGTTCTGCCTGTCATTATTTGTTGCTGGCATAGATAGATGGACAAAGATACATCATTTGTAGTAAATAAAGAATCATTTTCTGAATATATAGGTGGTCCAAGTATTAGCCATAATATAGCATGGGATACATTCCAAATACTACAATCAACATAGTTACCTCGTCCTCCATTAAATATGCAGATTCCGCCATCTCTCCCATCATGGATCTTATTTCTTCTTAAAGTGGGGTTGCTGTCAGTCTTGATCCACACTCCTGCCATAGCGTTGTCAAAGATCTCATTGTCCTCAATAAAGCCCAGACCTAGAGACACAAACAGTTTTAAGGAAATGTGGGTGGAAAAAGAGGTAAATAACACAACAGGAAGTAGAATAAGTATGCATCTCACCTGAGTTATAAACCAAAATGCCTCCATTCTGTCCTCCCCAGATTTTGTTGCGCCTGATCTTGGGATTGCTGCCAGTTCTGAGGATCAGAAAGAACACGTGCTTACTTATAGAACACTCTTAAGAAGTCTGAGCCAAATTAAGGTCAAATACAAACCTTATCTGAACTCCAGAATACATGTGATTGTAGATGTCGTTGTCTTCCAGCACTCCGTGGCCATTGTCATAAAAGTAGACCCCCACCTGTCACAATTTAGGCAAAAAGATGGTGATGAACTTGTTGAACAGCAGCTTAATTCACCTGGTTTGTGAGCCGACTGCAGCCTACAGAGGATTTTAAACTTGCCCACATTGTTCTTTTGTTTACAATTACATTTTTAAATATTTCTGCTGTAGCCTTTAATTTCACTGGATTAATGACTATTGACTATGTTTAATAAATATTAACAATCTAGGGCAGGACCATCACTCCAGGGAGATGTCTGACCGCTGTTCTTTATGCTTTCTGACAATGTGGTCTAATAAACAGTTTAGTTCAAAAAGCCCTGGACCACAAATCAAACCACAAAACGTGCATTAAGTTATCTCTAATGGTACCTGCTTCCCGCTGTGTATCCTGTTCCTCCTCAAAACTGGCGTGCTCCCTGTTGTGACCCACACTCCAGCAAGTGTGTTACTGTACACTTCATTCTCCTCAATGACGCCTTGTCCTTTCTCATGCTGCAGCACACAAAAATCAACATCAAAGATAAATTACAAAGCAGAGAAAAGCTCAGAAACGTTCACACTCGCGTAACAGCGCGATGTATTACCACATAAATGCCACCATGCTGGCCGTCGTGGATCTTATTATGTCTGACAATAGGGCAGCTGTTTGTCCTGATCTGAATCCCTGCCAAGGCATTGCCATAGATGTCGTTTCCTTCAATGAGACCTCGACCATCACCAAAAATATACACCCCACCTTGATTGCCGTTAAATATGGCATTCCCCCTGCATTGGAACACAACACATTTCAGCATGAATGCTTGATGTAATTGTACACATTTATTAAGGTGCTGATTGTACTGACCGTATTGTGGGGTCGCTATTAGAAGTGATCCACACGCCGGCAAAGTTATTTGCATAAATCTTATTTTCAATGAACTGGCCACGGCCCTTTTCATGCACATAGATGCCTCCTGTCTGGCCGTGATGGATCTCACAGCGCACCACCGTCGGGTTGGCATAAGCTTTCACCTCAAAGCCGGCGATGCGGTTCCGATGTATGTTGCAGCTTTCAAAGTAACCCTGGAAACAAACAGTGAAAACATCTTTAAGCGACTATTAGATAAATACAGCATTGAAGTAGCACTCGTACACTGCTTACTAATACTTGCGTCTTGAAATGCATGACTTACCATGCCGTGGTCGAATGTAAAAACACCGACATCTCTGCCGTGGTGGATGTGATTCCGTCTGATGATTGGGTTACCATGGTTTTTCACCCAGATCCCAGCCAGAGCGTTGTTTGAGATCTCATTGTCTTCATAAATTCCCTGGAAAACCAATAAATATACCGGTAGTTAAATATTATGTCCATTTGAAGACCTTCACCAAGAGCTTCAGCTGACCAATAAGAAGAGAGATCCATGTTACCTGTGCATGGTCGGTGATGTAAAGACCAACATTTTCACAGTCACTAATGTTGCAGTGCTTGATTGTCGGACAAGCTCCTTGACCACTAACGCACACAGCTGATCCCACTGAAACAAGCGCAGTAAACTGTATGAACACACAAAGCAGCTCCAAGTTGCAGAAGACTTCATTACCTGTGCAGGTGCTTCGTATGATGCAGTGGTCAATAATTGGGCTGCAGTTGACCGTAATCTCCAAGCAATGGTGTGCATTGTGGTGCTGGGCGGATTTATCATCAGGGTTAAACTGCAGTGGACACAAGAAACCAGATAAGTAACAAATTTTTGACTACAAGGAACATACCATAGGAAACATATCATCTCACCCTGATGGTCATGTACCCAACATAGGCATCTTCTGAGCCTTCCATGAAGACAAACGTGGAGTCCCGGGTATTTTCAATAATGACTTTCTCTGCCACTTTCCCGGGAGCTACACAAACAGCAGGATGGTCTGAGCTAAAGCAAATAATCACACACAAATGACACTGCTACACACATACCAGCTCCGATCATTGTGATGGGCGACTCTATGTAGATCCATTCATCTGTGTAAATACCAGTATGGACAAATATGAGGCCGTCAAAGTGAGGCTCCTGGCCCCCTCTGAGGGCATCCTCTATGGTGTCATAATACTGGGGACGAGAGATACATGTGTTGAAAAATGGTTGGCTGGTTAGTGACACAAAATATAGAATTTTTGGGAATGAAGGTACTTACAAACATGTTATCTCTTCCTTTGTATCTTGCAGGATTACTGTAGAAGTGTTCCGCAAAGCCTGGCTTAACGTGAGCTCCTTTATACTGCAAACAAACCATCACACAATTATGTTGCTATTATTAACTCGAGGTGTAGCAGTTTTAAGATGAGAGTAGGTAAAGCCAATATTAAAATATTTCAGAAGTGCTTTTTTAGGGAAATGTTAAGGCTATTACAGCCCAAAGGAACACAACTTCAAAAAAGTTTCCGCTCACACCCTGCAAATTGAAGGTAACAGTTATAGTATTGTCGTTTCACACAGCAATAACCAACTAAACATTGGACTTGAAGCAAGCTAAGCTTAACCAAGCTAAAAAGTCTACAAAAACCGGAATTTCAATAACTGTATTATGTATACTATATACATTATTGTATTTATCATTTGTGGTGCTGCACAATAGAACTGTAATCAACAGACAATGGTATTCTAGCATGTAGGTCTGTAGAGCTACAGTGTCAGACAAAATTACTACAAATGAAAGTGCAATGTACAGTGGTAGCTTAGTTTTCGTTAAGTTCCAAAGGGTCTGTTGAAAACCGACTAGTATGAAACCAAAAACATTTTTTCCCATAGTAAATTATGTAACATAACATCCAAAAATGTCAACACAAAACACTTTACACACAGAAAACAATGCAAAATGTATAAAAGAATACATGAATGAACACACAAACATTTAACTCACTCACTCCTACCCACTTCTCTAAAGTGGGCTGGCTCAAGGTGGAGGACAGAGTTAAACAACTTGCACTGAGCCTACTCTATAAAATCCGCTACACCTCCCTGATACCGAAGTACATGTCAAACTACTTCCTTAACGTAAATGACCGCCATAACCACAACACCAGAGGGAGCTCCACTAACCACGTTAAACCCAGATTCTGAACTAACAAAGGTCTTAACTCATTCTCTTTCTATGCCACATCAATGTGGAATGCGCTCCCAACAGGTATAAAAGAAAGGGCATCTCTATCCTCCTTCAAAACCGCAATAAAAGTTCACCTCCAGGCAGCTACAACCCTAAACTAACACCCTCCCCGGATTGCTAATAATCAAATGTAAACAATCAAATGCAGATACTTTTTCTTATGCCTTCTGATCTCTCTCTCTCTCTCTCTCTCTCTCTCTCTCTCTCTCTCTCTCTCTCTCTCTCTCTCACTCTCTCTCTCACTCTCTCTCTCTCTATGTCCACTACTTGATGTCCATATCCCACCCCCCCCCCACACCCCTGATTGTAAATAATGTAAATAATTCAATGTGATTATCTTGTGTGATGACTGTATTATGATGATAGTATATATGATAGTATATATCTGTATCATGAATCAATTTAAGTGGACCCCGACTTAAACAAGTTGAAAAACTTATTCGGGTGCTACCATTTAGTGGTCAATTGTACGGAATATGTACTTCACTGTGCAACCTACTAATAAAAGTCTCAATCAATCAAAGTCTCAATCAATCAATCAATCAACATTACTTTTACCTTTATTTAAGACCAGCGTTTCTCAAAGTGTGGGGCGCGCCCCACTGGTGGGGAATAGAGACATGACAGGTGGGGCGCGAGGAACGGGAGGAAATTTCACTTTTATTTTTTTTATTTTTTTATTTTTATATTCTTTGATTTTTTTTTTTACTATGCTTTCATTTTCTATACACACTGGAAATCACTTTGTGATTCTGTCTGTGAAATCCGCTATATAGATAAATGTAAATTACTTATTTTTCCTGTATGCTTTACATTTCTAGGTAGGAGCGAAAGTTTGACAGACAGCAACAGTAACTAATGGGGGCGGGGCTAAGCGGAAGCTTTGTGAATGGCGAGTCACTGTGCGAGGATTTGCTGTTTTGCAAATACATAAAAAATAGAGCCACTGCTGATGAGCTGTTCAAGATAATGGACAGTTTCCTCAAAGAACACGACCTTAAATGGGAAAACTGTGTGGGCTTTTGCTCTGATGGCGCGCATGGCAAAGTCAAGAAACGGGCTGCAGGCTCTAATAAAGAGGGTTGCGCCAAATGCGCATTGGACACAATGTGTCATTCACCGGGAAACACTCGCGTCAAGGCAGCTCAGCCCCGAATTCAATGAGGTTTTAACAGTGGCGGTGTCAAGCCTGCAACCCCGATTTGAAAAGCTGTGCAGTGCAAAACAGGCTCATTGCAGCCACTAATGCTGGAGTACTGTAAAACTCATGTTCACTTGCCCTGTCCTCCTTTTTTTGGCAAAGATTGCAAAGTGGCACTTTTATTTTCATTTATTATTGAACTTGATGCAAGTTATTTGATTTATTATTGAACTTGATGCAAGTTATAACACTTTTATTTGATTTATTATTGAACTTGATGCAAGTTATAACACTTTTTTTGATTTATTATTGAACTTGATGCAAGTTATAACACTTTTGTTTTATTTATTATTGAACTTGATGCAAGTTATAACACTTTTATTTGATTTATTATTGAACTTGATGCAAGTTATAACACTTTTTTTTATTTATTATTAAACTTGATGCAAGTTATAACACTTTTGTTTTATTTATTATTGAACTTGATGCAAGTTATTTGATTTATTATTGAACTTGATGCAAGTTATAACACTTTTATTTGATTTATTATTGAACTTGATGCAAGTTATAACACTTTTATTTGATTTATTATTGAACTTGATGCAAGTTATAACACTTTTTTTTATTTATTATTGAACTTGATGCAAGTTATAACACTTTTGTTTTATTTATTATTGAACTTGATGCAAGTTATTTGATTTATTATTGAACTTGATGCAAGTTATAACACTTTTATTTGATTTATTATTGAACTTTATGCAAGTTATAACACTTTTTTTGATTTATTATTGAACTTGATGCAAGTTATAACACTTTTTTGATTTATTATTGAACTTGATGCAAGTTATAACACTTTTGTTTGATTTATTATTGAATTGATGCAAGTTATTTTATTTGATATTGAACTTGATGCAAGTTATACCACAGCTGCACAGTTATTTTATTTATTATTGAACTTCATTTTATTTTATGTTATTGAGTTTGAATGTATAAAACTTGATGTTACTTGATGTTCGATAAATTTGAAAATGTTAAGCTTGGCATTAGCGTTCTGTTGGGGCGATGGGGGCAGGTGGGGCTTGAAAACTCCCCCTTGTCCAAAGTGGGGGATGACAAAAAAAGTTTGAGAACCACTGTTTAAGACTAACATCAACTGATGCATCCACTTGCATGCGTGAGACAGCTGTGCTTTCTACAAAACTACAGAGGACAGCCAGTTGGTGCCATATTATCTTTAATTTTTTGACTAGACTTACAGTGGTAGTGTGGTGCATTCAGTGACACTCTGGAAACACAAGACTTTAAGCTGTTTTTACTTTGATTGGACTAATACTGTATGCTACAACTTTATCTGGCTCTATTGTGGGCCGCGTGCTCAAAAAGAAAAATAAGCACAGAGACTTTGTATGACAGCCGAAACATACTAAAACCGTATGAAAACCGAGGTACCGCTGAAATAAATATCAATTCAAATGTAATATTATGAATACTGTGTAAGTAACTACCATCAGGCCAAGACTGAGATAAAGAACTGTGCAGTATTTCACTTTCATTTCTAAATTCAAAATCAGATCGTTCCAGTATAGTGACACAAAAACATGTAGAATAAAAGATAAAGAGAAAAAAATACAATAATCCATAGACTCATACCAACTGTTGAAAACTTTCCTTCCAGGGATTTGGTTGCTCATATTCTTCTGGGTTTATTTGGTAGAACTTTCCTGCCTCAGGATGCATCATGGGTCGTGTGTACTCAAAAACTTCCATGTAAAGCCTTTTCCTGCAAGAAGACACATCAATGCTTAAACGTATCCTTCCTGTATGAGTACAACTATGTATGGTGAACAAAAATGTGTGGTTTGTCAGGTGTTTGTTTTTTTATATATGAACCATTTAAAAAAAATTATTGACAGTTGTCCCTGGGCACCACCAGAGACTCACCAGAGGATAGGGTCGTTGGCCAACTCACTGAAGCGCTTGCACACACAAGCGGAGCGGCACAAGTCCTGCTCCAGTAGGTATGAAAATATCTTTAGCACCACCTCGTCTGGAAGCTTCTCCTGCAAATATTGCTCTGCTGGAGCTGCTGCTAGGAAGGAAAAGGAAAAGTCACGCAAAGCCTTTTGAATGTAATGAGATACTACCACGCATACATGCAAAAGCTTAAACTATGCTGGAAAGAAAACCCACTAAGCAACATCACCACCTGATTATAAGTAAGTCTGACTTAATGACAGCTTTTATTACCTTTTAAAGATATATGTTTGTATAAAATTTTAGCAAAATCACAACAGATAATAGAGATATTTGTTTATTGTGCAGAAACAAAAAAATAAAAACACTTGGAAAACCAATTCAACTATTTTCTGTACTGCCTTTTATTGCTTTGACAAAGTACACTGGAGGAGGTATGTGTATTTGCTCTATGGTCATTGGGAAATATTTATACAGTTGTATTACATTTTGGGTTATGAGCCAACTTTTAGATACCTCCTACCTCAAGTTAGTCGAGCGAATCAGTAAAGCCCGTAAGATATGCCCAACATTTTGTGCTTCCCTCACGAGCATCACGTAATAGTTAGAAAGACATAATGTAGCTTTTCCACTCTAGGGGATGAAGAAAGTGAGTGTGAAGGACAATGCTGAGAAGAATGTCAGCTAATATTCATTGAATTAGAAGAATAATAATGGAAAAACTTGACTGAGCTGTCTGTGTAGCAGACTTGGTGAGGCAGTACAAGCATAGCACTTGGCAACGTGCACCATACTTAAAACAGAAAGATTCTATAAAAACGGGGGACATTTATCAATGAGAATAGGGAAAATCTGATGGTGTGTTTGACAGAAAAGCAGCTTGCAGGAGATCTGCTGGTCCAAGGTAAATCCAGTACATTGTGACAGTACTTAATAAAAAATATTGTAGTTGTGTGTAGCACATTTTATTATACTGTTTCTTTATACAATATATGTTATTAAAAACATGTTGTTCTCATTTAAAAGACTGTTACATTTTCAAATTGTAGTGTTTTGGGGGGCCCAGGACAAAATAATTTAATTCAAATTCATTTAAAAGGGGAATATTGATTTTAGATTTTTGGATTACAAGCTGTCACAGAACCAATTAAACCCGTAAGCCGAGCTACCACTATATACACATTTGGATACTAATTTGAAGTTTCCCAAAAGGTTTGATAGGTACCTGGTAAATCTTGGCATTTTCCTGAAACTCTGGGTCGCTTAGGTCGATGTCCAAAGTTTTCTGTGGTTGAAGTGGAAGCACCCTTTGAAAAGGTCAAGTCAAAGGAAATATTAGTTGATGAACCAGTTTGTGAAGCACTTGTACTAATTTTCTTGTATGTACCTCCATGTTTGTCTTTGTTGGACACACTGTCCTCTTAGGGAGAGACTTTCTTCTAAGTTGGTAGGGACTGTTCTGAGCTCCTGGACCAGATTCTTCTGCAACCATATCTGCAGGAACGTCCTCATCTGGAAACCACAGATAAAAGGTTAGAGCATTTCACCAATGCTGTCTAAAAGACCGTAGACGCAAATGGCTGAACCAGTCGGTTACGGGTCAGAGGCCCCTGCCTCCCAGGCCCTGGAAGACTTAATAAGAAACATGCAGGATGTTTTTCAACCCTACTATTCTCACTTCAGTATTAGTAACTTCCAGGTGAAATTAACTGATTTTAGGTTCCCACGGTGACTGAGTAAACAAGAGTCGGGGGAGAGGGAATGTTTTGCAGGGGGAAGCGGAGCCTCCATACACATATATTCTCCAAGATGCTCATTGTGCCACTCTGAAAGCACCTGGGCTAAACATTACGTCAGTAACATGTCAACAAACACATGATTAAAAACACACAACAAAACATCATAATTACCTACAAACACAGATTCCACAAGAAGGGGATTCAATCAAACTGCATGATGCATTCACCCTAAGCTTATTGATGGGTTAACTACCCACGAAGGGTGATGCAAACCCAATGTCTGATTGTTGTTGCTCTGGTTGCAAAGATGACTGGGCCAGTAACCAATACAAACACTGTAACAAACAATGTCAGTTAAGGCAGTTTGAAACTAAAAACAAACCCTCATTACATAAGAACCATCTAACAGGGATCAATACAACTGGGAACAGATCACTTTCAACATATGCTGTGAGAGTGGCACATCAGATTATGACACAAATGTGGCTGATGGCGTTATATCACATTTACTAGCACTGTCACTAACAACAAAAGTGGTCTTAGTCTGCATATAAGGTTCACTTCAGAGCATAACCAGCTGTTTACGTTTAGCAATCGCAGCACGTAATTCCGTACACAAGTCAGCTAACAGGAATTGTATAACAATAGAGTCAAACCGTGTTATTAAAGAATAAAACTCCTTCACTGACAAAACATGGTCTGATATGGAACACCTGGACGTAGCTAACTAGCCAAACATGCTAATAATATGCGCTCATTGAGTATGCTACGACAACCACTTTGTGTACCATTTCCTAACGTTTGCCACTCGTGAAACGAGCAAACCCTGCATCAAGCTCGTCATTTTCACCATCATGCCAGACGTTAGTTGGTTTAAAAATATACTTTTGAACACCGGCAGGATGAGCAAAGTATACATACATTTCAACGCAGAGCGAGAAAATACAGCAAAACAAAGCGCGGCCTAAATGCTAGCTAGGGGCATTAGAGCCTCGGTGTTTCCTGTCGACACAAGCCGACTTCTGCGCCTGCTATAGGCTAGCTGCCGTTACTACAACAACAAGAACCGATATTCGCAACATAGGAAACAAGAATAACGAATATGCCCATTAAGTTACATAACTCTACCTATACTTTAAAATTAGCGAGAGACGCGGCAACATTCCGGCCAATATCACGGTTACCTCTTTCCTGGTGGTTCCTCTCCGGCTGTACCGGGCGCGGCCTCGACACTCGCCTTGGTCTTCTGCTAACGTTACTTGCTCTGACGGAGTTCATTTGGTTGTGTTGATAATGGTGGAGAAAAAGTCGAAGCCTTCACAGCAGAAGAGGCGAGCACATCGTCTAGGCTTTTTTCAGGAGCATGGTGCGATCTGTCATCGTCCGCGGCGGTGGGTCCGGATAAAAAGTCGCACGGTTGTCGGGTTATTCCCGTTCCCCTCCGCTGGTGTTACGTCTCGGCCTTACCGCTGTGGCAGGAGGAGCCATAACAGACGAGCGCAGTCCGCCAGGAATCAGTCACATCACATGGGGGCGACCTCTGTCTCCGTCACATGGTCCTCTGACATCAAACCCAAAACATTCATTTAGAATATCTGCTATTCACTTACAAGTAAAAAATAAAAAAAAAAGGAAGAAAAAAAAGTCTATCTCTCAGTTAAAGGTAAGATGCCTTGCTCAACAGCACAACGGTCATCGGAGGTACTATATCAAATATTCTAGCCAAATATCATGTATTGATTGACAGTGTGATTTTATGTTAACGAGTGTTTTAATAGTGTGCAATGTTGTAGAAGCTAAAAGTTTTATCATATTTTGCCCATATCCATACATATATATATATATTTTTTATATATCACTTCATTCATTAGGGCAGGGGTCGGCAACCCAAAATGTTGAAAGAGCCATACTGGACCAAAAATACAACAAATAACATTTTGTTGCATTAGCTCGTTGTAGTGCAGGATAAAAGAGCAATAAGGTGCGGATATAAATAAATAGATTACTGTACAGATAAATATATTGCACTTTTGCATATGCATCCACATTTATGGATGTTTGTTATATTGTCTTAATATTCCGGCGAGTTAATCCGTTTTGGGGGGGAATTGAGGGGATTATTATTATAAAGTTAAACACACACACACTAGGTGTGGTGAGATTATCCTCTGCATTTCACCCATCACCCTCATCTGCTGTGAGGTGAGAGTGATGGTTTAAATATGATGTGTTCAAGAGTCTTATGGCCTGAGGGAAGAAGCTGTTACAGAACCTGGAGGTTCTGCTACGGAGGCTGCGGAACCTCTTTCTAGAGTGCAGCAGTGAAAACAGTCCTTGGTGGGGGTGGGAGAAATCTCTACAGATTTTCTGAGCCCTGGTCAGGCAGCGGCTTTTTGCGATTTCATGGATAGGAGGAAAAGGAGTCCCGATGATCAGTTATCTGCACCCCCAGGAACTTGGTGCTGCTTACGATCTCCACTGCTGTGCTGTTGATGAAGAGTGGAGTGTGGCTGGACTGATGCCTCCTGAAGTCGTCGATGGTCTCCTTGCTGTGGTCTGGAACAATATGGCACACAAACAACACAGAAATGCAGCCAATATTACATACAGATAACATGTCATGAGACATGCAAATATAAATTAAATACACAGATGACATAAGTTAAGGAAATTAAATGAGCTCAAATACACCAACAAACGAGGCATAATGATGCAATATGTACATACAGCTACCTTAAATAGCATGTTAGCATCGATTAGCTTGCAGTCATGGATTGACCAAATATGCCTGATAAGCACTCCAGCAAATCAATGAAATCAACAAAGCTCACCTTTGTGCATTCACGCACAGCATACAACGTTTGGTGGACAAAATGAGACAAAGAAGGACTGGCATAAAGCACGTCTTTCTGTGGCAGCATCGGAGAAAGTTGTACATGTAAACAAACTACGATGAGTTCAAGGATCGCTGAAATTAGTAGGACAAAACGGTGCTTGCCAAATACTCTCGTCAGTGAAGCATGTTTAACATAAACAGTGGGATTTCTAACAATTATCAAGGTTTGTGTCATGTTTGTTCTCCTACAGAAAATATATTAAAACAAAAACATTTTCACACATCTCCGATAGAGGTCCAGGGAGCCACTAGGGCGGCGCTAAGGAGCCGCATGCCGCCCTAGACCCCCGGGTTGCTGACCCCCGCGTTAGGGTAAGGGGTGAGCTGGAGCCTATCCCAGCTGACTGGTGGCCTGTCAATCACAAGACAGTGAAGACACATACAGACAAACAAGCATTCACACCTACAAATAATTTAAACTGCTTGTTTTGGGGTTGTATGACTGAAAGGCACACATTACAACACTATTCCACAGTGCTACCCATTTTGCACATCTATGCATATTATTTCAATTGACGTCACTCAAACCTAAGCGTGCAGCGCATGTTATAAGGAGTATTCTATTGCAGTGGTTCCCAAACGTTTTTTCCCCAAGCAGGTTACCACCTTGGGGAAAAAACATGTCTCTCCAATTATCCCCATAATGACCAACATTAAAATACAGTAGCGTAGTAGGCCTAAGTATTCAATAAAAACAAGGCAGAGGGTTTATTTAACAAGTATATTTAACATTTTTGGCCGCTGTAACATTACGCACAGTTTGAACAGTATCACAGTGTTTAAATATAAGAAAATATAACACTGTACTTTGATCAAGTGATTATTTGGCATACCTAACATTAGATAGAGCCCGTTTACCACTAGTGGTACACATACCACAGTTTGAAACTCAATGTTTTAATGCAAAGCAATAATTTGTACAGTGTATAATGCAATTCAGGTTGGCTTGTGAAATATTGTATTGTCAGAAAATAGTAAATAAGTTTGAGAAGTTAAGACGATTAATAAAAGTTACAGTTACAGTACATTTTCTGACACATGTGCATCACAAATAATTACAAATATTGTGCGAACATTCAGCTTAGTTCATATAAGAGGGCACTTAAAGTACTTTGCCGTTAATTTGCTGATTAAACTTAAAGACCAGTGCATTACAATATTTAGCTTTTCACAACATACTGTGCACATTTTATGGGATACGTTGTACTCAATTTGGGAATTTTAATATTTGTAAATTATAATAGTCTGATTACGAATGTGTATACTGTTTTTACATTGTGGATAATTGTTTGCCACTTCTGTATGGGACAGTTTAGTTTTTTTTTAATTAGAAAAGAAAATGCTCTCATGCATTGTTGATTTTTACAATGTGTATGTGAGATAATTGTATGTATAGATGTTGCATAGACATAGACGAGTAATAAATCTCTGCCTATTTATTTTAACAGATGGTGTTTTGTCCTAATGGTGGTGCTCTTGAGCCTCAGAATGTGCATCAGCAGAGAGGCACAATATAAAAGGTGACCACATTTTGCATATACCGTATATCATCTGGTTTGTTCTGGAACGTTTGTAATCATTTGTGATTTCACATCCGTTTTAAATATATTTAATTGATTTGGTTAAACCCACAAATATGTTTTGACTTTGGTTTGTTTGTGTAAGTATGTGTGTGTGTGTGTGTGTGTGTGTGTGTGTGTGTGTGTGTGTGTGTGTGTGTGTGTGTGTGTGTGTGTGTGTGTGTGTGTGTGTGTGTGTGTGTGTGTGTGTGTGTGTGTGTGTGTGTGTGAGTGTGTGTGTGTGTGTGTGTGTGTGATGGATAGCATAGGGGGCTGTAGTAATGGGCAAGATGATAACCACAGAACCAGAGATAAAACACATGACCTTGCCTAAGAAAGGGTCTGGCTGCTTGGCAAAATAGTCATGTAATACCAAATACCTAAACAATTACAGGTACATTTGACCAAGAATGGTATCAGATGGCGTTCATCACCAAGCTGAATGGCATCGCCTTGATCTCATGCAGCGTGTGAAGGCCTTATGTGCTACTGGGCAGGAAGTGTATGGGTAGAGTGAATAGAGATGTGACGCTCGCAAACGAGTTAAGTCCTTTGAACAACTTTTTTAAGTAAACCGATAACCGAATCGCATTTCCGAGCCGTTTTTAAAAGCAAATTACCCACACAGCCTTCATACAGTATGTGCACCACCTGACTGGACTGGAGTCCATGAATTGATTAACGTGGACCCCGACTTAAACAAGTTGAAAAACTTATTTGGGTGTTAACATTAAGTGGTCAATTGTACGGAATATGTACTGTAGTGTGTAATCCAGTGGTCCCCAACCACCGGGCCGCGGACCGGCGATTGATACCGGGCCGCACAAGAAATTGTAATTTTTTATTTTTTTTATTTTTTTATTTTTATTTTTATTTATTTTTTATGAAAACAACATAAAAAACACAATATATACATTATATATCAATATAGATCAATACAGTCTGCAGGGATACAGTCCGTAAGCACACATGATTGTATTTAATTAGGTAAAAAAAAATACCCCCCCCCCCCCCACCGGTCCGTGGGACTAATTTTCAAGCGTTGACCGGTCCGCAGCTACAAAAAAAAAATATATATATATATATATCTATATATATATATATATATATATATCTATATATATATATATATATATATATATAGATATATATATATATATATATATGTGCTGTTTTAATTTGATTTGAATTAATTTCAATAGGAGACGATTTGAGCAGTGGCGGGCCGTGCGTTTCCCACCTAGGCCTTCAGTGATGTCCAACTTCAATTATTATTATTATGTCACCACATGACCATTGCTGGAGAAATACTATATGTGCATTGAACCACATCAACAGTGTACAATAAACCTGCATCAGCAATTAAAACATATCTTATGTGGTACTGTCAAAATTAAAATTGCAAAAAACATATTAAACGTGAAAATTTTAAGAAATAAAATATTTGAACTCAGCATTTGTAGGACCCATTCGACGCCGTATAAGCCAGTGGTCGCTCATAGTCGGTTGATTCGAGTGGAATGATAAATGGGTTATACTTGTATAGCGCTTTTCTACCTTCAAGGTACTCAAAGTGCTTTGACAGTATTTCCACATTTACCCATTCACACACACTGATGGCAGGAGCTGCCATGCAAGGCGCTAACCAGCAGCCATCAGAGGCAAAGGGTGAAGTGTCTTGCCCAAGGACACAACAGACGTGACTAGGAAGGTAGGAGGTGGGAATTGAACCCCAGTAACCAGCAACACTCCGATTGCTGGCACAGCCACTCTACCAACTTCGCCACGCCGTCCCTTAAGTGGAAGTGGCGGGCATTTCCCTATTTCATCGCCGACATCGTGTCACAGGATGTAGTTTTTCTTTAAATATCCTTCTTGAAAATGGCCTTGCAAATATATATCTGCCACCTAATCAACGTTTTGTTCTCCTTCCTTGTGGGTCAACACTTCCTGCTTCCTGCTAAGTTGCAACTTGTGATTGGATACTCACGTTGGAGTGACAAGTGAGTATCCAATCAGAGTCTCGTTAACATCAGGCTACCTAGATAGGCTACTGTCAACAACTTGTGATTTGATTGGCTATCGCTATTATCTATCAACTGTATGTGCCCGTCCACTTACAGTGCACAGACGCCCGCAGTGTTGATTCTGAAGACCTCGGGCAGATTTGGAACAGCATGGCAACATAAACTAGCTGAATTCTGATTGGATACAAATTAAAACTAAAAACAACAGCACTGGAATGAGCATAATATGACATGAAGAGAATATGAATACTTTTAGATATTTAGGGAAAGTAAATAAAAAAATTACTTTTATCTTTAATTATGATCATGATTTCTGGTTATGTTAGGCCAGCAGAGAAGGCCTTGCTGGCCCTGACGCCACACCACTGTAATTTAGGGTGATATATATTTTTTTATCTTAAAATTACATTTTATCTTTACTTTTATTTTGTATATCTGAAGTTTATTGTATACATTTTTGAGAATTGTCGTCAGTTGTTGTATACGGAATTGTAACATTGTCTGGTATTAGTTTTGTATAATTGTGCAAGTTGTTTCAAATAAATGAACTCAACTTAACAGTGCTTTGCATAAGAGCTAAAATGTTAGTGAAAAGGTTGCTCTTAGAGTTAATTTGACACAATTGTACTTTATTAGTGATTGGGAAATGTGTTTGAAATTATTTTACTGCATTTAGTTAAGTAAATAAGTAGTTAAGTAAATAAAAAGGGACATTTTTTATCTTTTTAAACAAATTTTGACTGCTAAAGCAACAGTCAAAACAATCTATAAATCATTTAGAGATGCCAATAACCGTTCACAACTTACAAAATGGTGATAATGTATATCTCCAACCATCTTAAGTATCTGTTGCCTCAAAAAGAACACACATTACATTTCTGATTAAGGCTTTACTCCAGGGATGTCCAAAGTGCGGCCCGGGGGCCATTTGCGGCCCGCAGCTAATTGTTTACCGGCCCGCCACACATTCTGGAAATACTATTGTAAAAATAAAAAAGAACATTAAAAAAAGTGGAATGAGGTGAAATCTAACGAGAGAAAGTTGCAATGTTGACACAAAAGCTGCCATGCAGGCTGTTTTGTTTTCTTTTTTCTTGCTTCATTTTTCTTTTTTTGCCATTGCTCAAAAAATAATAATAATGACAAAAAAATCCATGTTATAATGAATTATTTTCAGGGCTCCAATTACTTCAAATATTTCACTTTAAAATGTTTTAGGTAGTAAATATTGCATATATTGTGTAGTTGCCATATAAAAACATCAAAGATTTCTTTGACAAAAGCGCATAAAACAAACAAAATAATAGTTCCAGCATAAAATCGACAGATGTATCTGAAGTTGATCTCGTAACTTAAGTGTTGAAAGTAAAAGAAAAACCTAATAAAAATGTATCACTTTATGAGTGGGGCACCTTTTGGATCCCAAATATATTTAGTAATTTTTTATTTATCTTTTCACTGTGATTACTCAAAAATATGAAATAATTAAAATCAATGGTGTCCTGCATTATTGATCTTTTAGGGCTCTAATTACTAAATACTGCATATTTCAGTTTTACTATAAAAAAACAAAGTTGTTTTTGACAAAAAAGCCATAAAACATTTTTTTTAAAATTTGTATTACTTTATATCAACTTGAAGTTGATATAGAGATTTACTGTACGCGTTAAATAATTAAAAAATAATAATAATCTGACTTATTTGTAACATTTTAATGACTGAGACCCTTTATGGTCCCCGTACTCCTAAAGGTAAAATAAATAAAAAATGCATATATTTTGTTATGGTTTGAAAATTAACAATATCAAAATGGCCCGCACATGCTTTAATTTTTCCGTGTGCGGCCCTCAGTTGAAAAAGTTTGGACACCCCTGCTTTACTCAATCACAATTTGTGTTTAGCTCATTTAGGCTGCACTGGTTGCCCACTAGATGTCTCTTCTGACTTCTCAGCAGCTGTTGTGAGTGAAGTGGGTGTCACATGGTATTTGTGATCCATACTAACAATGTGTGTTCCTGGAGTCCATTGTCTGGAAGATGCTTTCCCTCACTCATCTTGTGAATACTTCTTGTTGGTGGTCAGTAAAATCCCTGGCATTATTTTATTAGAACTGTTATTGTATTACTATATAGTAAAGACAAATTCACTTAAATGTGCAACATATACAGGTATGATTTATGGTCATGGTTTGACTTGATGTCCAACATACACACAGTAACAACATGATACATCACAATTTCCAGTTTCTCTTTTCAACATGTTTGAAAAGGAGTAGGTAGAAGCAGAGCTTATTTAATCGTACCCCTTTTCCCTTTCATAGCAATTACTAACACTTTTTTATTCCTTCCTGTTCTCAATTTGTACACAATTAACTCCATGAATAATACAATTCTCCATCCATCTATACATTTTGTACCGCTTATTCCTTTCGGCGTCGGGGGGGGGGGGGGGGGGGGGGGCGCGCTGGAGCCTATCTCAGCTACAATCGGGCGGAAGGCGGGGTACACCCTGGACAAGTCGCCACCTCAATACAATTCTAAAAAAACAAAATGTAAAGTAAGTTGTAGTTCACATAATGAGATAGATAAGATTATCTTATTTTCAAAAAATGTTATCATGATTCTTTTTTCTTTGTACTTTGTAGACACTTTGAGTTTGAACAGTGTCTTAAACTGAATCATATCAGTACATTGTTTGACTTATTTATTATTATTATTATCATTCCATAATTTAATTCCACATACTGATATGCTAAAGGTCTTAAGTGTTGTATGTGCATGCAATTGTTTTAAATTACATTTTTGTCTGAGGTTCAATTTCTCTTCTATTGTTGAGAAGAATTGTTGTTAGTTATAGTTTACATGTTATGGTTTGCTTTGTGCATAACTTTAGCTGTTTCCAAATTCACTCTATTGTTGAATTTCTGTATTTTTGATTAAAAAAATAAAGGGTTTATGTTGTCAACATTATGTATTATTCCAACTAGCCTCTTTTGTAACCACAGTTGAAGGAAGTGTACTCTTGTAGTTGTTTCCCCATATTTCTACACAATAACTCAGATATGGTAACACTAGCGAGCAGTAGAGAATATGGAGTGATTTTTCGTCCAATACATATTTTGCTTTATTCATTATTGATGTATTTCTTTCCACCTTATGTTGTATATTTTTATATGAGATTTGCAGTTAATTTTATCATCAATGATTACACTCAAAAATGTGATTTCATTTACTCTTTCAATGTCTATTCCGTCTATTTGTATTTGTGTTTGACTATCTCTTCTGCTGTTACCGAATAGCATTATTTTAGTTTAACTAAGATTTAGGGATAGTCTGTTTTAGTCAAACCATCTCCACAATTCATTCATTTATTGTGTTATTATTTGTCTTAGCTTCTGTGGGTTCTCTCTTGAACAAAAGACAGTTTTGCCCTCTGCAAATAATACAAACTTTAAGTCCTTTGTAACTTTACAAATGTTATTTATAGAAAGATTGAACAACTTTGGTCCCATTATTTATCCATGGGGTGCATCACAGGATGTATTTAGCGTTGTAGATGTGTGTTCGCCTAACTTCACAAATTGCTATCTGTTAAGTAGCTTCTTACTCAGTTCAGAACAAGCCCTCTGATGCCATACCGTTCTAGTTTTTTTGATAAAAATATCATGATTAATTGTGTCAAATGCTATTGTTAGATCCATAAACACTGCAGCTGCACACTGTTTACCATCTATTGCGTTGGTAATCTCTTCAGTTATTTTGATTAAGGCCATCAAAGTTTAAATGTTAGCTCTGTATCCCTATTGGTTGTGCGCAAGCGTTCTATGATTGTTTATGAGATTTTCCAATCTGAGATTAAATAGTTTTTCAATACATTTAGAAAATGGTGAAAGTAAAGAAACAGTTCATTCTATTTCTGATTCTGAAATGCAAATCAAAAAACAAAATTAGGGCCGTTTTTTGATTTTTACTATTCATGGCAGATTTGCATTTATCCATAATTTTAACTACTTCCACTTGTGTCACGTCTGTGAGAAACATTGAGTTGGGATTTCTATCTATGGTGTCATTGAAGTCGTCAACCGACACTGGGTCTGGGTCCGTGTACCTTCCGTTCATTCTATTTCCAATTCTGAAACGCAAATCAAAAAATAAAGTTAGGGCCGTTTTTCGATTTTTATTTTATGTGGCAGATTTTAAAACAAATAAAAGGAATTATTTTCATTAAAATATTTCCATAAAATTGGATTTTGTGCTGTTTTGCTTTTAAGGATTTGAATTCCAGATAAAGGCCAAAAAAATTGCAAAAATTTGTGGTTATCTGTGTGATGACAAATTAAAAAGGAAGCAGTATTATAATAATAATAATAATAATAGATTCAATTTTATATCGCGCTTTTTTATTATTAGATACTCAAAGCGCTCACAGAGAAGTGGGAACCCATCATTTGTTACCGTTTGTAGCATAACGGTAACATCTTTGTTCAGCAGGAGTCCTATATATAAAAAAGTGTTTTTAAATAGTTGTCCAACTTTTGTTTCAGAAATGAAAATAGAAAAAATGGGTAACACTTTAATATGGGGAACATATTCACCATTAATTAGTTGCTTATCCATCCATCCATCCATTTTCCTCCGCTTATCCGAGGTCGGGTCGCGGGGGCAGCAGCCTAAGTAGAGAAGCCCAGACTTCCCTCTCCCCAGTCACTTCTTCCAGCTCCTCCCGGGGTATCACGAGGCGCTCCCAGGCCAGCCGGGAGACATAGTCTTCCCAACGTGTCCTGGGTCTTCCCCGTGGCTTCTGCCGGTCGGACGTGCCCTAAACACCTCCCTAGGGAGGCGTTCGGGTGGCATCCTGAGCAGATGCCCGAACCACCTCATCTGGCTCCTCTCAATGTGGAGGAGCAGCAGCTTTACTCTGAGTTCCTCCCGGATGACAGAGCTTCTCACCCTATCTCTAGGGGAGAGACCCGCCACCCGACGGAGAAAACTCATTTCGGCCGCTTGTACCTGTGATCTTGTCCTTTCGGTCATAATCCAAAGCTCATGACCATAGGTGAGGATGGGAACGTAGATCGACCGGTAAATTGAGAGCTTTGCCTTCCGGCTCAGCTCCTTCTTCACCCCCACGGATCGATACAGCGTCCGCATTAATGAAGACGCCGCACCGATCCGCCTGTCGATTTCACGATCCACTCTTCCCTCACTCGTGAACAAGACTCCTAGGTAGGGATGATGTTTGATAAGAAATTATCGAGTTCGAGCCCATTATCGAATCCTCTTATCAAACCGATTCCTTATCGATTCTCTTATCGAATCCAGATAGGTTGTTGTATATGGGGGAAAAAAAAAACACTATTTGGTTTAACAAAAGCTCCCCTTTATTTTATGAGAAAAAAATAAAATTAAATAAATGAATAAATATTGATTGTTGTTACCCCCCTAAAAAAATCAAATTAAATAAATAAATATTGACTGTTGTTACCCAAAGTATATTAAGTGGGATTTTTCAGAAAAACAAATATATACAGTAACACAAAAACAACCTGTCTCTGTGTTCACTATAGGTGTATAAATAATAATATAGTGTTAAATAAAATCAGTACCTTGGTCACAAAACTGAAAATAATACAGCTCTCCAAAAAGTGCACTTCTGCTGCTATTGGAACATCCTTCTGGGTTCCATCAGTGTGGCCTTCTGCAGGAATGATTGCACGTCCTTGTCCTGGAGGGAAAATGAGGGACAGACACAGCATAGAATTAGGGGGGAAATTAGCTGAATGTGAAGACTAGGGTGTCTGTTATTAAGTCTTTAGCATTAGTATGTGGAATTAAATGATGGAATGGATTAAGTAATGAAGTTAAACATTGTACTGATATGATCCACTTTAAGAGTTTGTTCAATATTAATAGTGCTTACAAAGTACAAAGAAGAATTATGAGAAATACTTTCAACCTTATTGAAAATAAGATATTCTTCATCTCAGTATATTAATAATGACTGAATTAATTAATTACATATTACAAAACTGTTGTATATACTAATTCACAGATGTTATTTTATTATAAAAAGGTCAGTAAATGATGTATATATTTGTAAACGCTCTGAAGTGGGAAAGGGGTAGGATTAAATAAGCTTTACTTCTTCCTACTCCTTTTCGGACATGATGTAAAGGGAAATTATATGAAACTGTGATGTGTTATGCTGTAAGTGTGTTCATGTACGAAATAAACTAAAGAAAGAAAGAAAGCACTAGTTTATTAGACAAACCTGCAAACACTGGAATGGTGTAGGCTACAAGATACCGTTAACGTTATCAGACACATACAAAAAGGCTAAAGTTTACTATGCTTAGGTAAAGTTAGTCTAGCTAACATTACTGCAGTCCTGGTTGACATAAGAGGTAACGTTATTTTAGCCTAAAGGCTACGAGTGAGCAGATATGTAAATTAACCGGCAACAGTTAACGTTTGTTACTCACCAGCACTATCACTGGAATTGGCGCTGCAGGTTGAAACACAGGAAGAGGGGCGGGCTTCGTCATCTCTGTCGTTGCTTCTCCACGACACCTTTCTCTAACCTTCAGGTTATGTACGGCCTGAACATGTTTCAACATGCTTGTTGTACTTCCCCCCTTACTTGAGAGCGAAGTCTGGCAATAATTGCAGATAGCCGTTTCCTCGTCGTATTTTTTTGTAAAATGAAGACGTGACTTGAGGCGTTTTTTCCGGTCCATTGTTGTTGCTGCTTCTGTATCTGCCGCCTAATGACTGAGCTACGTCATTTCCTGGGACGTGCCACAGGACATTTCCTGTGGGACGGGATTCGTTCCCAGGGATTCGAATAAAGAACCAACTATTTTTCTTTACTATAGTGGCCTCGATAACGGGAACCGGTTCTCAAAAAGGGATTCAAGTCCATGGAATCGGTTCTTTTCTTATCGAACAACCGGGAGAACCGGTTTCGAACATCATCCCTACTCCTAGATACTTGAACTCCTCCACTTGGGGCAAGATCTCCTCCCCAACCTGGAGATGGCACTCCACCCTTTCCCGGGCGAGAACCATGGACTCGGACTTGGAGGTACTGATTCTCATCCCAGTCGCTTCACACTCGGCTGCGAACCGATCCAGTGAGAGCTGAAGATCCTGGCCAGTTGAAGCCATCAGGACCACATCATCTGCAAAAAGCAGACACTTAGTCCTGCAGCCACCAAACCGGATCCCCTCAATGCCCTGACTGCGCCTAGAAATTATGTCCATAAAAGTTATGAACAGAATCGATGACAAAGGGCAGCCTTGGCGGAGTCCAACCCTCACTGGAAACGGGTCCGACTTACTGCCGGCAATGCGGACCAAGCTCTGACACTTATCATACAGGGAGCGGACCGCCACCATCAGACAGTCCGATACCCCATACTTTCTGAGCACTCCCCACAGGACTTCCCGGGGTACACGGTCTAATGCCTTCTCCAAGTCCACAAAGCACATGTAGACTGGTTGGGTAAACTCCCATGCACCCTCAAGGACCCTACCGAGAGTATAGAGCTGGTCTACCGTTCCACGACCAGGACGAAAACCACACTGTTCCTCCTGGATCCGAGGTTCGTCTATCCGGCGTAGCCTCCTCTCCAGTACACCTGAATAGACCTTACCGGGAAGGCTGAGGAGTGTGATCCCACGATAGTTGGAACACACCCTCCGGTTCCCCTTCTTAAAGAGAGGAACCACCATCCCGGTCTGCCAATCTGGAGGTACCGACCCCGATGTCCACGCGATGTTGCAGAGTCTTGTCAATCAAGACAGCCCCACAGCATCCATAGCCTTAAGGAACTCCGGGCGGATCTCATCCACCCCCGGGGCCTTGCCACCGAGGAGCTTTTTAACTACCTCGGCAACCTCAGCCTCAGAAATAGGAGAGCCCACCACAGATTCCCTAGGCACTGCTTCCTCATAGGAAGACGTGTTGGTGGGATTGAGAAGGTCTTCGAAGTATTCCCTCCACCGATCCACAACAGCCGCAGTCGAGGTCAACAGCACACCATCCTCACCATACACGGTGTTGACAATGCACTGCCCCCCCCTTTTTTTCCATGGCTTCCCCAAACTCCTCCCATGTCCGAGTTTTTTCCTCCGTGACCGCTGAAGCCGCACTTCGCTTGGCCTGTCCGCTGCCTCTGGAGTCCCATGAGCCAAAAGGACCCGATAGGACTCTTTTTTCAGCTTGACGGCATCCCTCAATCCCTCACCGCTGATGTCCACCAGCGGGTTCTAGGATTACCGCCACGACAGGCACCAACCACCTTGCGGTCACAGCTCCAATCAGCCGCCTCGATAATAGAGGCACAGAACATGGTGCACTCGGACTCAATGTCCAGCATCTCCCTCGTGACATGTTCAAAGTTCTTCCGGAGGTGGGAATTGAAACTCTCTCTGACAGGAGACTCTGCTAGGCGTTCCCAGCAGACCCTCACAATGCGTTTGGGCTTGCCAGGTCTGTCCGGCATCCTCCCCCACCATCGGAGCCAGCTCACCACCAGGTGGTGATCGGTAGAAAGCTCTGCCCCTCTCTTCACCCGAGTGTCCAAAACGTGAGGCCGCAAATCCGATAACACAACTACAAAGTCAATCATGGAACTGCGGCCGAGGGTGTCCTGGTGCCAAATGCACATATGGACACCCTTATGTTTGAACATTGTGTTTGTTATGGACAATCCGTGACAAGCACAAAAGTCCAATAACAAAGCACCACTTGTGTTCAGATCCAGGCGAGCATTCTTCCCAATCACGCCTCTCCAGGTTTCACTGTCTTTGCCAACATGAGCGTTGAAGTCCCCCAGCAGAACAAGGGAATCACCCGAGGGAGCACTCTCCAGTACTCCCTCAAGGGAACCCAAAAAGAGTGGGTACTCTGAGCTGCTGTTTGGTGCATAAGCACAAACAACAGTCAGGACCCGCCCCCAACCCAAAGGTGGAGTGAAGCTACCCTCTCGTCTACTGGGTTAAAGTCCAACGTGCAGGCTTTGAGCCGGGGGCAACAAGAATTGCCACCCCAGCCCGTCGCCTCTCATTGCTTGCAACGCCAGAGTGGAAGAGAGTCCAGCCCCTCTCGAGAGAACAGGTTCCAGAGCCCTTGCTGTGCGTCAAAGTGAGTCCAACTATATCTAGCCGGAACTTCTCCACCTTGTGCACCAGCTCAGGCTCCTTCCCTCCGAGCGAGGTGACGTTCCACGTCCCAAGAGCTATCTTATGTAGCCGAGGGTCGGACCGCCAAGTGCCCTGCCTTCGACTGCCGCCCAGCTCACACTACACCCTCCCTTGAGTGGTGAGCCCATTGGAGGGGGTACCCACGTTGCCTCTTCAGGTTCTTGGGGACAGGCCCGGCCACCGGGCGCTCGCCATCATGCCCCACCTCTGGGCCTGGCTCCAGAGGGGAGCCCTGGTGACCCGCGTCCGGGCGAGGGAAATCTAGGTCCTCGATTTGTACTTTTCATAAAGGTCTTAGTTACTTATTAACATGCAAATTAGTAACATATTGGCTCTTAATTAGTCAGTATTAAGTAATAATTAATGCATTATTCTGCATGGCCTTATTATACAACAAGTACAACCCTAGCCTCTAACCCTAAACCTAACCCTAACCCCAACCAAATAACCTAAATGTGTTACTTAGAATATGTTCCCCTAGTGTCCAAACAACTCTTAATTCAGTCTTTGTTACTTAGAATATGTTCCCCATACTAAAGTGTTACCAAAAAAATGGTCCGAAACTTGTTTTTTAGGACTCCTGCTGAACAAAGATGCTACCGTTATGCTAAAAACATGCTAAAAGCAAAGGAATGGCTAAAATACTGCTTCCGGTTCAATTTGTCATCACACAGATAACCACTCATTTTTGCAAATTTTTTGGGGATTTTTGTATTTATCTGGAAAAATACAACTCCATAAAAGAAAAACAGCACAAAATCAAATTTTATGGCAATATTTTAATGAAAATCAACCCTTTTTGTTATTTTTAAAATCTGCCATATATAATACAAATCCAAAAACGGCCCTAATTAAATTTTTTGATTTGCGTTTCAGGATTGGAAAAAGAATGAACGGAAGGTACACGGACCGATCTGGAATCCTTTGCTCCAATTTTGGTTCAATATTTACAAAGCCGTTATTGAAACTTTCAACTACTTCCTTCATTTTGTCATTTTTTACGTTTTTCCGTCTGAGAAGTATTGAGGGTAATCCCTCTTGGTACCATTTTTAATAATGCTATAGAAGATGCCCCATGTTGCTCTAATGTTGTTTTTGTTTTTGTCTAATTATTGACTGTAATATTCTTTAAGTTAACGACTCACAGTATAACATAATTATAAAACGTATAAATAGCAAGTGTAGCAAAAACACTATTTTCCTGAGTGTTAGTTCATGCCCTGCGACTGGCTGGCGTCCAGTCTTGGGTGCACCCCGCTTCCTGTCCCAGGTCAGCTGGGATAGGCTCCAGCTTTTGACCCTAATGAGGATAAGCGGCATAGCAAATGGATGGATGGAATTCATCAACATTATTATACGCCTAATGACTCACACCAATGAGCTGCAAAACTAACCCGCTGTTGCCTCAAGCAGACGAGAGCCGGATTGCAACCAATTGAATGCTCTGGACTGGAACACACACAGACTTCCCCTCTCTCCGTTTGTCTGCTCCCATGAAGTTGTTCACCAAACCACAATTAGCACCACCAGCAGGAGCATCTGTGACTTGCCGTTTTTTTCAGGGTCAATGACCCATCTGCGGGGTTGTCTGCGATGAGGTTATTGGTGGTTGACCTTACAAAGGGGCGGTGGTCAAAAGTCCGCTGAATATGTTGTTTTTGATCGCGGTACTGTACACACCGCCACCCCACCCCCTACCCCGGCTCGCTGTTCTTAATCTCATGAATAGGAGTCAGCTGATTAGAATGTGCAAGATAACCGACTTAATGTTTGGATTCACTGGCGCCATAAGCAGCTGCAAAGAAGAATATTTTTATTTTGTGTTGTAAAAAACCCCCAACACATGACTAGTTTTGAAGAACAAAAAAAAACATGTGTTGTTCTCTCCCATAACCCAATTGAGTTATGACAGTGCAGCACACGTGTTGGCTTGGTAACCGTCTAGTATCCAGTGGCAACAGAGGTCTATTGAACGCTCTCCGAATTGGCTGACGTGACCGCCACTATCATGTCACCAAGTCACAGTGACGCATCCGTACAGCAGCAAGCGGATAATGAGAGGCTTGTGTATTATTTGGTTCACCATATATAGTCAACATTGTGTGCAAGACACGGGAAGGGGCCATGACAAATGCTTGATGCACTGACTTGGAGGTGCAGGTTAAGGCAGTGTTTTTCAACCTTTTTAGAGCCAAGGCAAATTTCTTTCATTGAAAAAATGCGGAGGCACACCACCAGCAGAAAACATTGAAACATTAAACTCAGCAGCCGATATTCCATCCATCCATCCATCTTCTTCCGCTTATCCGAGGTCGGGTCACGGGGGCAGCAGCCTAAGCAGGGAAGCCCAGACTCCCCTCTCCCCAGCCACTTCGTCCAGCCCCTCCCGGGGGATCCCGAGGCGTTCCCAGGCCAGCCGGGAGACATAGTCTTCCCAACGTGTCCTGGGTCTTCCCCGTGGCCTTCCCCGTGGCCTCCTACCGGTCGGACGTGCCCTAAACACCTCCCTAGGGAGGCGTTCGGGTGGCATCCTGACCAGATGCCCGAACCACCTCAGCTGGCTCCTCTCAATGTGGAGGAGCAGCGGCTTTACTTTGAGCTCCTCCCGGATGGCAGAGCTTCTCACCCTGTCTCTTTTTTTTTTTTTTTTTGTCCTGCCCAGCTTCTCGGGCAATTCATATAGCAGATGTAGATGCCCATATCGGCTGTTCAGATTTACTTTACAAAAGAGAAGTGTAGGATACTTCTCTTGTTGCCTTACTTGTATTTTGACTTTATTAAATGTATTTATATTATCATTTGGTGCAGCCGGGCCGGAGCAGGAGGGGATAGAAAGAGAGAAAAAGGAAGACAGAGGGGGGAATTGTGGGGACAAGAGGGGGATTAGACAGAGAGACAAAAACAACAACAGCAAACACAACAACAACAACAACAACAACAGAGCAACATCAGCAAATATGACATGTACAAATATGATGGTAAAAGTAATAGCAAATAAGCAGTTAGCGAAAATACAATAAAAAATACAGAAATGACAATGAGCATTATTACACTAAAAATGGAGCAATATGAATACCAATAGAAATAGTGCTATTGATAATAAACAATACCAATACTTTACCTTTATTATCAACAATACAATTGTTCAAATGCAACAATACATATACGTAATGATAACTTGAGATACGAAATAATGCAGAAAAATGGAGGGGAAGAAAGAGAAGCAACCTACATTAACCTTGTAGATTGTTATAGTAACAATAGGTTAAGCTTTGTCAGTGTGCCATGTGTTATACCCAGTTTACCCTAGGGCAACAACGTTAATATATGTTTGATGAAACGTGATTATGTGCATGAGTGTATGTGTGAATATGTACCTGTATATGTACAGTATGTGTATATGTGTGCTTGTACAGTGAATGTATATGTACAGTATGTGTATATGTGTGTACAGCGAATGTATATGTACAGTATGTGTATACAGTATGTGTGTTTGAACAATGAATGTATATGTACAGTATGTGTATGTGTGTTTGTACAGTGAATGTATATGTACAGTATATGTATGTGTGTGTTTGTACAGTGAATTTATATGTGTAGTATGTGTATGTGTGTGTTTGTACAGTGAGTGTATATGTACAGTATGTGTATATGTATGTTTTTACAGTGAATGTATATGTACAGTATGTGTATACAGTATGTTTGTATAATGAATGTGCGTGTGGATGTACGAACTTTGAGTGTGTAAATATGTACTGCAGGGGTCTCAAACTCAATTTACCTGGGGGCCACTGGATGCAGAAACTGGGTGAGGCTGGGCCGCAAGAAAAGATTTCTTAAAAAAAATCTAACATGCACTTTTTAATGAATTCACCTCCTTTGAATGGCTTTCCCGCCCTAGCAACCATCTCACTCACCATGTAGCTAGCTTTGACTGCTGCATCGCTCTTTTCGCTTGCTTTCTTGACGAAATCTTGTTGCCTCAGTAGACTGGTTTTAAAATTTGCAACCCGGTTCACTCCCCTAGTATTTTGCATACTCCTCAGCATGTCTAGTTGTATAATGACGTTTCAAATTGTATTCCTTGTGCAACGCAACTTTCTCTGTATCAACTACAGAAAAGAGCTATAAGGATTATTCATAAAGTAGATTACTTAAAACACACTAACATATTATTTATTAATTCTGGTTTATTGAAACTACAGGAGCTAGTAAAGTTACAGACATTATGTGTCATGTTTAAGGCTAAAAGTAAAACATTACCAGCAAATTTACAAAAAATGTTTGTCATCACTTCTGAGAATGAAGAGCATAGAAGAAAAGGTCATTTCAATTCTTGACGAAATCTTGTTGCCTCAGTAGACTGGTTTTAAAATTTGCAACCCGGTTCACTCCCCTAGTATTTTGCATACTCCTCAGCATGTCTAGTTGTATAATGACGTTTCAAATTGTATTCCTTGTGCAACGCAACTTTCTCTGTATCAACTACAGAAAAGAGCTATAAGGATTATTCATAAAGTAGATTACTTAAAACACACTAACATATTATTTATTAATTCGGGTTTATTGAAACTACAGGAGCTAGTAAAGTTACAGACATTATGTGTCATGTTTAAGGCTAAAAGTAAAACATTACCAGCAAATTTACAAAAAATGTTTGTCATCACTTCTGAGAATGAAGAGCATAGAAGAAAAGGTCATTTCAAACATCAGTATTCAAGGACAACTTTAAAACAAATGTGTATATCAGTGGTGGGGGTTAAACTATGGAATTCTCTTTACAAGAGATAAAAGATTGTAAAAATATATTCCAATTGAAAAAATATATAAGGACAGAACAATGAGATCATATGGACAGCCATAACTGTTTACATTTTGCTTTATATTTATTATTTTACTTATTTTTTGCCTAGTTTTGTATTTGTTTTGTATCATCCTGTGAGGTGTATACTACTTATTTTGTTTTTTTTGTTCTTTTTGTACATCATGAAGTTTTGCACTTCTTGTGTTTTTTTGTTTGTTTTCGTTATATTTGGATGTAATTGTTTGTTTATATGATATCATTAAGTAAGACTACGTACTATGTTGAAGGGGGCAGAAAAATATAAGATTTTTCTTCATCCTGCTCCTTCTCAGGCATTGGTGTGTAAATGTATAATTTAAAAATTGAGGTATAATTGTCTATCGATCAAAGATGCACATCAATGAAGGAGATAAATAAAAATGAAATGAAATGAAATAAGACACGTCGGGGTGCCCCTGTGAAAGAAATATTGCATCAAAAATCGTCTCTGTCTGGAGCCAACGGGAGGAGGGTGGGGGGTGGAGTTTACAGTTACGGTAGCACAATTAGCCCCGAACGGGTTAACATCACCACGTCTGTATCAGCGCTGGGGTCCAGTGCACCACACTTTTGTATTGTCGCTCGCTCCTTCGGCGGAGTGCTCGTCTTCCCCGCCCGGACTGTTTACAACGGGGGCGGGAGCGAGCAGGCGGGCGAGGGAGGGAGGCAGGGAGGGAGGAAGGAAGAGCGTGTGTCATAGAAAAGCGGCAAAATGTTTCTCTGCTTGCATTACGCAAGTGACATCAATGCATACTTGCCAACCTTGAGACCTCCGAATTCGGGAGATGGGGGGGGTTGAGTTGGGCGGGGTTAGGGGTAGCGGGGGTGTTTTTGTAGCCCGGAAGAGTTAGGGCTGCAAAGGATTCTGGGTATTTGTTCTGTTGTGTTTATGTTGTGTTTAGGTGCGGATGTTCTCCCGAAATGTGTTTGTCATTCTTGTTTGGTGTGGGTTCACAGTGTGGCGCATATTTGTAACAGTGTTAAAATATAAATAAAATAAAATATGACCACCCTCAGTGTGAAATGTATGGCTGTTCCTCAAGTATGTCTTGCAATAACCTGCGTGTGTCTTTAGAAGCCTCATACAACATGTGTCTGGGCTGGCACGCTGTTAGTATGGAGAAAAAGATGATGCGGTGACAGATTCTAGAGGACACTGATGACAGTGCCATCACGGCACGCCCTCGATATTGTCGAGAGCCTCATACCACAACGTGATTGGTAGATTTCTTCAGCTCCGCACACAACGCTGTCAAGCGCCATTCATTTAAAACTCGCGGGCCGCACTAACATTAAACTTTCATATTAAGGTGGGGGCCGCAAAATAACGTCTCCCGGGCCACAATTGGCCCGCGGGCCGCGTGTTTGAGACCCCTGATGTACTGTATTTATTTGTATATGTATGTGGGAGCGTATGTACCTATGTATGTCTGTATGTATGTGTGTGAGTATATGTGAATGGCAGAGCTTCTCACCCTATCTCTAAGGGAGAGCCCCGCCACCCGGCGGAGGAAACTCATTTCGGCCGCTTGTACCCGTGATCTTGTCCTTTCGGTCATAACACAAAGCTGATGACCATAGGTGAGGATGGGAATGTAGATCGACCGGTAAATTGAGAGCTTTGCCTTCCGGCTCAGCTCCTTCTTCACCACAACGGATCGATACAGCGTCCGCATTACTGAAGACGCCGCACCGATCCGCCTGTCGATCTCACGATCCACTCTTCCCTCACTCGTGAACAAGACTCCGAGGTACTTGAACTCCTCCACTTGGGGCAGGGTCTCCTCTGCAACCCGGAGATGGCACTCCACCCTTTTCCAGGCGAGAACCATGGACTCGGACTTGGAGGTGCTGATTCTCATCCCAGTCGCTTCACACTCAGCTGCGAACCGATCCAGTGAGAGCTGCAAATCCTGGCCAGATGAAGCCATCAGGACCACATCATCTGCAAAAAGCAGAGACCTAATCCTGCAGCCACCAAACCAGATCCCCTCAACGCCTTGACTGCGCCTACAAATTCTGTCCATAAAAGTTCTGAACAGAATCGGTGACAAAGGGCAGCCTTGGCGGAGTCCAACCCTCACTGGAAACGTGTCCGACTTACTGCCGGCAATGCGGACCAAGCTCTGGCACTGATCATACAGGGAGCGGACCGCCACAATCAGACAGTCCGATACCCCATACTCTCTGAGCACTCCCCACAGGACTTCCCGAGGGACACGGTCGAATGCCTTCTCCAAGTCCACAAAACACATGTAGACTGGTTGGGCAAACTCCCATGCACCCTCAAGGACCCTGCCGAGAGTATAGAGCTGGTCCACAGTTCCACGACCAGGACGAAAACCACACTGTTCCTCCTGAATCCGAGGTTCGACTATCTGGCGTAGCCTCCTCTCCAGTACACCTGAATAGACCTTACCAGGTAGGCTGAGGAGTGTGATCACACGATAGTTACAACACACCCTCCGGTTCCCCCTTCTTAAAGAGAGGAACCACCACCCCGGTCTGCCAATCCAGAGGTACCGCCCCCGATGTCCACGCGATGCTGCAGAGTCTTGTCAACCAAGACAGCCCCACAGCATCCAGAGCCTTAAGGAACTCCGGGCGGGTCTCATCCACCCCCGGGGCCTTGCCACCGAGGAGCTTTTTAACTACCTCGGCAACCTCAGTCCCAGAAATAGGAGAGCCCACCACAGATTCCCCAGGCACTGCTTCCTCATAGGAAGACGTGTCGGTGGGATTGAGGAGGTCTTCGAAGTATTCCCTCCACCGATCCACAACATCCGCAGTCGAGGTCAGCAGAACACCATCCTCGCCATACACGGTGTTGACAGTGCACTGCTTCCCCTTCCTTAGGCGGCGTATGGTGGTCCAGAATCGCTTCGAAGCCATCCGGAAGTCGTTTTCCATGGCCTCCCCGAATTCCTCTCATGTCCGAGTTTTTGCCTCCGCGACCGCTGAAGCCGCACACCGCTTGGCCCGTCGGTACCTGTCCGCTGCCTCAGGAGTCCTATGAGCCAAAAGAACCCGATAGGACTCCTTCTTCAGCTTGACGGCATCCCTTACCGCTGGTGTCCACCAGCGGGTTCTAGGATTACCGCCACGACAGGCACCAACTACCTTGCGGCCACAGCTCCAATCAGTCGCCTCGACAATAGAGGCGCGGAACATGGTCCATTCGGACTCAATGTCCAGCACCTCCCTCGTGACATGTTCAAAGTTCTTCCGGAGGTGGGAATTGAAACTCTCTCTGACAGGAGACTCTGCCAGACGTTCCTAGCAAACCCTCACAATGCGCTTGGGCCTGCCAAGGCTGTCCGGCATCCTCCCCCACCATCGCAGCCAACTCACCACCAGGTGGTGATCGGTAGAAAGCTCCGCCCCTCTCTTCACCCGAGTGTCCAAAACATGAGGCGGAAATCCGATGACACAACTACAAAGTCGATCATGGAACTGCGGCCTAGGGTGTCCTGGTGCCAAGTGCACATATGGACACCCTTTTGTTTGAACATGGTGTTCGTTATGGACAATCTGTGACGGGCACAAAAGTCCAATAACAGAACACCGCTTGGGTTCAGATTCGGGCGGCCATTATTCCCAATCACGCCTCTCCAGGTTTCACAGTTGCTGCCAACGTGAGCATTGAAGTCCCCCAGTAGAACGAGGGAATCACCCGGGGGAGCACTCTCAAGTACTTCCTCGAGTGAATCCAAAAAGGGTGGGTACTCTGAGCTGCGGTTTGGCGCGTAAGCGCAAACCACAGTCAGGACCCGTTTCCCCACCCGAAGGCGGAGGGAAGCTACCCTCTCGTCCACCGGGTTGAACTCCAACGTGCAAGCTCTGAGCCGGGGGGCAACAAGAATAGCCACTCCAGCCCGTCGCCTCTCACTGCCGGCAACGCCAGAGTGGAATAGAGTCCAGCCCCTCTCGAGAGAACTGGTTCCAGAGCCCTTGCTGTGCGTCGAAGTGAGTCCGACTATATCTAGCCGGAACTTCTCCACCTCGCGCACTAGCTCAGGCTCCTCCCCCCCCCCCCCCACCGAGGTGACGTTCCACATCCCAAGAGCTAGCTTCTGTAGCCGAGGATCGGACCGCCAAGTGCCCTGCCTTCGGCTGCCACCCAGCTCACATCGCACCCGACCTCTATGACCCCTGCCATGGGTGGTGAGCCCATTGGAGGGGGGACCCCCGTTGCCTCTTCGGGCTGTGCCCGGCCGGGCCCCATGGGTACAGGCCCGACCACCAGGCGCTCGCCATCGTGCCCCACCTACGGGCCTGGCTCCAGAGGGGGGCCCCGGTGACCCGCGTCCGGGCGAGGGAAATCTGGGTCCTTTGTTTTTATTTTTCATGGAGGTCTTCGAGCTGCTCTTTGTCTGATCCCTCACCTAGGACCAGTTTGTCTTGGGAGACCCTACCAGGGGGCATAAAGCCCCCGGACAACATAGCTCCTAGGATCATTGGGACATGCAAACTCCTCTACCATGGTAAGGTGGCAGCTCAGAGAGGAGGCAGCCGATATTGACATTAAAAAGTCGTTCTTGCATATGTTGGATATGACTTTAAACCAGGGGTGGGCAATTAATTTTTACCGGGGGCTGAATGAGCAACCCGAGCATTGCTGGAGGGCCACATCAACAATATTTCAATTAAATTTTGCTCAATATTATTTTTGATATATACGTAAGATTAATAATAATAATAATAATAATTAATAATAATAATAATAATAATAATACTTTCATTTAACCTAACTTAACTTTATACCAAAAGCACTGCTTTGGAAATCATTTGTACCCCTTTCAGAGATCACATTTAGTTCCCCTTAAACATCCTCATGTTGCACAATGAAATGTAAGCATAGGATGAAGTGTGCATTCCTGTAACTTTCTCTAGTAACAGCATTCCATGATTAATATAAATAAATTAACATTATCAATAAATGACAGTAAAATAAGCACACGTATGACTGAAGAGTCATAGTGTAACTTTGTGTGGTGTTTGAGTTGTCCGACTTTTTGTGTGGCCATAAACGCACCAGTGGTTTAGTGGTATGCGTGTTGGTGACAGATGACGAGTTGGTTCTGGCCTGGTTTGTACGGCAGAAAATGACTAGTTTTACGAGATAGGATTGTTTTACTCATGTTTTTGGTGTGGTTATGGCCGAATATAAACAGTTTTGCTCAATAAAGTGATCAATATAATTCCTGGCCTCGAAGCACGATAGACGTTACAATAATTGAACGGTGTTCAATTGAACGGTGTTGACGAACACCGTTAGGGCCGCTTGTTGTCACTGTCACTCAAAGTTGCATTGCAAAATTACACAGAATGAATGTGTTTATTTTGTTTAGAATTCAGATGGGATTTGATTTGGTGCGCGGCATATATTTGCTGTGCGCAGAGGACGCTTGAGCAGTGCGCAATTGCCCAGGCGCGTACCTTAGAGGGAACGTTGCTTGGCAGTCCATGTCTTGTTGGAAACAGGCCATTCGTCATCAACTTTTCTCTTTTTAGCGTTTCGGGAGTAAACCGTGCATCACTTGTCGTTGTGCACCTTTACTCACAGGTTACACAAGGACATACGCCCATAAATAACACTTTTCAAAATAAAAGCAGCACAGTTGTATTGCGCGCACGACATAGATGTTTTTTCAACTTTATTTTGTAATTTGTGATTGCAGCTGTTCACATTCACTCACAATCACGCACACGCATACGTCCACACGGAAGTAATACAAATAACGCTTTTCAAAACAAAAGCAGCACCGTTGGATTGCATACTCGACATAGATACCTTTTTAAATTTATTTTGTAATTTATGATTGGCCTCACGCGGGCTGGACAGGGACGCACAAAGGGCCGGATGTGGCTCGCGGGCCCCAGAATGCCCAGGTCTGCTTTAAACCATAACCAAGCATGCATCAATATAACTTGTCTCAAAGTAGGTGTACTGTCATGACCTGTCACATCACGGCGTGACTTATTTTTAGTTTTTTGCTGTTTTCCTGTGTGTAGTGTTTTAGTTCTTGTCTTGCGCTCCTATTTTTGTGTCTTTTTGTCTTTTCTGGTATTTTCTCGTAGCAGTTTCAAGTCTTCCTTTGAGCAGTATTTCCCGCATCTACTTTGTTTTAGCAATCAAGAATATTTCAGTTGTTTTTATCCTTCTTTGTGGGGACATTGTTGGTGGTCATGTCATGTTCGGATGTACATTGTGGACGCCGCCTTTGCTCCACAGTAAGTCTTTGCTGTCGTCCAGCATTCTGTTTTTGTTTACTTTGTAGCCAGTTCAGTTTTAGTTTCGTTCTGCATAGCCTCCCCTAAGCTTCAATACCTTTTCTTAGGGGCACTCACCTTTTTGTTTATTTTTAATTTAAGCATGCGACACATTTTTACCTGCACACTGCCTCCCGCTGTTTCCGACATCTACAAAGCAATTAGCTACCGGCTGCCACCTACTGATATGTAAGAGTATTACACGGCTATCTTACCGAGCTGTATACAGCACCGACCACTCAACAACAACACATAATTTGCAGGCTATAATTACTGGTTTGCAAAAAATATTTTTAACCCAAATAGGTGAAATTAGATAACCCCCCACGGCACACCAGACACCAGTGGTTGAAAAACACTGGGTTAAGGGAAGGCGTTTGTCTCTGTCAAAAGCACACAGAAACCGTTAGTTGTTCACTTTCTCCTTTACGCATTTTTTTCCCCCTCATTGATCATCGTCGGACCTTGTCAATATCTGAAGGCATCCACCGGTGCAGAGGCAGACACAACAGGATAAGCGTCTTTGTCTCAGGCTCCTGTCTGTCAGGGACGCGCCCCCCGCCCCCTCGCCTCCATCCCCTCGTCTATTTGGGCGGCTGTTACAGAGAGGGCAGATGGCTCATTACCATAAATAGGACAGGGAGAGAGTGAGCGAGGGGGACCGACCAAGAGGACCATGCCACCTAAAAAAAAAACCAAAAAACAAGGAAATGGGAGGCCGTTGCTAGGAGAGAGGAGAGACAGCTTTATGGAAACACAAAGCTGATCGCCCCCCCCCCCCCCCCCCCCCCTCCCCGGCCGACCTCATCCCGTTACCGCCCCCCTATTTTTTTTTTCCCTGAGCCCTGAGTCTGCTGGTTGGGGGACAGATGGTCGCTGGGCCCCGCCGTCTCTACAGCTGGACGCTGACTACAACAACACAGTGGGACCTGGCAGGAGTGCATCACACCTCATCCCGTCCAACCTATGAGGAGCAGAGAGTGTCGAAGCTCAGGCCAGCAGCTAAGAATAGATCTACACTTGTTGCCCAAAGGAAACGTGTGGCAACACAATAGTTTGTATCCAGAAAGTGTATAGAACGCTTCCCCACTGATGCCTTGACGCTGATGTAGGGAGAGTTGTCAGGGTTTTTTTTTTGTGTTTTTTTTCTTCCCCCAGCCATGCAGTGCTGTTATTTTTAATCCTCCACTTGAGTCACTGACCTTGTTTTAAAAGGCCTGCCATGTTTTGTGTTTATTCGTGTGTAAATCAAAAGCACACCAAAATATGGGATCTTAAATGCACACACAGTAAAAAAAAAAAAAATCTCATTACATTACTTTCACAGGAATATGTACAATATTTTACTGTGAAATACCTTTGCAGCAATTTGTTGTAACTGCGGAATCGTGATTTTAGAGTTAATTACAATAAAGTTACAAGTGTCAGATCGGTAGGTCGTGAGTTCAAACCCCGGCCGAGTCATACCAAAGACTATAAAAATGGGACCCATTACCTCCCTGCTTGGCACTCAGCATCAAGGGTTGGAATTGGGGGGTTAAATCACCAAAATGATTCCCGAGCGTGGCCACCGCTGCTGCTCGCTGCTCCCCTCACCACCCAGGGGGTGGAACAAGGGGATGGGTCAAATGCAGAGGGTAATTTCCCCACACCTAGTGTGTGTGGGACTATCAGTGGTACTTTAACTTAACTTTAACCAAATGCTGTGATTTCACAAATGTCATTTTACTGTGAATTACTCTTGATATAACAGCATACTGTGTAGTCTAAGGAACCCCTTAAAAGGGCCAGTGAATGTAAAACCAACTTTTTCTACCTGTTAGTACCTGTTTTATATATTTAGGGTCCCCATAAGTCTGGTAATATTCATAAAACAATCTTGCCTTCTTCCAAATTTGCTCCAAACAAGTCGTTGAGAATTTGAGACTTACGTATTTTGCTTTAGTTTCTTTAGCGGATATCTCCATCTGTGGTAGACGTTCCCATTAAATTCTAAGTGAATGATTATTTGCAAAAAACAATTAAGTTTTTCAGTACGAACATAAAATATCTTGTCTTTGCAGTTCATTCAATTGAATATAAGTTGAAAAGGATTTGCAAATCACTGTATTTTGTTTTTATTTACAAATTACACGACGTGCCAACTTCACTGGTTTTGGGTTTTGTATATTTAATGACAAAAACAAAAGCTAGAGTGCAGCCGGGAAGTGCACCGGAAGCTATGCCGGAACGAAGTTCAAACAGAAAACAAGCACACTAAACAGGCTACAAAGTACAACGACCCGCCCCTGAAAAAGGGGAACTAAATACAACTAATTAACAGTGAGGAAGTTCTATTTTTACCCAGTTCCTTATTTTTCTCTATCCTCTTGTTGTGGGGCAGACTGGCTTGTACATGCGCATGCATCCTCCGCTGCTGCCATTTCGAAAACAAATTAAGCGTTTAGTTTTAACTTATATCTGTCAGTAGACTCGCGATGGAAGCACCAAAAATGATAACATTGCCGACGAGGTGGGGACGCACTTGGCTTGGAGGAGGATTTCAACACGTAAATAAGACCGCCCACAAAACGGCGCATTCAGAAAGCGGCTTGCAGATGGTCTGTAAAACAAAATGTATGCAAGATTTGGACCAAATCACTACTATTACACAACCCAAAACCAGTGATGTTGGCACGTTGTGTGAATTCCAAATGAGCTAATATTTGCAAAAAAAATAACAAAGTTTTCCAGTTCAAACGTTAAATATCTTGTTTTTGCAGTCGGCAGTCTATTCAATTGAATATAAGTTGAAAAGGATTTGCAAATCATTGTATTCTGTTTTTATTATTATACGTGCCAACTTCACTGGTTTTGGGTTTTGTACATGTTATGCTTTAAGACCAAGGACATGTTTTAAATGTAGAAAAAAAATCATAATAGGACCCCTTTACGAGACAAATCAGTTTGAATTATATTATTTTTTGCAGTATTACAGAGGACTATAATTACAGCCTTTTAATGTGAAATAATAGGTAAATGCTGTAAATTTTAAGGCTATCATAATTAACACGGTCAATTGTAATGTTACATTTTGAATACAGTATTTAACTGAAAAAATACTGTTAAATGCTGTGATACCCTGGTGATTTTTTACAGTGCATCTTTCCTCAGAAAACGGAGGAGCAGCGTCTCATTAAGATAAATGTTAGACATGAATACTTCAGTGGGGGTAATTATTGAGCAGTTACTTTAATATGATTAGAAACTACACATTTAAACCATAATATCACATAATCATTTCCCATGATAACTAATGAGGTAGTAATAAAGCATGGCAGGACCACGTTTATATTTTGGGAGCAGCATCGAGGCAGGCCTGCATCACCTAGCCATTCGTCGGTTGCATAGGAACACGAGGGCCATGCCTACCCTGCAGACACGCTCCTTTCCGCTCTTTTCTGCCATGCTTCATTACCCTGTGCTCAGCCAGGCACGGAGGCACTGCACCACTTTTCTCCACACTGCAGCCCTCTTACAGTTTCTAACCTGGCTCTTTGTATAGTCTTCAAGCTGAGTATTTGCTCACCCTCAGGCATTGGGTCACTCTGGCTTTGTGTGTGTTGAGCAGAGACAACGCTTGGAACCCATTGTCAGGCGAGGAACCGTATTTGGCAACCAACTTGTGTGAGGGAGTCAATAAGGATACCACACGTGTCACTAAAGGCAGTGGAACCATGTGATTTATCCTTATGAGCGCCATTGTTATGCTCTAATCTGGGTTTGGGTGGCAGCCTAAGAAGGATACCTAGATTTTCCTGCCTCCATCCACCTTTTCCAACTCCCCTGAGAGAGACATTCTAAGGCCTTTCAAGGCCGACTGTAAGGCCTTCGGAATAGGGCCGGGCGATAAAAGGTTAACGATATAATGCAGAATAACCTTTCTGCGACGGTAATAAGATAGTATTGGTTTGTCCACGTTTTAGAAGACGTAACTCAAGCCTGCTAAAGAATTCTGCAGCAACATGCAGCTCAAAGATCATACGTAGCCATGGTGAAAAAGGGGTCTCACTATGTCACGAGTCTTCGCTGTATGAAGTATGGGTGACATTAGTGGCTTTAAATAGTGGAGATAGGACAATTGATATCCAACAAAAAGTGTCAAATTTTGCTAATGAGCTGTGCATTAATATAGTATATATATACAAAACCCAAAACCAGTGAAGTTGGCACGTTGTGTAAATCGTAAATAAAAACAGAATACAATGATTTGCAGATGATTGAGGTGAAATGATTGGGTATAAAAGCAACTTCCATGAAATGCTCAGTCATTCAAAAACAAGGACGGGGCGAGGGTCACCACTTTGTGAACAAATGCTTGAGCAAATTGTCGACCAGTTTAAGAACAACATTTCTCAATGAGCTATTGCTAGGAATTTAGGGATTTCCCCGTCTGCAGTCCATAATATCATCAAAAGGTTCAGAGAATCTGGAGAAATCATTGTACGTAAGCGGCAAGGCCGAAAACCAACGATGAATTCCCATGACCTTCGATCCCTTAGGCAGTATTTCAGCCAAAAATTACATCAGTCTGTAAAGGATATCGCCACATGGGCTCAGGAACACTTTAGAAAACCACTGTCAGTAACTACAGTTTGTCGCTACATCTGTAAGTGCAAGTTAAAACTCTACCATGCAAAGCGAAAGCCATCTATCAACAACACCCAGGAGCGCCGCCGGCTTCGCTGGGCCCGAGCTCATCTAAGATGAACTGATGCAAAGTGGAAAAGTGTTCTGTGGTCGGACGGGTCCACATTTCAAATAGTTTTTGGAAACTGTGGACGTCGTGTCCTCCGGACCAAAGAGGAAAAGAACCATCCGGATTGTTATAGGTGCAAAGTTCAAAAGCCAGCATCTGTGATGGTATGGGGGTGTATTAGTGCCCAAGGCATGGGTAACTTACACATCTCAGAAGGCACCATTAATGCTGAAAGGTACATATGTAGCTGAGTGTATTTGGGATCTGCATATGTCCCAAAAATGTTAAATAAAAAACCGAAGAGTTCTTTTTTAAACATTTTTGCTTACCGTCATACTTCCTCCCAAATGAGCCATTTGGAATTTCCCCCATTGGTGACATTTTTCTCATTGGTGACTTCAGTGAATATATCCATATATGGTCAAGTTATAACCAAAGAGCTTTGCACGAGTCCGCCATTGTAGTTCCCTCTATCTTCTTTTTGTGGAGGCAGACTTTGATGTTGCCATTTTTAACATAAAGCATAGTTCTACTTCTGTCAGTATAATCGATATGGAAGTGCAAAGAAACTACAACATGGCTGACAATACGCAGTTGAAATGGAGGCACGTAAATAAGACCGCCCACAAAATGGGACATCCTGAAGAGACAGTCAGAAAGTGGCTGGAAAACGGTCTGTAAAATATCTATGCAACATTTTGACCAAAGAACCACCATTACCGTTATGTAGACCACAAGAAAACATTTTAAATGTGATTAAAAAAAATCATAAGATGGCCCCTTTTACTTAAAGCATTCCAATTAGCTGGGAGACAGGTCTTATCTCAAAACACTCTTAAATTTAGGTAACACTGATTTTCAATAATGACTGTATATGGAGCAGGCCGGGACACAAGCGTGAAGTGAAGTGAAGTGAATTACATTTATATAGCGCTTTTTCTCAAGTGACTCAAAGCGCTTTACATTGTGAACCCCAATATCTAAGTTACATTTACCACCAGTGTGGGTGGCACTGGGAGCAGGTGGGTAAAGTGTCTTGCCCAAGGACACAACAGCAGTGACTAGGATGGCGGAAGCGGGGATCGAACCTGCAACCCTCAAGTTGCTGGCACGGCCGCTCTACCAACCGAGCTATACCGTCCCAAGCGCTCTTTTTGCAAAGATAATGATCTTTTCACTGGTTCACACATGGAAACTTTGATAGAAACTTTTACTTTCTCTATTTAGTCAAGTTTAATGTCTTCTTGGTTCTGCACCAAAACCGAGACCCTTTCACAAACTGTGGATTAGCCTTTTTTTGAGGTGGAAAAAGTTGTAAATCAGATCTTTGTTTTGTTCACTTTAGTGAAAAACTATATTCCTTTTATAAATATATTTAATTAATTTGGAATATTGATGTGTACGTGTTAAAGTGCATCGTTGTGACGTTACTGACTCTTAGTGACCAGTCAGTACACACTACCACAGTGGTTCTCAAACGTTTAGTACCACCTCAGAAAAAATCTTGGCTCTCCAATTACCACCATAATGACGAACATTAAAATATAGTAGCGTAGTAGGCCTAAGTATTTATTAAAAACAAGCCAGAGGTTTTATTTAACAAGTTTAATATTTTTGACTACTGTAACATAACACACATTTTGAACAGTAACACTGTGTTTAAATATTTGATTGTTTTTTTTTGGTGCACCACTAAATGTAGCCCACAGTTTGAGAATGTCTGCACTACAACATCCAGAATCATCTGTTTATTTTTCTTACGAAAAATGCCATAAATTCGACTGATCGTCGACAATGAGCAAAATCCAACGAATCTGATCCGACTATGAAACTCATTAGTCGATGACCCTAATTGTGATACATATCGATATGAAAAAAATTATCGCGATATGATTTTTTCCACCCCCCATATCCAAGAGCTCTACTTCAAAGTCTTCCCTATCTCGAAGAAAGTCCTCTCCAAGATGAGTGCTTTATAATGGCTTAAGTGAGTGCTCAAGGTGGACCCTGAATGCCTCACAGGAAACACGACGAAACATGTGCTCATCTAAGAAAAAAAATGCCATTTGTTATACCGCCTATCTCTTGTCAGATCTTGCGGTATCCGACCTTGAATGAGTGGTGGGGTACCCCCCTAGACAGCTCGCCAGGCTAATAACGAAAAATGTCTCTTCGCATTTAATAACATTCAATGGCAGCATAGTGGTCTTGTAGTCCGAACAAGACATTCTTTTAGAAAATCTAATTATAATTTAATAGTCATGATTTGAAAAAGTAAACACACTTACTTAAAGGGGAACTGCACTTTTGGGGGGAATTTTGCCTATTGTTTTTTTTAGGATTTTAAAGATGATAAAAAACGCTTAAAAGATGTGGCTAATGGGAGTCACCGTTGTAGCCTTCAAAGCCCTCGAAAACAACTTCCCAACCCTCCATCAACATTTTATATACACACTGTAAGTCTTTATATAATGTAGTAACAGACATGTTCATAACAATATGTAATATGTAGTATATTTACCGTATTTTGGTAATTTTATACACAGCCGGAACTATTTAATTTATTTACGTTTCCATAGAAGCGCACTTCCGACTTTTTGCAACAAAATTGTTCCAACTCCCGGAATCAAACTCGAGTGTGTTTTCTAATCATGGCAGACTTGGTAATAGACAACAAAGACGACTATTTTTGGACAAATGAGGATTCACAACCTTGTCTTTTTGAGGCTGAATATATTGAGGATGAACCAATGTTTCTTGAAGCGAGCACAAAGAAGAGGCTGAGATGTTGGAGTAGACGGAAGCCGAGAGAGTGCGGCATGGTCACGCTGCTAATCTGGAACTTTGAACCAAGTTATGCCGAATTAATGGATTGTTTACCCAAATCAATTCGAAACATACCTGGCCAGCTCAACCAAACGGACAACTGTCCATCTGGTGAGTCACTACACTACTGATCGTGAATTACCGTATTTTCCTGACCATAGGGCGCACCGGATTATAATGCCAATGAATGGTCTATTTTCAGTCTTTGTTCATATATAAGGCGAAACAACAACAAATGTGTCCCGTGAAAAACCATCCGACCGGAACTCTCTAATAACTAAAGTTCCTTTGGTGAATAGGTATGTTTTAGTGCTTTCATGGCGAGTTTACTGACAGATATAAATAACAACTTTACACTACTTTATATTAGAAATGGCAACAGCGGAGGATGAATGTCCCATAACAAGAAGATAGAGAAAAATAAGCTTATCGACTTACGGTGTCGGCACGGACTACAAAGGCAGAAGCGCACAATTTTTCAGGATTTATGCAGATCCCAAATACAGATCAGCAGGTATCAGAAGGTAAGAAAAGTAGATTTAGAATACTATTGCATAATAAACAAAACGCCAGATAATATGTCTTACCTTATACACACACCATAGTAATACTTGTATGTTTAACGCGCCGACAATCCATTAAGTGGTTCGGCTTCATAGCTTATCAAAGCCGTACTAAAACATTTTGATAGATTTTTGAGCGCCGTGTGTAATGTTCTATATTTTCAATGGAACATATAAAATGTTTGTGTTCTTTACTTGAGTCATATTGCCGTCATATTGCATTCTACACGTATCTCTTATGTTTGACTGCCATCTACTGGTCACACGTATCATTACACCATTCACCAAATAAAATTGCTTCGAGGTCGGTAGGCAAAACCGTAATTATTCCGTACATTAGGCGCACTGGCTTATAAGGCGCACTGTCGAGTTTTGAGGGAAAAAAAGGATTTTAAGTGCGCCTTATAGTCCGGAAAATACGGAATGCAGTACATCACCGTACACTACAGTGGTATTTTATTTTATTTATTTATTTTTTGTCATAAAGAAATACAATCATGTGTACTTACGGACTGTATTCCTGCAGACTGTATTGATCTGTATTGATATATAATGTAGGAACCAGAAATATTAATAACAGAAAGAAACAACCCTTTTGTGCGAATGCGTGTGAATGAGTGTAAATGGGGGAGGGAGGTTTGTTTGGTTGGTGCACTAATTGTAAGTGTATCTTGTGTTTTTTATGTTGATTTAATAAAAATAAATGTTTTTGTTTTTTTTCTGTTTTTTTTCTTGTGCAGCCCGGTACCAATCGATCCGGTACCGGGCTGCGGCCCGGTGGTTGGGGACCACTGATTTAGAGGTATCATTTTTTGCTCCCATCAGCTCAATCAATCAATCAAAGTTTATTTATATAGCCCTTAATCACAAGTGTCTCAAAGGGCTGCACAAGCCACAACGACATCCTCGGCTCAGATCCCACATCAGGGCAAGAAAAAACTCAACCCAGTGGGATACAATGAGAAACCTTGGAGGGGTCCGCAGATGTGGGGTCCCCCCCCCCCCCCTCTGGGCGGCCGGTGCAATGGATGTCGAGTGGATCTAGTTAATAGTGTGAGAGTCCAGTCCATAGTGGGGCCAGCAGGGGATCATCTTGAGTGGAGACAAGTCTGCAGCACAGAGACGTCCCCAACTGATGAGTGGTCCACCCCGGGTCCCGAATTTGAACAGCTAACGCGTCATCTTTTTTCACCTAATAACCTTTCCACGCAGGAGAGGGGGGCAGAGCAGAAAAGAGACGGCAGATCAACTGGTCTAATAAGGGGGATCTATTTAAAGGCTAGCGTATACAAATGAGTTTTAAGATGGGACTTAAATGCTTCTACTGAGGTAGCATCTCTAACTGTTACCGGGAGGGCATTCCAGAGTACTGGAGCCCGAATAGAAAACCCTCTATAGCCCGCAGACTTTTTTGGGGGCTTTGGGAATCACTAAAAAGCCGGAGTTCTTAGAACGCAGATTTCTTGCCGGGACATATGGTACAATACAATCAGCAAGATAGGATGGCGCTAGATCGTTTAGTATTTTATACATAGGTAGTAAAACCTTAAAGTCGCATCTTAAGTGCACAGGAAGCCAGTGCAGGTGAGCCAGTATAGGCTTAATATGATCAAGCTTTCTTGTTGCGTTGCTAGTCACCAAGAACGAGCCGATTTTTACAAAAACAACAACTTTTGTCCTCTTGTCTTTAATAATGATTGTGAATGATAGGCACAATTCCAGGACATAGTGAAGTTCCCCTTTAAAGGTATGGCCTTTAAAGGGTTAACATGCAGTGTGTTTGCAACCGACTGGTTGTGGTTTCAGTTGAGGGTCTCACAGCTGTATGTATTCATGATAGTAAATGTTTCACCTGATCATCATCACTTGAATAATGACTCCCCCCACCCTCTTTTGAATAAGTCATTGCAAAAAGTAAATACTCTCCAGGCATGACAGTGCTGCAGGAGCATTAGCAATGCATGACACTGGTAGTGCCAGCCAACACTCTCGGGAATAAGACCACAATTGTCCAACAAAATAAAGTGCGTTTGTGACCAAGGAATGGCGGGGCGGACAAGTTGAGCAAATACACGCGAGTGTCAAGAGAACAAAGCTTTTGGGTGTTGAGTTGTTGTTTACAGTGAAGCCATCAGCCAGATGTCTCTGCAGACGTCCCGGCTTTGCATAACTGATAGGGCCTTTTTTAATTGACACAAATACGGGACATGTCAGAGGGTGTCGCCTTTCCTCTATGCGGCTCCCGCTTGACTTTTAATTGACTACAAGTGTTCATTTGCGTGCGAGGAGCAGTCATTAAGGGCAAATAACTACATTTGGTTTGGCAATAAGAACGGCCGAGGATCAATGGGTTTATTCAATTACCCCCCACATGTGGTGTATTGTCTAACTCAGCCATTTTGAGGCCCTTTGAAAGGGAGCCCTGCCGTTCCAGAGATAGCAGCGGTCAGTACGGAGAGAAACAAACACACTCAAGGCGATGCAAGGAAAAGATGACAGTCGAGTGTAGTGTTTGTCTTCTGTAAACAAAGAGGTTGAATGGATCAAGTTGCAACAACGGTACAATCACTTTCAGTCTATTGATTGTGTTTTAAACCTCTGGTCATTGATGTAATCAGGAGGAAGATCTCAGCAGAAGAATGTCGTCTGTGGGCATGTAACAATTCTTGGTTGGATTGCAGTTCATGGGTAGTTTCATCTATGAAAAATGAGCTTTGTGTCACGGTTGCGCATACCAGCTCATGCAGAGACAAAGAATTAAATTATTTACTTAAATAATACAAAGGTCCTGGGTTCAATCCATGGGCTACGGTTCTTTCTGTGTGGAGTTTGCATGTTCTCCCTGTGACTGCGTTGGTTCCCTCCGGGTACTCCGGCTTCCTCCCACCTCCAAAGACATGCACCTGGGGATAGGTTGATTGGCAACACTAAATTGGCCCTAGTGTGTGAATGTGAGTGTGAATGTTGTCTGTCTATCTATGTTGGCCCTGTGATGAGGCGGCGACTTGTCCAGGGTGTACCCCGCCTACCGCCCGAATGCAGCGGATATAGGCTTCAGCACCCTCCGCCACCCCAAAAAAGGGACAAGCGGTACAAAATGTATGGATGGATGGACTTAAAAAAACTAAAAACTGCAGCAACAGAAGATTAGTGCAAGGGACGTAACAGCAACAGAGTAACTCATGCACACCGACACAAGACAGCGATCCAGCGGTGGCAAGACGCAACAGGTATAACTGAAAAGACTTGATTAGAAATGGTAAATAACAGGTGCGTTGGCAGGGAACTAAACAAAGTGAAAGTGCAGAAGTTCAACAGGAAGTAGAGTCAAAATAAGAGCACCAGGATAGGAAATGAGACAAAACAGGAAAATAATTAACAAAGGCCAAACTGTAATGTGGGATCATGACACTCTGACCTGCATCATGTTGCTCATGGCACTAGGATTATACGGTATACCTGTATTAGTATAGTACAGCGATACTAATGAATCATATTCGGTACTATACCGCCTGAAATGTACCGCTGCCTGACCAGGGCTCAGAAAATCTGCAGAGACTCCTCCCACCCCCACCAATGACTGTTTTCACTGCTGTACTCTAGAAAGAGGTTCCGCAACCTCCGTAGCAGAACCTCCAGGTTCTGTAACAGCTTCTTCCCTCAGGCCATCAGACTCTTGAACGCATCATAATAATCCCCTCAATTCTCCCCCAAAATGGATTAACTCGCTGGAATATAAAGACAACATACATCCATAAACGTGGATGCATATGCAAAAGTGCAATATATATATATATACATATATATATATATATATATATATATATATATATATATATATATATATATATATATATATATATATATATATATATATATATATACTGTATACTGTATATATATATATATATATATATATATATATATATATATATATATATATATATATATATATATATATATATATATATATATATATATATATATATATATATATATATATATATATATATATATATATATATATATATATATACTATATTGCCAAAAGTATTTGGCCACCTGCCTTTACTCACATATGAACTTGAAGTGCCATCCCATGGAATTGTCCAAAATGTTTTGGTATTCTGGAGCATTCAAAGTTCCTTTCACTGAAACTAAGGGGCCAAGCCCAACTCCTGAAAAACAACCCCACACCATAATTCCTCCTCCACCAAATTTCACACTCGGCACAATGCAGTCCGAAATGTAGCATTCTCCTGACAACCTCCAAACCCAGACTGGTCCATCAGATTGCCAGATGGAAAAGCGTGATTCAACAGTCCAGAGAAGGCGTCTCCACTGCTCTAGAGTCCAGTGGCGACGTGCTTTACACCACTGCATCCCATGCTTTGCATTGGACTTGGTGATGTATGGCTTAGATGCAGCTGTACGGCCATGGTAAACCATTCCATTAAGTTCTCTGCGTACTGTACGTGGGCTAATTGGAAGGTCACATGAAGTTTGGAGCTCTGTAGCAACTGAATGTGCTGAAAGTATTTGCAATATGCGCTTCAGCATCCGCTGACCCCTCTCTGTCAGTTTACGTGGCCTACCAAACGGTGGCTGACTTGCTGTTGTTCCCAAACTCTTCACTTTTCTTATAATACAGTTGACTTTGGAATATTTAGGAGCGAAGAAATTTCACGACTGGATTTGTTGCATAGGTGGCATCCTATGACAGTTCCACGCTGGAAATCACTGAGCGTGGCCCATTCTTTCACAAATGTTTGTAGAAACAGTCTCCATGCCTAAGTGCTTGATTTTATACACCGGGCCAAGTGATTAGGACACCTGATTCTCATCATTTGGATGGGTGGCCAAATACTTTTGGCAATATAGTGTATATATATATATATATATATCTGCACCTTATTGCTCTTTTATTCTGCACTACAACGAGCTAATGTAACAAATTTTTGTTCTTATCTGTACTGTAAAGTTCAAATTTGAATGACAATAAAAGGAAGTATAGTCTAAGTCTGTGTTTGTTAAGCGCCTGTGCAGTTTATATTAAAATTATAAGAAGGACACGAGTGTTGCTGACCTTGCTTTTTCTTTAAGTACACTTTTTGCCGTGCACCTCTTTATTGTTATTTTATTAAGTTTTTTTGGAGAGTGCATGTTTTTTCCTGTATTTTGTCCCCCTCAAGGCTGCCATGTGTAATCCTCCAAAAGGACCACATTGACACTTGGGCCCCGTAATACTCTGGCGTGTTCCTAGCTGCTGTAACCTGTATAAATAGACAGAATCAATACAGAATCACAGGATATTTGTTTGACTATTGAAAAGATCATTCCCCTTGCCCTCCACGTTGAGCATTTTATTGCCTGCACCTGAAAGGAGGCACTTATCTGCTGACAGATAACAGACAATCAGCAAGTGCTGACACAATTCATAAAACTGGGTTACCAGAAAGGATTGTCAAACAAAGGCTTGCGTTGGCAAACATCCTCTTCAACTGAGGACGACTGCAGGCAAGAGCTGGCGTGAAGCTCCCGGGAGACAAACCTGAAGAACAAAGACACGTTGCATTCGAAACAAGTTGACCACGCCTGCTTTGCTCTGCTGACAGTTACTAGAGGGCGGGCTGGGGTAAGGTTTACACTCACATCCACAACAAAGATCAAGCCTTTCAAGCTCTTGGTGTTTTGACTGTAATTTAAATAAAAATGTGCTGTTTGTGAGGCTTTGATCCTTCGAAATAAACAACATCGGAACCGTAGGCGGCAATCCCGTGGGTGCTTCAGGGCCCTGAGCACCCACGTGGGATTGATGGCGAATTTCATCCTTTGAAATAGTTTTTGAATAATCAGTTTAGTTTAGAGATGTCCGATAATATCGGACTGCCGATATTATCGGCCGATAAATGCTTTAAAATGTATTATCAGTATCGGTTTCAGAAAGTAACATTTACGACTTTTTGAAACGCCGCTGTACGGAGTGGTACACGGACGTAGGGAGAAGTACAGAGCGCCAATAAACCTTAAAGGCACTGCCTTTGCGTGCCGCCCCCCAATCACATAATACCTACGGCTTTTCACACACACAAGTGAATGCAAGGCATACTTGGTCAACAGCCATACAGGTCACACTGAGGTTGGCCGTATAAACAACTTTAACACTGTTAGAAATATGCGCCACACTGTGAACCCACACCAAACAAGAATGACAACCACATTTCGGGAGAACATCCGCACCGTAACACAACATAAACACAACAGCACAAATACCCAGAACCCCTTGCAGCACTAACTCTTCCGGGACGCTACAATATACGTACACCCCCCACTACCGCCTAACCCCCCAAGCTCAACCCCGCACCCCAACCCCTCCCACCTCAACCTCCCAAATTCCAAACTGCTGTTTTGAGGCATGTTAAAAAAAATAATGCACTTTGTGACTTCAATAATAAATATGGCAGTGCCATGTTGGCATTTTTTTCCATAACTTGAGTTGATTTATTTTGGAAAACCTTGTTACATTAGTTAATGCATCCAGCGGGGCATCACAACAAAATTAGGCATAAAAATGTGTGAATTCCACGACTGTATATATCGGTATCGGTTGATATCGGAATCGGTAATTAAGAGTTGGACAATATCGGATATCGGCAAAAAAGCCATTATCGGACATCTCTACTTTAGTTGTTCTAAATTTTATAGTGAGATTGGGCCGCTGTACATAATATAAAATCTCACGTCATATAGTCTATAATTATCAAAGCCTAAACAAGATATGATTGAGCCCAATAATGAACTAATGACACAATCATTTTGACTTTGGACACACTGCACACGATTGAATGAAGGTCATACTTACTCAACAGCCATACATGTCACACTAAGAGTGGCCATATGAACAATGCCAACACTGTCATCAATATGTGCCATATAGTGAAACCACACTAAACAACAACGACAAACACATTTTGGAAGAATATTTGCACCGCAACACAACATATACACTACAGAACAAATTCCCAGAATGTCCTGCAGCACCAACTCTTCCGGGAAGCTACCATAGAAACACACGCCATGGGTGGATCTACACCTAACATCCAAGGTAAGGATACCACGTACAATACCATATCTAGTCGATACTACTATAATTACATAATTAATTTATATTATGTTTATAAACTCAGGAAATATGTCCCTGCACACATGAGGACTTTGAATATGACCAATGTATGATCCTGTAACTACTTGGTATCGGATTGATACCCAAATTTGTGGTACCATCCAAAACTAATGTAAAGTATCAGACAACGGAAGAATAAGTGATTATTATATTTTAACACAAGTGTAGATAGAACATGTTGAAACAGAAAATAAGCCGATATTGACAGTAAATGAACAAGTAGATTAATAATTCATTTTCTACCACTTGTCCTCAATGATTTTGACAAAATAATAGAATGATAAATGACACAATATGTTACTGCATATGTCAGCAGCTAAATTAGGAGCCTTTGATTGTTTACTGACTAATAAAATACAAGTTGTCTAGTATGTTCACTATTTAATTTAAGGACAAACTTGCAATAATAAACATTTGTTTAATGTACCCTAAGATTTTTTGTTAAAATAAAGCCAATAATGCAATTTTTTTGTGGTTCCCCTTATTTAGAAAAGTACCGAAAAGTACCAAAAAGTACCAAAATAATTTTAGTCCTGGTAACGGTACCAAAATATTAGTATCGTTACAACACTATAACCAACCATGCATCACTATAGCTCTTGTCTCAAAGTAGGTGTACTGTCAGGACCTGTCACATCAGTCACGCCGTGACTTATTTTGAATTTTCTGGTTGTGCTCCCGTGCATAGTGCTTTAGTTCTTGTCTTGCGCTTTTTTGGTATTTTCCTGCAGCAGTTTCATGTCTACCTTTGAGCGCTATTCCCCACATCTACTTTGTTTTAGCAATCAAGACTATTTAAGTTGTTGCTATCTTTTTTTGTGTGGACATTGTTGATTGTCATGTCATGTACGGATGTACTTTGTGGACGCCGCAGTAAGTCTTTGCTGTCGTCCAGCATTCTGTTTTTGTTTACTTTGTCGCCAGTTCAGTTTTAGTTTCGTTCTGCATAGCCATCCCTAAGCTTTAATGCCTTTTCTTAGGGTCACTCACCTTTTGTTTATTTTAGGTTTAAGCATTAGGTACCTTTTTATCTGCACACTGCCTCCCGCTGTGGTCTGCATATTGTGATCACGACAAACCATCGTTGTCTCACACGACGTGTTCCCGACATCTACAAAGCAGTTAGCTACCAGCTTCCACCTACAAATATGGTAGAGTATCACACGGTTACTCTGCCGAGCTCGAGACAGCACAGACACTCAACAACGGCACATTATTTGCGGATTATAATTACTGGTTTGCAAAAAATTTTTTTTAACCCAAATAGGTGAAATTACATAATCACCCACGGCACACCAGACTGAATCTCACAGCACACTAGTGGTTGAAAGACACTGCTCTAGGTAACGTCTCATCCTGATGAGAATGCAAATATTACCTGTTAAACCACTCTGGCTATACTTATCTAGGAAAATGTCATTACGTGTGTCAGTGTGTGTGTGTATATCGTGTTCGCACGTGCCTACGCATGCATACCTGTGCACGCCAGACACTGTTCTCTTGACCTCTCCTACACTTCACATTTCAAAGGAGCTAATTAACTCAGTGGGCACGTCTTTTGGGTCCTGGTACAATTACGACACTGGGACATTTTCAACATCATGAATCACTCTCAGTGAGTAAGGTACAAAACCGTCCGCTCAAATAACGTTGAATGTATAGGGCTGTTGAAAACAACCAGTTAACGCATGTGATTAATTACAAACAAATTGCGCTTTTATCATGCATTTTGCTCGGGGGAGAACACACAGAAGATGATACAAATAATAACAGAAGAAATTAACAAATTAAAAAGTTGGTTTGACAAAAACAGACTATCTTTGAATCTCAGTAAAACTAAAATAATTATATTTGGTAACAGTAGAAGAGAAAGTCAAACACAAATACAAATAGAGTAAATATTGAAAGGGTAAAAGAAAACACATTCTTGGGTGTAATAATAGATGATAAGATGAATTGGAAATCTCAATTAAAAAATATACAACATAAAGTAGCAAGAAACACGTCAATAATGAATAAAGCAAAATATGTTTTAGACCAAAAATCACTTATTATTCTCTACTGCTCGCTAGTATTACCATATTTGAGTTATTGTGTAGAAATATGGGGAAACAACTACAAATGTGCGCTTCTTTCACTAACTGTGTTACAAAAAAGATCAATTATAATAAAACATAATGTTGGATGTAGAGAACATAAAAAACCTTTATTTATTAAATCACAATTATTGAAATTCAACGATTTGGTGCATTTGCAAACAGCTACAATTATGTATAAAGCAAACTATAACCTGCTACCCAAGAATGTACAACAATTCTTCTCAACAAAAGAGGAGAAATATAACCTTAGAGGAAAATCTAATTTAAAACATTTGTATGCTCGTACAAGACTTAAAACCTTTAGCATATCAGTATGTGGAATTAAATTATGGAATGGATTAACCAAAGAAATCCAACAAAGCGCCAATATGATTCAGCTTAAGAGACTGTTCAAACTACAAGTGTTCACAAAGTACACAGAACAAGAAATATGTATTTAATATTTGTTTGCTTACTAGGGTTTGTTATTTATTTGTTCACTGTTCTGTTACAGAGAACAAGGAAATGGGATAAAATTGCTATGGACGTGCTGTAATGAAACAACTGGAATTGTGTGATGCATTACATTGTATCGTATGCATGTTTGAAATAAACTGAAACTGAACTGAAAATCCTGTGTATATGAGATTTTTCACACAATTTATTTGGAATGTTCTTTTACCTTAGTCAATGCATCTGTCAGTACAAAGATGAGTGAGGAGACCGCGACTGGTTTGCTCACTGAAAAATTTCATTCCAAATTACACTCTGATTTTACCTTAAATTACAAAAGTTTTGAGCAAATAATTATCGTACATTCAAGTAAAAAATTTATAAACATTTTCCTGGATGGCAGTCGACACAATAAAGTCTTTATTTAAGCGAGTAATAACCTGTGATTAATGATTATTAATTCATGTTCAAGAGTGTGATTAATCTGATTTTAAAATGATAATTTGACAGCAGTATTATTTCCACAAAAGCATGGGTGGCGTGCGGTGAGGTTAATGTCTGGTGAGGCACGACTGCATCATCACAGTCAGATTTACAAACATATGAACCTGCAGTGCAGGTGTACCTAATGTTGTGTCCCTGCGGTCGTTTGCGGCTCCTGCAGCGCGAGCATTGTTGTTTTTGCACTTTTTGGCGTCTTGTTAAGTGACTTTTTTTGGGTGGATTCGGTCTTGCACGTGGAGGGTTTGGGTGTGGGCTTTGGTTGGTGTGGCCGCGGCGCTCCCGTCGGGGGTGTATGGGTGAGGGCGGACCTACGTCACTTCCGCCTACCAATCCCCTAGCAACCGGGATTTCGTTGAAAACAAACCAGCTCACAGCGAACACAGCATTGACAGAAAAAGCATTTAACGAGCGTTGTGGCTTGGAAGTCGGCGTTAAATCCTTCATTTACGAATTTTTACTTATTCGCATATCGTGTGAAAAAACGAAAATGTATTATTTGCGTCAGACTCGTCTCAGTGAACTTTAAAGTTTCTCAGGCTTAGCTTAGCTTGCTAGTTAGCTTAGCCTGTGCGCTACTAAGAAAGAGACGCGGAAGTTATCAACAACAAGATCAAGTGTTAGTGTATAAAATATTGAGAGATTTGAGGGCTAACTGTATTGAATGGCAACATGAAAATTATAGGGTTTATTGGTTTTTAAAAACCCAACTGTTAAGTGCAAATTTAAACGAACCCGGTTTTCGAAAATAGCTAGCTAGGCTATAGACTATATAGTATATTACTTACTTAACTTAATCCTCTTCTTCCCGGATGGGAAATAAGGCTTCGACGACTCGACGCCATTCATCTCGCTGCTGTGCTCGTCTCTGTGCCTCGCCCCATGTAAGCTTCATCTCTTTCAGCTCCCCTTCAACTGTTCTTCGCCAGGTGTTCTTTGGCCGCCCTGGCTTACGTTTTCCCGGTGGTGTCCATCTTAACGCTGCCTTTGGTATCCTCTCGTTGTCCGGTTTTCGAAAATAGCTAGCTAGGCTATAGACTATATAGTATATAACGCATGTTATTTTTGTACAACAACAACTTCAGCTGTCGAACGTTATAAGGTACAAATTCAACAAGTACAACATTAGCACGGACGGTATAGCCAAGTTGTGGTTAAGAAAGTGGATTTTTGTTCCTTATATTTACCAGAAACGAAGTGATCCGAACACACGACCCGGGACTTTGGGGGACTCCAGTGAGAACCGTCCTCGTTTTCCCAGTGTAAAGCTGCGAGCCATTTGTCTCGTCTCTGTGGGCTTTTATCACGCTTTGGCAGAACAAAATACAACCTTTGTTTTACCTGTTTCCAGTTGTGGTTAGCACAACCAAAAACAACACAGTTTTTTGGCATTTTGGAGGCAGAATGACGGGTTTAACCAGCGTAGGTCGACAGGTTAAAGAGTAATGGCAACGGTTTGTTTTCAACGCCAGTCTGGTTGCTATGGCTCGAAGAACCCGTATGTAGCTCAGTTGCCCGGATGTCGGCCCTCACCCATTTTGCGGCGGAGGTGCTTGGCACCAGGAGGCGGGGTTATGAGACGAGCCTTCAGTTTTATGATCGCTCAGCACAAGAAATACGTTACACATATACAGATGTTGACAAAATACACTGTACATTATATACCTCAGCTAACTAAACTATGGAAATGTATAATATAATTCATATAGCAATACGGTCTCACTGCACAGCAGGCCAGCAGTTAGCCGAGTCATTGCGCACAATCCATGTTGAGGCACAAATCAGTGACGTGCCTCATGGCTGCTGATCACCGCACCGTCTCTTCTCAGTATTTGAACGGCAAATGTGAAAATAAAAATAAGAATAATCTAAAACTGATGAAGTTAAATGGAAAATAACTTTAGTATTATCACTGGATACATATAACAATTTAATAAAAAAAATTTTTTTTAACTTTTTTTTTCTTTCCATGATGGCAGGTGAGGCCGTGCCTCCCCTGCCTCTAGTGACGGCACGCCACTGGCGTTATACAGTATTTCACAATAGTAAGTACACCCTACATTTCAGCAAATATTTTATCTTATCATCTTAATAACAATAATAGATTAGATT